>NC_047091.1:19209366-19513950 GCF_902459505.1 Geotrypetes seraphini
AAAACCCGACTGGATTGCGACTTTGACACCTGTGCCTGAGTAGCCTTTTCGATCTGAGATTTTCCGTAGTATTAATGATTTGATTTTGAGTCTGTTTGAAAATGGTGTACACATGGAAATCACACGCACACAGAGCTTTAGTAGATCAGCTCTTAAAACCCTGGGAAGAGACAAAAGCACCTGGAAGACATGAACTTAAAGTTGATAGTCCTGCGCACAGGTCCTTTTCCTCCCACAGCCTGGGTCACTTGGAGAAATGGAGACAAGGCGAAAACCTTTGCCAACCCACCTTATAAGTCTGTAATGGGGTAAAGGTGGGGAAAACAGCATGGCCTCTGATAGTGAAAGCAGAGCGTGCCTAAGGAATGCCCCCTGAGGAAGCCACAAGGTGGTGCTGTGCGCTAGGGTGGGGAGCATTACCACTCCTTCGGCACAGTGGCTGGTGGGCTCTGTCCGAGCTCTGCATTCAGAGCCCAGGGCTCGTGTAGCCTCTCTGCATTTAAGGATGAGTGCAAGAATTATAATTATGGAGTGCTTAAAGGACCGGAGTAGCTGGAGGGAAAATACCAGGAACATTTATAGATCATTAGGAGATGTATCAGGTATGCATGCAGCTTCACTCATCCGCAGGGTGGGGCAGTAGCATTTCCTAATTCCAGTTTGGCTACGAAAGATTCATTCTGATGAATGGAGAGGGAAGTTGTAGGGCATTCTTTCTCACTGCTACAGGTATGCCAAATTAAAATCACAAGGACAGCTGAAGCACCTGCAGTGTGAGAATTAAAAACAATCGCAGCCAGTCATGCATTTTTAAAAACCATTAGTTAGGCAAGTCCCTGGTAAATAATCCTGACAGCAGTTAGGGACACTATGATTGAAAAGCCTTGATTTAGGGTTGTTGCGTTGTTTTTTTTCTTTGACTCTGGTCTGCTTGGATTCTGTTTCCCATTCAAAAAAGAGTTTTGGCTCTTCTCTACGTTGAGGGTTTTCTTAACCCTCCCTGCCCTCGTTTTATGAAGCCGCATCAGGCCTTTTTATCCGCTGGCCGCGGCGGTATTAACTCCGACGCTCATGAGCTTCAGAGCTAATATCGCCACAGCCAGCGATAAAAAAAAAAAAGCCTAACGTGGCTTCGTTAAAGGAAGGCTTAGTTATGATTGGAACCCTCTTTATCGGAGCCAAAACCTCTCGACTACGGAGTGCCTCAGGTTGCACTACTACCGTGTTTCCCCGATGATAAGGCAGGGCCATCAAATAAGACAGCCCCCCCTTTTTAGAAAAAAATGTAAAATAAGGCACCCCCCCCCCCGCAAATAAGCCATCCACCGATACCTGCGCTTACCCGAATCGGGTGGTACGGTGGGTGACTCCGTGTGGTCCCTCCGTCTACCGTATTTGCCTCCATGGCTGCGTGCCGCGCCTCGTCATGAAGTGAAGAGGAGGAAGTGACAGGACTGCAGCGCGCGCACGTGACTCCGCGCAAGGAAACACAGGCAGCTTCCCTCATCCCTCCCTAACGGAGACTGCAGGAGTTTGTTCACGGCCAGAACATGCAATACAGGTAATAAAATTCTGTTTTTTTTTCAACAATAACTGTGTACTGTAGTCTTCTTCATGGGTAAATAAGGCATCCCCCCGAAAATAAGCCCTAGAGCATATTTTGGCCTTCCAAAAAAAATAAGACAGTGTCTTACCATCGGGGAAACACGGTATCCCCACTCCTCTTTAACATATGCGTCAAACCAGTACTCGACGTCGCAGAAAACACCAAATCAAAATGCACTCGTACGCAGATGACATAGGTCAACATCGAGATCAACACCGAGATGTCAAGTGGAAAAACTGCACTGCTGCCTAACAGAAATAAAAAAACTGGATGACTGCAAATAAACTACAGCTCAATGCATCAAAAACAGAACTTCTCTGGATACATAAAGACTCCTGCACACACCCACGCCCATCTCTGTCCTGTGGAAATGATACCCTTACAGCCAAAGACAAAGTCCGCAGCCTAGAAGTGACTCTCAACTAAAATCTGTCACTCTCAGACCATGTATCATAAGAACATAAGAGATGCCGCTGCTGGGTCAGACCAGTGGTCCATCATGCCCAGCAGTCCGCTCACGCGGAGGCCTTTTTGGTCAAAGACCAGCACCCTAAGACTAGCCCTGCCAGCATACGTTCTTGTTCAGTAGGAACTTGTCTAACTTTGTCTTGAATCCCTGGAGGGTGTTTTCCCCTATGACAGCCTCCGGGAGAGCGTTCCAGTTTTCTACCACTCTCTGGGCAAAAAATAACTTTGTTACATTCGTACCGAATCTATCCCCTTTCAATTTTAGAGAGTGCCCTCTCGTTCTCCCTACCTTGGAGAGGGTGAACAACCTGTCCTTATCTTCTAAGTCTATCCCCTTCAGTACCTTGAATGTTTCGATCATCTCCCCTCTCAATCTCCTCTGTTCGAGGGAGAAGAGGCCCAGTTTCTCTAATCTTTCGCTGTACGGCATCTCCTCCAACCTCTTAACCATCTTAGTCGCTCTTCTCTTTAGTATCTTCATCCTTCTACTATCTCCGCCAACTAAAATGCATCTGTGCTTACTTTTCAGAAAACAATTTCGCCCAGCTGCTATTCGCATTTGTACTATCCCACTTAGATTACTGCAACGCTCTACTAGTGGGCTTACCAGCAAAAACACTCTCCCGTCTACAAGGTGTGCAAAACGCTGCAATCCGACTCTTAAAAAATTTGGGCTTCCGCGATCATGTCACCCCTGCACTGGCTACCTATCCAAAAACGATGCGCCTTTAAAGCCTCAGTGCTAGCTTTCAAGACTTTCCACAAAATGACACCAAACTACATAGCATCAAAACTTCAAAATTACGTTCCCCAACCGATCACTGAGATCCCAAACAGAAAAACGACTGGTTCTGCCACCAGGCCGCTCACTCACATCTGTGACAGCCCGAAGACGCTCATATTCTCATTACCTACCCAGAATGTGGCACGTCATCCCCTCATCCATAAGATCACTAGACAGTCTTTGGAACTTCGGAAAAGCCGTGAAAACCTTCCTCTTTACAAACCCAGCTCCTTGAAGACCCACGTCTACACCCCGGACAGATGGAATCCCAAAGACACCGCCTGATATACCAAACGGAGTCTCGCTAAAATTTGCATGCCACCGCAAATATAACCTGAATTACTACCACATTCTCTGACAACAAAGATGCACCCACCTGCAAAGAAAACCTATTTTACTTCCTAATATATCTACAATGAAAATGCTGCAATTTAAACCACCCTATGTCCACTAAGTCTGTATTTATAAGTCTAAATGTTATATCTATATTGTAATTGCTGTAATCTATACCCTTGTCCATGCTGTAAAGTCTGTCTCACTAAAAGTTGTCCTACCCATAATATGAATGTACTCCTGTAACCCGTTCTGGGCTCCTTTGGGAGGACGGGCTAAATTAATTTCTAAAAAAATAAATAGTTGTGTGCCACAATACATGCCAGTGATGCTCCTACAGGTGTGAAGGGAAAGCTGGTTGTGGTGGCCCAGTCCTGCCTAAAATTAAGGGCGGTCTTTCATTTGCAGTGACATGGGATTTGTCAACAACATATCCCATGTCATTGCAGAAAACCCCCAAAATGAGCAGAAAGAAAACCCCCATGAAAATTTATGTTTGCTGATAATATTTATTATTTTAGAATTATTAACTGCCTTTTCATGAAGAGATTCACGCAAAGTGGTTTACAATTCTTTGAATAGATGATGAAGCATTTAAGTATTTTCCCTATCGGTCCTGGCAGGCTCACAATCTAACTATGATACCTGGGGCAATACCAAGTTGAGTGATTTGCCCCGAGTCACAAGGAGCAGGCTGGGATCAAACTCTCAACCTCAGGGTGCAGAGGCAGCAGCTCTAGCCTCTAGATTACATCCTCCACACACACTTTGCAAAGAGGGCACAGGAGTTGGAAGAAAGTGTGAGGTTGCACGTGCCATCAGAAAAGAAGCGTACACCGTTTCCAAGAGAATGCGCCCTTTTCCTCGAATAGTGCGCACTAAGGCCTGGGTTTGTGAACAAGTCGCCTTAAGTTAGATGCTGGTGGGTGCCTAGATTGCGCCCACCAGCGTCTAACGCAAGTGGTTTAATTGGGTTTAAGTAGCGCGATAATTGGTCGTGCCGTTAAGACCCAATTAAACCCTTGTTAAAAATAAATAAATAAATGGTCGTCGCTACACGGCCTCTGGGGCCAGAGCCTAGGTCCCTGGCAGCTAGCGGCGCATAGTGATACCGAAGCCCAGAAGCAGATGTGTTTGGGGGTGGCACTGGACTTCGGCATCACTATTCACCCCTATCTACGATTCAGATAATAATAATAACAGTTTATATACCGCAATATCATGAAGTTCTATGTGGTTTACAAAAGATTAAGAGAAGGTACAAAATGATTGAGCATAAGAGAGGAAAACGAGAGAGGGTAAAAGGTCTAGAAAAAGGTCTAGGACCCTAGGTGCCAGAAATGTAGGCCCATTAGACCCTGGCCTATGTTTACAGCACCTAGGGTCCCTGGCTCCCTGCGATTCTGCATGCGGCACCTGTCCATGATCGGCCCGTTCTGTAGGTGCCTGTCGCGGCAGGGGCGGCTTCCAGAATCCCCCAAACCACTATTCCTCAGAAGAAAAAAAGGTCAATGTAAACCAGTGGTTCCCAAACCCTGTCCTGGGGGACCCCCCAGCCAGTCGAGTTTTCAAGATATCCCTAATGAATATGCATGAGAGAGATTTGCATATAATGGAAGTGACAGCCTGGTATGCAAATCACTCATGCATATTCATTAGGGATATCTTGAAAACCCGACTGGCTGGGGGGTCCCCCAGGATAGGGTTTGGGAACCACTGATGGAAACAAACGAAAGGAACATTCTCGGAAACAACACAGAAACACTGAATACCCGTGGTCGGTGCCTGAGCCGAAACTGGCTAACTTATTTTATTTATTTATTTAAATCGATTTATAGCCCGTCCTCCCCAAGGAGCCCAGAACAGGTTACATGGTAACATACATAACAGAAATAAGTAGGGATACCAGATGTCCGGATTTCCCCGGACAAGTCCTCCTTTTCGAGGACATGTCCATCGTTTCAAAACCCGGCATTTTGTCCCGGTTTTGAAAAGCTTCCTCAAAATCGCATCGGGCAGTGGGGAATCCGCGCATGGGTGGATGCCACGTGACATCATTGTGTCATGTCTGCACATGCACGGACGCCCTCCAGCCCAACGAGAACAGGCGGTGGGAGGAGGGGGGTGGGACTAGGGCGAGGCTAGGATGGGATTGGAGGCGGGGCTGGGGGGCTTATTGGAGTGGGGATGAGTGGAACTGGGCAGGCCTGGGGCGGGTCTAGGGGGTCTGGATTTTACTAAAGTAAAATCTGGTAACCCTAGCAATAAGACACATAACAATTAACAAGGAACAGAAGACTAAGGCAATAGAGTACAGTGAGAAGTGTCTAGTAGAGAATGACACGGTGACAAAATTCATCACCGTTCCCGTCCCCGCGGATAACCGCGGGAAATAATCCCATGTCATTTTCTAGTGTCTATTTCAACCTCGGTCCTTCTACACCAGCATTCTTCAAAGCAAAGCTTGCGGGTCAGTGGCTGTGCTTATGTGAGCCAAGGATAATGAAGCCATTGTGACATCACTGATGTGATTGGCTCTTAGGCACTGGTGGAATGAGGCATTATGACATCACAATATCTGCTCTGGATACCAGAGACTGTCATTCTATAGTGTCTATCTCAACCTCAGTCCTTCTACACCAGCATTCTTCAAAGCAAAGCTTGCGGGTCAGTGGTTGTGCCCAATTATACTCTGATTCTATACTCTGATTCTTCCTTCTCTCCTTAAAGAATGACATGAAGATGGTTTCCCGCGGTTATACGCGGGGACGGGAACGGTGATGAATTTTGTCACCGTGTCATTCTCTAGTGTCTAGTTCAATTGATCTCAATTAGCAGAAACTTGGAGCCTGAAGCATTCACAGGGAGACGCATGAAGCCTGATGTATGCACAGGGAGTCAGCGTGTGCACAGGGAGAGAGACAGTTCACATCTGTTAAGAGTGCAGTGGTTTGGGAGTAACAGTCTGAATGAGGAGTCAGGTGAAGAGGTGGGCTTTTATTGTTTCTGGGTGTTCCAGGGGCGGAGTTTGCACTTATGTGGTAAGTGCCAATATTCAGGCCTGAACTGTTTACGATAACCACATAAATTGGGCTGCATAATAAGCAGTCCTATCTGATGCGGTTCACCTTATGTGTTTGAGGGCTGAATATTGCACTTAACCACATATGTTTTAGCCAGCAACATACAACTAAGGTATTCAGTACTGGTACCCAGACACAAACTATTTATTTATTTATTTATTTAAAAATGTATACCCCGCCTAAAAATCTAGGCGGTTTCCAAACAACATACATAATCCTTTTAAAAATATATTATACATCCATATGTAAAAACACTATTTAATAACTGCCTTACCTCTCAGCCGCTCACTCCCTCATGTAAATACACTTACAAACAGCTGTGTCTTTAATAATTTTTTTAAAAAACTGCTCTACCGGCACTTAAACGTATTTGCCCCGGCAAGGCGTTCCAGAGCTGAATAGTCAGAAATATGCCAGCGGCAGACATGAAAACGCTGACCACCATCAGCTGAATATCAACCTGATTGTGGATCAATGTGTAATTAAACTCTGGAAGTTGTTGCCAGAGAAACATGTTTCAAGTTTCAAGTTTATTGACTTTTAATATACCGACCATCAACAAGTATCTGGCCGGTTTACAATAAAAATTTTTAAAAAAGAAGATAAATATGTATATGAAAAAATAATGAAAAGTGCACACCAAAGACATTGACTAGACAGACTTGAAAGTGAGGGAGGGTAGGAAGGATGGGGGAAAATTTACATGTTGAAAGAAGAAAGGAGAAAGAGGGAAGAGGGTAAAACAAATAGGGTGGGATCGCTTTATAAAAGCGGTTGGTTGAATATGAAAAGAAGAAAAAAGACGAAGAATGAAAGAAAGGGGAAAAAAAGAAGAAAGAAAAAAAATGAGGAAGAAGAAAAAGAGAAAAAAAAATGTATATATATAAGAGAGAAAATCTAAACACAGGAAAAGGCATCGCTAAATAAGAAAGTCTTCAGGCTTATCTTAAATTTATCAAGTTGAAGTTCGGATCGGAGTGGCTGTGGCAGAGCATTCCACAAAGTTGGAGCAAAGTTTATTTTCCTAGTGTAGAAGAAATCTTTTATAGATGGAATTGACAAGAGTTTCTGATCGGCCGACCTCAGTAGACGTATTGAGCGTTGAGGAATGAGGAGCTTGTCTAGATATGAAGGCAGGTGAGAGAGTCTGATTTTAAAAGTGAGCAGAATGGTTTTATAAGTGATACGGTGTGTAATGGGGAGCCAGTGTGCTTCCTTCAAAAGAGGGGTAACATGGTCAAATTTACCAGTTTTATAGATGAGTTTTATTGCTGTGTTTTGAATTAATTGTAAGCGTTGAATTTCTTTTTGAGGTAGACCATTATAAAGAGAGTTACAGTAATCGAGGTGAGAGATGACTAGAGAATGAATTAGAATTTTGATAGCATCTGTCTCTAGAATCGAAGTCAGAGAACGGATAAGGCGAAGTTTGAAGAAGCAAATTTTAGCAACCGAGCTGATGTGATCGTGGAAAGTGAGATCTTTGTCGATAGTGACTCCTAGTAATTTTATTTTTGATTCTATTTTTATAGGAATGGATTTGATGGAAATTTTACCTGGTAGAGTCTCACTGTTGTTGATTGGTAGATGAAGGCCAAATGGCCCGTCCAGTCTGCCCATCCACAGCATCTACTATCTCCTCTTCTCCCTAAGAGATCCCACGTGCCTGTCTCACGCTTTCTTGGATTCAGACACAGTCTTTGTCTCCACCACCTCTACCAGGAAACCGTTCCATGCATCTACCACCCTTTTTGTAAAAAAAAAAAAAAAAAAAGGTACAGTGTTCCCCCACGAATTCGCGGTTCACAAATCGCAGACTCACTATTTTGCGGTTTTCTTCGACCTCCTCTTCCTGTACTAAATTCAGGCGACACCAATCAGGAGCTGCGTGTCAAAGCATCTCTTGATTGGTGTAGCCTGAGTTTAGCAACGGGAAGAGGCGGTCAGAGCATACCGCGAGTGATTTTGCACCCGCCGGCGCCCCAGCTGCGCTGTCTTGCCTCAATGCCCCAGCTGCCCTCTCCTGCCTATAAAAACCATATTCGCAGTTTTTCAAAATTCGCAGGGGGTTCCTGGAACGGAACCCCTGCGAATTCCGGGGGAGTACTGTATTTCCTTAAATTACTCCTGAGCCGATTACCGCTTTATCCCATGCCCTCTCACTCTGGAGTTTCCTTTCAA
This sequence comes from Geotrypetes seraphini, assembly GCF_902459505.1. Taxonomy (NCBI): domain Eukaryota; kingdom Metazoa; phylum Chordata; class Amphibia; order Gymnophiona; family Dermophiidae; genus Geotrypetes; species Geotrypetes seraphini. The sequence goes on from NC_047091.1 coordinate 19,217,822, forward strand.
TTGAAAGAGATTTGCCTCATGTGTATTTACGCTACATAGGTACTTAAACATCTCTTTCATATCTCCCCTCTCTCAACTTTCCTCCAAAGTACACAGATTGAGATCTTTAAGTCTGTCACCATACGCCTTATGATGAAGACTACTGACCTTTATAGCAGCCTTCCTCTGAACCCAGGGGGGGGGGTGCAGTCAGCCCCAAGCGCAGTCTTCCTAAGGGCGCGGTGGCACCCCTCCTCCTCTCTGCTCCCCCCTCCCCATTTGCTTGCCCGCTTGTCTGCTCGCTCGCTCCCCATTCCTCTCCTTGCCACATATGCCCCTTGCCTTCCCCCGTACCTTTTTTGGCACTCTCTCTGATGTCACTTCCGGGACTCGCACCTAGGAAGTGATGTCCAAGGGAAGCTGACAACGATGTGGGAAGCGTGCTGCTCACACTGGAGAAGTTTAAAAGGTACGGGAAAAGGGAAGGGGGCGTGCGGCAGGGGGGTAGGAAAGAGGGGGGCCACCGCCCCGGGCACCGCTCACCCTTACTATGCTACTGTCTGAACCTACTCCATCCTATATATACACTTCTTCCTCTATATTCGCAGTTTCAACAATCGCGGTTTCGATTATTTGTGGATTTTAGCTTACTGGCTCCTCAAGTTTATTCGAAATTTGATGAATCGCTTATACATAAAATACTAAGCGAATTACATTAAAATCCAAATTTGAACTTACGTTAAGATACAAGGTAATAAAAATAATAACAAATCAAAGAAAAAGGGGGTTGGACTTACAGACCAACAGACTCAACTGGATGGAAAGGGAAGAGGGAATCAGGTTACAATATTAATCATTATAAAAAGAGAGAAACACGAAAGGAGAAAAACATTAGGAAGGGTTTTTTTGTTGTTTTTTTTTTTAATAAAAGATTGCTGTACTGTAATTATTTCATATAGGAGGTAAACGCATCTTTAAACAGAAGGGTTTTTAAATTAATTTTGAAACGGCTAATATCTTTTTCGTCTCTAATATATTGGGGGAGAGAATTCCAGGTTTGAGGGGCCACTCCTGAAAATATATCGTATCGTCTTGTGCCGATCACTTTCAAAGAAGGGACTACCAAAAGACCTTGGGTTGATGAGCGAAGGGAGCTTGCCCTAGAGAAATTGCCGATTCTGAGCGTTTACGGAGAAAATCGCTGATTCCCAGCACTTTCTTCACCGTTTTTGGCTTCTCCTTCAGGAACAGGCCAGGTCTCCCCCCATGTTATTCGTGGTTTCACCATATTCACGATGGTTTTTAATAGAAAACAGCGAATAACGTATGAAAAAGTTATTTGCGTTTTTTCTGTATTTGCGGTTCTGTTAATCCCCCATCACAGCAAATACGGAGGGAGAAGTGTATCTTTATGAAGGTGCCTCCTCCGAAAATTGCAGACAATATTCTCAATGAGGTCTCGCTAGAGTCTTATAAAGCAGCATCAATACTTCCTTTTTCCTACTGGCTGTACCTCTCCCTATGTACCCTAGCATCCTTCTAGCTTTCACCATCACCTTTCCAACCTGTTTTGTCACCTTTAGATCAACACATATGATCACACCCAAGTTCCACTCCTCGTTCTTGCACAAAAGCTCTTTACCTCCAAAACTGCACTGTTCCCTTGGGTGTTTACAGCCCAAAATGCATGATCTTGCACTTCTTAGCACTGAATCTTAGCTGCCAAATTTCAGGCCGTTCTTCAAGCTTTGCTAGGCCCTCCCTCATGTTAATTCACACTGTCAGGGGGGAGTGTCAAGTCTATTGCAGATTTTTGGGATCATCTGCAAAGAGGCAAATTTTACCCGACAGTCCTTCGAGCAATATCACTTACAAAAATGTTAAAAAGAATAGGCCCAAAACCGGAACTTTGAGGTACACAACTGGTAACATCCCTTTTCTCAGAGCGTTAGTATATACAGCTTTCCAGACATTGCCCCCTTTTCCCATTTGTGTAGAGGTATTTAGTGATTCACCTACTTGAGGACTTATACTCACCTGGGGGCTTTGATCACCCTGCCCCACTGATTCTAATTTAAAACCCTCTTCAGTAGGTTAGTCAGTCTGCTGCTGAAGACACTTCTTCCCTTCTTTGATAGATGGATACCATCCTTGCTCAGCAGCCCTTGGAAAATCATTCCAAGGTCCAGAAAGTCAAAATACTCTTGACACCACCATCCATGCAGCCACACATTCAACTCCACTAAACGAGCTTCTCTGCCCGGGCCTTTACTCTCAACAGGGAGGTTTGACATGAATACCATCTGCATGTCTGACTGCTTCACCTTCTCTCCCAGAGCCACAAAGTCACTTTTGATACATACTCCTAAGGCAACAGAAGTACTAAATTTGATGGAGCAATGGATGACTGAATTCAGTCTAAAGCTTAATTCAGAAAAACAAAATTTTTTGTAGCTTCGTCACACCCGCTTGACACTAAAACATCACTGTGCATCGATAAACTTAGTTATCCTATTCAATCTGCTATGAAGGTATTGGTGTAACATAGGACCAGACCTAATCATGAAAGACCAGGTGGACTCCTTGGTTAGAAAGAGTTTTTTTCACTCTCTGGAAGCTTCGGTCCATTAGAGCATATTTTGATGCTTCATCATTTAGAATTCTGGTATAATCCCTTATACTGAATCAACTTGATTACTGTAATATCACCTACTTGGCAATTTCACAGAAGAATATGCGATGATTACAACTGGTGCAAAATGCGGTGGTCAATCTAATTTTTGGGTTGAAGAAGTTCCTACTGACTTCTGCATTGGCTGCCGATGGAGGCACGTGTGAAGTTTAAGTTTGGATGTTTTTGCTTTAAGGTACTATTCGGTTTAGCCCCTAAATATTTAACTGACCTTTTCTCTTTTTCAACTAACAAACATAAGAAAAGCTCATACATGAATTTTGTTTCTCCACCAGTTAGAGAATGTAAATTTAAAAACCATCATCAACATCTCATTCGGAGGGGTACCTACCAGTATCATTACCAGTGCCAACATGGATGAGCAGCATTGGATAATAGTCATTAGGCTTCATGAGTCTCGGCTAGTTCTCCATAACATCTTGGATTTTGGCACGAGACAGATAGCATACCTCCCAAAACATCATGTCTGGTCTGCAGATGGACGCCTCTGTTTAGCATGCAAGGTAAAAGGAGCAGAAGGTATTCCATACTAAACATGGAAAAATCATATGTAACGGCCTTTAGGAGAATGTGGGCTCCTTTTGTTGATAGGTTACAGATGCAGTTAGAATATTTGCATGGGTTTTGAGGGTGGGGAATTTGGGTCGGGGAGTATGATAGGGAAGGTGAGGGGCAGCCTCGGTATGTTATTGCGTCTCATGTATGTTTTGTGGGGATGGAATGAGGGGACTCGCTGAAGAGCACCGTGAGTCAAATAAAGTTGGTATTTGTATGGCCACTGAGGACAGGGGGTTGGGGCAGGATGGGGGAAAAGGCTGGGGGGGGTGGAGGTAGTGAGGCCACTTTTTCTGGATGTTTATGTCTTGATTGTTATCTGATGTGCGCTGTGTATGTGCAGGCATGGGCATCTCCAGTCCTCGAGAGCCGGAATCCAATCGGGTTTTGAGGATTTCCCCAATGAATATGCATGAGATCCATTTGCATGCACTGCTTTCAATGCATATTCATTGGGGAAATCCTGACAACCCAATTGTATTCCGGCCTTCGAGGACCGAAGTTGCCCATGTCTGTTATAGTGGAATGTTCTTTGTTAGACTTGGATACATGGAACGCGCTTCCAGAGGCTGTGATAGGCAGGAGCAAGTTGCAGGGCTTCAAAGAAGGTTTGGATAGGTTCCTAGAGGACAAAGGGATTGAGGGGTACAGATAGGAGTAGAGGTAGGTTATAGGGATAGGAGTGAGAGGCACGTTATAGGAATAGTCAGGGACCACTGATCAGGCAATAGGCCTGATGGGCCGCCGCAGGAGCGGACCGCTGGGCGAGATGGACCTCTGGTCTGCCTCAGCGGAGGCAACTTCTTATGTTCTTATAGTCGCAGGATTTAGAGGTGAGCCGCGTTTTGGGTTTCAATATGTGATACCGGTTTTATGAATAGCCATGTTCTCTTCAGCTGTTTTCTATATGTGGCCTAATAAAGAATTGATTTTTTTAAAAAAACCAACAAAAAAAGCAGTGGCCACCAGTTGAAGTTTCTGATGGATTTCAGTCTCCATGTGTGTGTTGGGGGGAGGGGGGAGCCACCACATCCATGTGATGTGAGGTCACAAAACTATCCCAAAATTCAGCCCCTGGCGTAAAATCCAGCTCCCCAGTGAAATGCTGAGGAGTAGGTGACCTTCTTTCAGCTGAAGTGATTGTTGAGTCAAATCTTCCTTCCCCCCCTCCCCCCCTCCGTCTCTGTCTCTCTGCCATAAGCCTGGCCAGCAGAAAGACAAAAATACCTTGTTTTCATGTAAGAGAGTTTGTTTCCATTCCAAAAGTGGAAAGGCTAAATAATCTGAGGATTTGTATTTATAGACGTCGGGTCTCATCTGTTTTACATGCACTGGCACTCATGGGAGCCCTACTTCATTCTGCCTGGGGATCCGCCAGAAACCTCTGGGTTCTAATCCCACCTACTTTCTGCATGATATGGGACGGGTCCCTTTTTGCTCTTTAGGTCCTGGTTTGGGCTGTTGCTATTAACCTATTGTTCTACATAACATAACATAATATCGTACTTATAAACCGCATAACCGTAAGTTCAATGCGGTGAACAAAAGATTTAAAATAACATAACCTAAGGATGATTTAAATTAGTCCTCTAAATATTTTGAAAAAGATGAGTTTTCAAGTGCTTGTAAGAGCAAGTTTTATTAGGATTTTATGTACCACCTATCAAGGTTATCTAAGTGGTTTTACAATCAGGTAACTCAAGTATTTTTCCTATCTGTCCTGGTGGGCTCACAATCTCTCTAACGTACCTGGGGCTATGGAGGATTAAGTAACTTGCCCAGGGTCACAAGGAGCAGTGCGGGGTTTGAACCCACAACCCCAGGGTGCTGAGGCTGTAGCTTCAACCACTGCACCACGCACTACGCAACCTAACTTCCCTGTCATAGAAAGCAGCCTGAAATGCTAATGTATGTTCCAAGGATTTCTTGCTCTTACATCCTTGAGCAGATGGAAAATTAAACAATGCATGTGATTCTCTCCTATGTTTATGGAATGCTATGAGAAATCTATCGGTCATATAGCTTGGAGCAATACCATATGCAACTCTGTAATAAAGACAACCCAGCTTAAACACGTGCCTCCACTGGAAGCCAATGCAACTCACGGTAGAAAGAAGTCACATGACCATATTTCTTTAGACCATAAATTAAATTTGACCCCCGTATTTTGAAACAGGCTAAGCCTAGCCATTTCTTTCTTGGTACATATCAAATAGACACTGTTACAATAGTCGAGAAGACTTAGAAGTAACGACTAAACTAAAAGTTTAAAGGCCGGAAACTCAAAATATGATTTTATGGTACGCAGCTTCCATACTTGCTTTTTCATGGTCAAGTGTTGATCTATAACAACTCCCAATATTTTAATTGTTGAATTGATCTTATAAAGTGTTGAGTCTTTAGTAATTGATGGTTCATGTAGAATTCTAGGTGGAGACGCAACAAAGAATTTGGTCTTATCATATGCCCATTTGTACCATAATTCTATAAATCTATGTGCATAATTTTATGCTTGGCATGCAAAGTTGTACACACAAGTAATAGAACAGTGCCAGTTACATGTGTGACTTGATTGATCAATGAACTGCTAATTAGCATTAACAACACTTATTGGCTCTAATTGATGTTACCTGGCACTTGAAAGCAGTTATGTGTGTAATTCCCCTAATTGGTGTTCCACAAATTCCATGTGCAAAATCTAGACTTAGTCATCCGGCAGCCATAACCCAAAAAGTTTGACAGGTTGCCAGACAGAACTTATACGTTTTGACTTAGATGAAGTCAAAACAGGCATAAGTTCTGGTTCGGGCCACTGAGCTGATCGCGGCTGCTGCACATCCATGTAAAGAACCCACTACTGGTTGTATGTTCATTTCGCAATTGCTAATAAAGATATATTTTTTTAAAAAATAATAAAACACATCTCCCTTGTGGAAAAAGCACAGTGCGATCCCGTGGTTTTAACCCACGGGTTTAAAGCGGGGCTGCACAAGGCATGTTCTGTTCCGTGTTGTTCCGTAGTCTGGCTGCAAAGCGTGTTCTGCTCCATTCTGGCTGCACAAAAAAACGTGAAATGATTCCTGAAGTCCACTTGTGGGGCCAGCGAGAGCAGCTACCCCTCCCCCATTTGATTTGACCTTAAGCTGGTGCGGAGAGCAAGCGCATGCATGGATCACATCTACAGGGAAAAAGGATGGTCTGTGCATGTGTCTGGACCGCTCTGCCGCGATCCGTGGGGTCGCTGTGGGGCGTGCATCCGCTCATATAATTTGCACGATGACTGTGTAGTGAATCGGTCACCCAGCAAGACTCGGCCACAGATCGCCCAACAACGGTGAGTTTAGTGAATCTAGGCCATTGTAACTGCAAACAATCTCTTAATTGTGTTACTCGGGTGTCTCATTTATGAAATTTGCCACTGTTGACAATCCAAAATAAACTGAATTTTTAAAATATATCCCTGAAATGTTAAAGAATCAGTCAGTGGCATAGCAAGGGTGAGAGGTGCCTGGGGCGATGGCCCCCTCCTCCGCCCTCATCTCCGGCCCTCTCGCTCCTGCCCCCCTCCCCCCTGCTGCGTGCTGCCTTCGCCCTTCTCTTCCCCTCCCCCGTACCTTTACCGTCGCAAGAAACAAGAACTTCAATGTGCTCCTCGCGACCCCGTCGGCTCTCCCTCTGACATCATTTCCTAAGCGCAGCACCCAGAAGTGACGTCAGCGAGAGATGCAACCTGGTCACAAGGAGCACGTTGACATTTCCGCTTGTGGCGGTGAACAACTAGAGGGGGAAGGGGGGCATGCGCGTGGCAAGGGGAGGAGTAGGAAGAGGCAGAGAGGAAGAGGGGTGTGGTTCCACCACCAAGATGGCGCGCGGGGCGGACCACCAGCCCCCTTACTACACCACTGGAATCAGTTAGTATTTAATTTTTAGTTTGAAACAATTTTTATTGATGACTAAAGCCATACAACCAAAGATATGAGCGCTCAACATCACGAGAAAACAAATACAAGTAGAACAACACGTCATCATGTTTAAACAATCCCCCCATCCCAACTGCCCCCTCCCCCCATTCCACCACACACAAAAGGTAACCAGCCACAAAGACTAACCCACCCTCACCCACAAAACAAACCTCCCCCAGGTGGGGGTGCACTCAAGGTTCCCAGGTTTTACAAAATTTAAAAAACAAGTTTATGTAAAAAATGGGGCAAGAACTGACTCAACGGACAAAAGGACTTACATTACATTAGAGATTTCTATTCCGCCATTACCTTGCGGTTCAAGGCGGATCACAAAAGAGATATAGATGGTGGGCTACAAAGGAAGATCTTTGGTCATTTCTAGTGAAGGTAAAGAGTAGATCAGGTAGTGTCGGAGAGTCTAAAGGGAAGGGGAGGAAGAAAGGTATTTATGGTATTAAGACTTTTTCAGGGATTTTTTGAAGAGTATAGTTTTATTTCTTTTCTGAATATCTTGTAGTCTGGGGTTGTTATCAGTAGTTTGGAAATTTGGTTATCTAGTTTTGCTGCTTGGGTGACTAGAAGGCCATCGTATAGTTATTTCTTTGATTGGAGGGTGTGTGTTTTTCTGTGTCTGGTTGAGGTAGTTTGGATGAGGCGGTTGTTCAGGTAGGTTGAGCGGTCACCGTTTATAGTTTGAAATAATATACAGTAGAATTTAAATAGTATTCTTTCCTGGATTGGAAGCCAGTGTGAGCTGATGCATGCTTCAGTAATAGGGTCGTGTTTCCTCAGTGAGTAGATGAGTCTCAGAGCTGTATTTTGAATTGTTTAGTCATTGTTGCAGGGCAGGGGAGGTAAAGGATGTTGCAATAGACTAGTAGACCTAGGATTAGGGATTGTACGATGAGCTGGAATTGTGTTCTTTCAAAGAATTTTCGGACTTGCCTTAGGTTTCTCATAACTGCGAAAGACCTTTTTTTTGTTTTATTTATTTGTGGTTTCATGGTGCAGCATCTGTCTATTGTCATTCCTAGTAGTTTTAGGGTGGTTTGGATGGTTTAATTGATTGAGTTGATTTCTATATTGGTTAAGGTTGAGACTTTGTTGTTTTCGAGGAGGATGAATTTTGTTTTGTCTGGGTTGAGTTTCAGTTTGTGATCTTCCACCCAAGTTGCTTCCATCCAAGTGATCTTCCATCCAAGTTTGTGATCTTCCATCCAAGTCGGTGTAGTGTGTTTGTCATGGCGATCTTTGGTTGATCATAAGGTATGAGAATGGTAATGTTGTCAGCATAACTATAAGAGGTTATGCTGTTCATGTTCATATAGGAGGTTATGCTATACATGTAGACAGACGATGAGACAAAGACAAATTGGAACGAGAGGAGAGGGGGAAGGAACTACAATGTTTAAATAGTGAAGAACAATTAAGGGAAAAACAAGAATGGCCGATCAAAAGTTGTCGTAAAATGTCCTAAAAAGGACGTTCAAGCTCCGGAGTCTGTTCAAGATACGACCACGGGCATTCAGAGACAAGATATGTAAATATGGAGTCCAAATCTTGACCAAATCACAACTTTTCCTACGAGAGTGATGCACCATTCTAGCCTCAGTTAGGGCTAGATTCACTAACCTGCCTGATAGTGTGCGATCCGTGGCAGGTCCATATTCAACCGCACGGATCGCTGATGAACGATCCCGACGCATGCGCAGACCATCTTCTTTACCTGTAGATGGTCTGTGCATGCGCTCCGTTTCGCTCAGTGCTCCTTCGAGTGTTGCTCTCCGCGCAAGGAATAAACTTTCACGAGCCCGTGGTTAATGCAAGAGACCGAAGCAAGAAGACTGAAATGATCGTGCCACCCCGACTCTCCTGCTCTCTCCCGCCCTTCCCCGCAGTGCAACCCTTTGCCTAAAAGAAGGACGTGACTGAAATGAAGTCTGTGTCGCTCCGACTCTTCTGCTCTCTGCCGCCCTTCCCCGAAGTGCAGCCCCGCTTTAAAACCAGGGGCTCGCATTGTGGGAAAGGGCAGCAGAGAGCCAGAGAGTTGGGGCGGCAGAGAGCAGGAGAGATGCCTCAGCTGGTTGAAATTCAGGGGACCCATAGGAGAGAGTGCTCAGGAAAGGCGGCATGGTCGTGAGCGACTGGTCCTCAGCAGTCACTTCTTTTGTGATCGGCCAGCCCAGTCGGAGTACCTTAATTTTTTGGGGGGGGGAATTGCTGCCTTCCTACTTCCTACATTTGCTTGCGTGGTTCGGAATCGGATTGGGAGGAAGGTTAGCAAATCAGGTCGGAGTCGCTAAGTGGTCGGGACTTGATCGGTGGGCTTAGTGAATCTAGCCCTTAGTATTTCATTTTTAATACCCAGTCTGAACAAACAGGTCAAGGCACTTGGGCAAAATTAGTAGTTGTATGTGTAAGCTTGAAACCTTTTGGCGGCCCTTAGAGCTTTCTTATATTCACACTGCGGCCCTTTCCATTAAAAAAGGTTGGAGACCTACTACTATGGACCCTCCTGCAGGGAACATGCGCTAATCACTAGTAAAACATCCCCTGTGTCTTTAAAGGGGTCCCCCATCCCTCTCCCAGAATTTTCAGAGTGGGCACCATGAGCCTCACTACTCATTCCTCTCTGTCCCAAACCCCCTACCTCTTCCCATTCCCCCCCATCTGTTTTCCTCTCTCCCTGCCTGTTTCCTCTGTTCCTTCTGCGTTTCCCATTTTCTCTGCTGTTCCCAGTCTAAGTTCCAGTACTAGTATTCCTAACTGGTAGGGAACATTTCCAGTCTTGCATGCTGTAATGGAAACTGTAGCTCTGAGCTGCCCTGGAGGATTCTTGGAATGTGTTTCACTTTGTCTGCGTTCTCGGTGATGTTACAGGGCCGGCTAGAAACTGTCTGAGTCATCTCTAGTGGTTAAAGTCATGGCCGCCGGAAGGCTGTTGGGATCCAATATGAACCTTCAGGTATCTTTTTCAGTCGCTTAGCTCCACCCCCAACTTCAACTCTCCCAGAACAATATTTAAAAATACTTAATTGGACAACGTATTTTTAAATATTGAACTTTGTGTCCTGTACTGTACATAAACATAACCAGGACAATTTCCAAAAGCCATTTGTCTGGATAACTGGGCTGCTTGAACTAAAACTTAGGGCTCCTTGTACTAAGGTGCGATGGCGTTTTTAGCGCGTGCTAACCCCGCGCTATGCGCCAAAAACTAATGCCAGCTCAAGGGCGGCGTTAGCGCGCGCTAAAGCCGCTAGCGTAGCTTAGTAAAAGGAGCCCTTAGCTTTGTATACCGGGTCCTCAACCAAAATGGAGCTCGACTCGGTTAACAGGAACTAAAAGAAATACGAAGAAGAAGAAAAAAGAAAATAAATAGCAGTGAAAAAATATTAATGTGACAGATTTCCGAAGTGTTACGTTACATTACATTAGAGATTTCTATTACGCCATTGCCTTGCGGTTCAAGGCGGATTACAAAAGAATTACATGAACGGTATTACGTGAAGAAGATATCTGGTAATTTCTCGAGATAAGGAACAAATGAGGTTGCTTTAGGGCAGGGGTAGGCAATTCCGGTCCTCGAGAGCCGGAGCCAGGTCAGGTTTTCAGGATCTCCACAATAAATATGCATGAGATAGATTTGCATCTCAAGGAGGCAGTGCATGCAAATCCATCTCATACATATTCATGGTGGAGATCCTAAAAAACCTGACCTGGCTCCGGCTCTCAAGGACCGGAATTGCCTATTCCTGCTTTAGGGAATCAGGAAGGTATTGGGAAGTGGGAAGGAGCGAGCGGTATTAAGTCATTTGCAGGAATTTCTTGAAGAGTAGAGTCTTTATTTCTTTTCTGAATGTTTTCTACTCTGGGGGTCATAATTAGTAGATTGGAGATTTGGTTGTCGAGTTTTGCTGCTTGTGCGGCTAGGAGGCCCTCATATAGTTTTTTCCGTTTGACTCAGTGGTTCCCAAACCTGTCCTGGGGGACCCCCAGCCAGTCAGGTTTTCAAGATATCCCTAATGAATATGCATGAGAGAGATTTGCATACCTGTCACTTCCATTATATGCAAATCTCTCTCATGCATATTCATTAGGGATATCTTGAAAACCTGACTGGCTGGGGGGGTCCCCCAGGACAGGTTTGGGAACCACTGGTTTGACTTCTTTGATTGGAGGGTACATGAATGGAGTGTGGGTTTTCCTATGTCTAGTTGATGTAATTTGGATGAGACGGTTGTTCAGGTAGGTTGGGTAGTTTTTAAAGATTTGCAAAAAAGTTGAAAAGCACCAGGACCCCTTAAGATAAGAAGAAGTTCGTTCCATAGCTGAGATCATTTGAAGACCAAGGATTGACTGAAATTCTTGATTCCACTGAAGGAAGGAAGAGTTTGAATTGTTGGGTGCCTCTCCCTTCTGCCTATATCTCTCTCTTCTTAATGTTCTCTCTGTCTCCCTCTCACTTTCTTCCTCTTTCTGTCTCCTTTCTCCTTACCCACCTGTCTCTCTTCTTAATGTTCTCTCTGTCTCCCTCTCACTTTCTTCCTCTTTCTGTCTCCTTTCTCCTTACCCACCTGTCTCTCTTCTTAATGTTCTGTCCGTCACCTTCTTCCTCTTTCTGTCTCTCCTTTCTCCTTACCCACCTGTCTCTCTTCTTAATGTTCTGTCCGTCACCTTCTTCCTCTAGCTGTCTCTCCCTTCTCCCTGTCCCCGTTTCTCTATCTTGAAATCTGTCATGATCATATTTCTGCTTTTTCTGTGTATATTCTTTACCGCTTCTCTTACTCTGCTATCTTCCTTATCTCTCATATTTACTCAGAAGCCATATTTCTATCTTTCTTGTGTTGTGCTGTTGTTTTCTTTGTGTGCAAACATCTGTAGCCTGAAAACTACTTGGGAACTAACCAAATTATTGCAGCTGGATTTTGGGAAATTATGAAATTCTACTACTACACTTTGGTGTGCTGCCTTATTGTGTGTGTGGGGGGGGGGGGGGGGAGAGCACTGAGGCATCTGTACACCTCCTTAACCTTTTCAAGGAGCCTCAGACAAAGCCACTGGCCAAGTTATGGAGGAGATAAGAAAGCCTAAGAAAGGTCTCACAACGGTGAAACTTGAGTCTCTCTTTAGATTTGAAAACCTGTATTGCTGTCTTCCCCAGATCACATGCCTGCTTCTCCAGAGCCAAGACAGGCAGCGCCAGGACTGAAAACACACTCTGTATCCAGTCTGGGCTCTGTGTGTGTGATTGTGCCTCGGGGTGAGGTTTGTTTAACAGTCAAAGCCATCACATGCACAAACATACACACACCTATATTCATATATGTGTATGCCTGATTGTTTGGTGCAACCCTACTCAGATCAATGTCCACCACCTTGTTTCAAAAAACCTCTTCTAGGTGTCTTTCAGGGCTTCAGACATGCCATTTGATCACCACATAGTTCGTGGTTGCCCAGTATCACTTAATGGCTATGGCTTCTTCACTAGCCCTCTCAATAATTTTCTTGTTTTTAGACTATTTTTTAATTATTTTTTAAATTTTTGTATTGTTCATTAGTTTTAAAGTTAAAGTTTCAAGTTTATTAGGGGACTTGATAAATCGCTTAATCGGATATTCTAAGCGATGTACATTTAAAATTTACAATTTAAAAAACGAAAAACAATAACAATGTAATACATTACAATACATACAATTTTTAAATAATGGCTAAAATACTCTAAATTTAACATTGTTAAACATAAGGAAAGGAGGGATGAAATACAATTTTAAAGTAAAGAAGAAACATTGAGGGAAAATACAAAAGGGATATAGTTAAAACAGGTCTAACCAAATAAAATATAATTCATAAAGTATAAAATTATGTTGAAAAGGCATCTTTAAAAAGGAAAGTTTTTAACTCAGTTTTAAAATTTCCAAGGTCTTTCTCCTCCCGTAAAGTAATAGGGAGGGCGTTCCATGTTTGCGGTGCCGTACAAGAAAAAATAAATTGTCTCCTCGTATTAATAATTTTTAATGATGGAATCGATAGCAGATTTTGTTCGCTAGATCGTAAAATTCTCTTTGCAGAATATGGAATAAGTGACCTATATAAAAAAGCAGGGGTCTTGTTGGTCAAAGTTTTAAAGATAATTATGCATAACTTATAAGTGATTCTGTAATTAACAGGAAGCCAATGCGCCTCTTTGAGAAGTGGTGTTACATGATCAAATTTTTTAGAATTATTTATTAATTTTATTGCTGTATTCTGTATAATTTGTAATCGTTTTATTTCATATAGTGCAATTCCTTTGAATAAAGAGTTGCAGTAATCAAGTTTAGACATCACCAAAGAGTGAATCAGTATAGTGAGTGATTTAGCACAAAGAAATTTCGAGATGGAACGAATTTTACGTAATCTATAAAAGGTGATTTTCACAATGTTACTGATATGATCATGGAAATTAAGTTTATTATCAAAAATTACCCCTAAAATTTTTATATTTTTAACTAATTGTAGGGGAACATTATGCTTAATCTTAGTAACAATAAGTTAATATTAATATTTTAAAACTTATCTTAAATATTTTCATTGTTCGTTTCACTTTTCTTATCACATGGGGAGAGGGACCTGTCACATCGACATGTTTCGCCGATAGGCTGCTTCAAGAAAAGTGCGGTTCGGGATGGTGCAGATAAGTTTGGAAGGGGGGGACTTTTCTTGAAGCAGCCTAACGACGAAACATGTCGACGTGTATGTGCGTGAATAGGGGTGGGGGGTAGCCTAGTGATCAAAGCAGCTGCCTTAGCCTCCTAAGGCTGGGAGTTCAAGTCCCTCTCCTTGTGACTCTGGACAAGCCACTCGACACTTCATTGCCCCAGGTACATAATATGTAAACTACTTTGAAACTACACAGAAAAAGTACTATATCGAAGTCCCATCCCCCTTAATTGCCAGTTAGCACCCAGTTCCCCATAGCCTCCTTGCCCCCACCACTCATTGGTCTGACCCAGTAAGGTTATTCTTATTTTTTTCACTCAGAGAATAGTGAAGCTCTGGAACGCATTGTCAGAGGTTGTGGTAAGAGTGGATAGCGTAGCTGGTTTTAAGAAAGGTTTGGCCAAGTTCCTGGAGGAAAAGTCCATAGTCTGTTCTTGAGGAAGCCACTACTTGCCCTGGATCGGTAGCATGGAATGTTGTTACTACTTCAGATTCCGGAATCTTGCTGTTCTTTAGAATTCTGAATGGAATGTTGGGTTTTGCCCAGGTATTAGTGACCTGGTTGGCCACCATGAGAACGCTGGGCTTGATGGACCATTGGTTTGACCCAGTAAGGCTATTCTTATGTTCAGTGTCTCCACCTCCAGTTCTGCAATCAGAGAAGGAGATTTAGTTGCAGCCGGTTCTCCTGGAACTCCTGCCCAGGACATCTGCAGGAAACAGAAGCTGGAAGTGGCCAAAGCCAGGAATCAGCAGGGGACAGGGAATGAGAGGATTATCAGAGGAAACTGCAGATCTTTACTCAGAAAAGAGATGCCTTTGGAAACAAGAAATATTTTTTCCAATTGTAATTATGTTCATTCCCTCCCCCCCCCCTCTGATTTTTGTGTCCTTGTACCAAGAAGGTGGGCATATAAAATGTTCTGCAATCACCTTCACATAGCTCACTTCCACCCCACCGGTATTCCAGTCCTAAGGCCCTCACACAAAGTTCTGCCACAGCACCCCTTACCATTCCAGTAATGAGACCCCCTTTTCTATCCCCTCACAAAGTTCTCATATTCCTAGGGTTACCATATGGCTCCAGAAAAAGGAGGACGGATTGAGACATCCGAGTTTTACTTCTATTGAAAGCAATGGAAGTATAACCCGGAGGATTATCAGAGGAAACTGCAGATCTTTACTCAGAAAAGAGATGCCTTTGGAAACAAGAAATATTTTTTTCCAATTGTAATTATGTTCATTCCCTCCCCCCCCCCCTCTGATTTTTGTGTCCTTGTACCAAGAAGGTGGGCATATAAAATGTTCTGCAATCACCTTCACATAGCTCACTTCCACCCCACCGGTATTCCAGTCCTAAGGCCCTCACACAAAGTTCTGCCACAGCACCCCTTACCATTCCAGTAATGAGACCCCCTTTTCTATCCCCTCACAAAGTTCTCATATTCCTAGGGTTACCATATGGCTCCAGAAAAAGGAGGACGGATTGAGACATCCGAGTTTTACTTCTATTGGAAGCAATGGAAGTATAACCCGGAAGTCTCAATCCGTCCTCCTTTTTCTGGAGCCATATGGTAACCCTACATATTCCTCAGTCCTGTCCCTGCAGCAACCCCTACCACTACAGTACTAAGAGACCTCTGAAATCAGTGCTGCAAGTCAATAATACTCCAGGATGGGGTGGTCAGAAATCCAGGACTGTCCTAAAATCTCCAGCTTGGAATTGGGTACCTTGACGTCTCTGTCTGCTGATGGCTCTAGTCGGATCCTGTGCGCTTGTGGGTCTCTGCGTACCTGTGTCTTTCTGTGTGCATTAGTACAAAGAAGACAATGGGCCTTTATTCCCTTACTGTGGGCAGCCCACACATGGGGCAGTGGGGCATGTAATGAAGAGATAGTATTCAGACATGAGCTTCACTTTTCTTCTGTCTTTCTGTAAATAGAAAGCACTAGTGAACCCTCCCAGGGACAGGAGTGTAGAGCTGGCAATGGGGGTGGATGGTGGAGGCTGTGGCTCAGCCTGCATTAAAGGTTCCCACGGCACTGACTAATCTGCCCATCGGCTGCCTTCAGAGCCAGGCCTTAAAAGGCAAACCTGGTGCTAACTCGACCCTGGATCTCAGAGGGACTGGGGAGCAGGACCCTCAGCCGCCAGGGGCAAAGAGCCCAGTGTAGCAGTGGAAAAAAAAAAAACGCTGTCTCCACCCCGGAGAAGAAAATAAAGAAACCTGCCCTATGCACTGACCTCCAGACTGTGAGAATATTACTCCTCGCCTTCCAAAAAGGAATTTGGTAATGGACAAAAAATGCCGGGTAGTTTATTTCTGGGCTTGTGCAGGAAAATGTGGAAGCCTGTCTTGAGTCTTGTAACTGAAGTGCCCCACGTAGGACGTTTTTGCGACGCGGCTATGACAGCTGACAGCGATAACTTACTGCTGTGCATGACTGGGGCTCTGTCTGCCTATCTCACATTTATGTGTGGAATTAGCTCTGTACCGAGAGGCCAGAAGAGGGATGTTTGAGGTGTTTCTTACTGCTTGCAGATACTGTAAAATGTGCACTGTTTCAGGGTCTTGGAAAATCCAGATCTCTCTTAGGATGTCCTGGTGGATTTGAATTCCAAGGACCCAAAATCTGGAACGAACTCCCAAGCAGCAGCTTATGTCAACGTGCCACATACTTCCAGTTCAGGAAGGCATTTCGCTGCGCTGACCTGTTACAACATATTCATATGCATGAAACCTATCTGTATCACTTCTAATATTATGTAAGCCGCAATGATTCCTAGCTGACATTTGCAGGATACAAGAATCAGTACGATATGGTAGGAAAAGATCAGAACGTTCCTTGTTTTCCCATACTGTGACATTCCCCTCCTTCCCCTCCCCCCATGGCATAAATGTTGCTATCCTGCAATCTGCTCTAGGGTGCTGAAGCCAGGATGGCATGATCTCTTTCTGGGGGGAAATTATGCTATTGCTCCAATTTCTTTAAAAAAAGAGTGGAAATATCCTTTATAGATTGTTGGATTCAGTACATTGCCTAAAAGTCCTCTTATTAATTCCAAAAAAACTCAATGAACCGACTCCTAGCCACTCAAGCTGCAAAACTAGACAGCCAAATCTCCAATCTGCTGATAACGACCCCAGACTACAAGATGTTCAGAAAAGAAATAAAAACTATACTCTTCAAGAAATCCCTGAAAAAGTCTTAATTCCACAAATTCCTTCTTCCCATTATCTTCCCAACTCCCCGAAACTACCTGATCTCCTCTCTATTATCTCCTGGAAAGGACCAGATATCTTCTTTTGTGCTCCACTTTCTATAACTCTTTTGTAACCCGCCTTGAACCGCAAGGTAATGGTGGAATAGAAATCTCTACTGTAATGTAATGTAATGTACATATTTCGGCCAAGAAGGCCTGCTTCAGGAGTCTTTGAAATAAAATGATTGGATTAGTCCACAAATGGGTTCATAGACAGTAACGCGGAAGACAAAGGCGCGCGCCGACAACTGAGCGCAAGACGGAGGTGCGCGTTGAAGAAAAAGACTGTTTTTAGGGGCTGCGACGGGGGTTTTTTGTTGGGGAGCTCCCCCCACTTTACTTAATACAGATCGCGGCGGCGTTGTGGGGGGTTTGGGGGGTTGTAACCCCCCCCATTTTAGTGAAAACGTAACTTTTTCCCTAAAAACAGGGAAAAAGTTAAGTTTTCAGTAAAATGTGGGGGGTTACAAGTGAACCCCCCAAAACCCCCACAACGCCCCACAACGCGGTGCGATCTGTATTAAGTAAAGTGGGAGGGTTCCCCCCCACATCCCCCGTCGTAGCCCCTAAAAACAGTCTTTTTCTTCGGCGCGCGCCTCCAGGCTGCGCTCCAGGCTGCGCTCGCGCCTTTGTCCCGGCGCGCTTTTGACCTGACACCCCACAAATGAACAGGCTGTCAAGTAACTGATATGGAGCGAGTCCTTGGCGTTCAAAGTCTGAGTCCACCAGTCTGTATAGGACATTTCCACTCATTTCTTTGCGTTTGAGTTTGGTTCTCCTGTTTTATACTCTACCATTGCCCCAATTTCTGCCACGCCCTGCTTCCATGATAGCATGCCTCAAACACTTTCTTCTCCCACTTCTTCCAAGACCATAGAGTGAGATACTGAGGGCCATCCATCTGGGGGGAGGGGTAATAAATGTCCATGTAACAAAACCTTCTTCTCTACCTGCACCTAGCCAAATGCCAACCAATCTCACCTTTCTTCGAGTTCACTTAGCCCAACCATCTATTATGCTGTCCCCTTGAACCCATCATCTCGTCTCTACGGTTGTGTTGACATTCCAGAGTAAACAATTGGGATAGTTATGATGATGAACCCACAGCAGGACTGAGCACATCCACACTTGACTAGTTGTCATCTCTACAAGGAATGAAGGAAGTGTTGCTTCAGCTGGCATCCAAAATCCTGTTTCTACCAGCACTTACTGAGACCCATCCAGTCTACCCAGTGAGCTCATCAAGTTAGGATGAATCTTCTCTCGATGAATTTTAGGAGCATCAAGGCATTGGATTAAAAGCTTGGGTTGCCTCCTGTGCCAGTCTCTTTGGCCACCTTGCCGTGCGTGTGGCCCCCAGACACTTTTGGAAGACACCCTGACTCACCCTTTGCAAGAGGAGAGCTGAACTAAGAATGCCAACCTCATCATTATAGCTATAGATTTTTAACCAAGCCTCAAAATACCGTATTTTCACGCATATAACGTGCGCGTTATACACGATTTTACAAACCGTGCATAAACATTCGCGTTATACGCGTGAGCGCGTTGTACACATTTTTTTTTACATAGTTCCCCCCTCGACGTCCGATTCACCCCGCAGGATGTCAGAGAAAGTGCGGGACCACCGGAAGAGGAAGCAGCGCAGACGCAGGGCTCAGAGAAGGGGCGAACCGCCGGCAGAGGACGCAGCAGGACAACGGTAGGCAATTTCTCCATGATGGGGGTGGGGGGTGGGGAGGCTGTGGGGGTGCGAGCGGTCCTTCGGGGTGGGGGTGCGGGTGCAAATGCGAGTGCGAGCGGTCCTTCGGGGTGGGGGTGCGGGTGCAAATGTGAGTGCGAGCAGTCCTTCGGGGTGGGGGTGTGAGCGGTCCTGCGGGGGAGTGAATCGGACGTCGGGGGGGGCATCAGGCTTTCAGGGTGGGGACAGGACTTCAAGGGGGGACAGGACTTCAAAGGGGAGAGGAGAGTCGGGGCGGGCGAAAGGAGAGTCGGGGCGGCCAGAGGAGAGTCGGGGCGGGCGAAAGGAGAGTCGGGCAGCGACGGGAGAGTCAGGGTGGCATGCGCGGTATACGGGTGTGCGCGGTATATAAAAATTTCTTTACATAAATTACAGTTTTCCGCGCGCTATACCCGTGTGCGCGTTTTACACGGGTGCGCGGTATATGAGTAAAAATACGGTACAGACACAGATGTTGGGGAAAGGGTTAGTCTGGGGCCCCAGCCCTCCTGTGGTAGATGTGGGAGATACCAGCCTCTCTTCTCTCCCTTTCTCTTGCTGCTCCCAAGGAGTCACACAACACGTGTCTTCTTTCAGAAGAATAATTACATTTCTGAAACGGTCCCAGGGCATTCCTGAGCAGTGATTTCATGCTTGAAGGCTACAATGGAACGTCTATTGTTTATTATGAATACGCGAAACAGCGGCGGTGCTGTTTCTAATCTGGCATTCAGGATGCTCCACTTATTTTTATTTCTGTCTCTTTTTGACTCACAACCCATAGGGGTTTTTTTTTTTTCTTATTACTTTCCAGGTGGGCAGGCACAGATGCCCCTTCCCTGCAAATTTATTATGCTAGCACAGACCTCTCTAGCCTGTAGTGTGATCTGGCAGTGCGTACTGGATATGTTTGCTGTACAAAGAGTCCTAAAAGACCAAGAACCAACTAGTCACTGGCTGCAGAAAGATCAGCCATACTGACTGCAAACTGGAATTGCATAAAGAACATTTATTCTTACTCATTGGGAGTTTGTCCATTTCCCTACACAAAGTTCTCTGTCTTACACACACACACACAAATATATCACCTCTCTCTACCACTACTATTGTAACATCATATACCTGGGAGCCTATAAAAACTCCATCAAACGTTTAAGAATAGTTCAAAATGCTGCCGTCCGCCTCATCTTCGGCCTCAAAAAATATGACCACGTTAGCCTCTATTACGCTAAACTCCACTGGCTGCCGGTGGAGGCAAGAATCATCTTTAAATTCGCTTGCCTCTGCTTCAAAACCTTAGCAGGCTCTTCACCAATCTACCTATCTGAGCACCTTGAAATTGCAGGCCCCTCTCGTACACGAAACACCTACCTGTTTTCCTTCCCTTCCCTGAAGAGCTGCCTCTACAAGAAATTCCTTGACAGATCCCTAGCATTCCAAGCGGGCAAATGGAACAAATGCTTCACAACCCTCATCTCCAATTCCTCCCCCCTCCCCTATCAAATGTTCAGGAAGTCAATCAAAACCTACCTTTTTGACAAATTCCTCTAATTTCTCCACCCCTCTTCCCTGCCTCCTCCTCTGGCCTCGACTTACCTCTAGACTTATCACCGCCGTATGTAACACCGCTATATGTAACACCGCTGTATGTAACCTACAGCAAATGTAACCTAGCTGTAAAAATAACTTCACCGTAAATGTATCGTCAAAAATGTAAATGTAACTTCGCTGTAAATGTACAGTCTCTTCATCTGTTAACCGCATAAAACTTCCATGGTAATGCAGTATACAAGAATAAAGTTATTATTATTATTATTACTTAGAACATAAGAACCCCGATCCCCTTCCCTGGAACAGGAAGTTGAGGTCAGAGGGGGCAGGGACCAGCAAAGCAGGCATATCCGTGCACTTGTATGCTGTGACTCTGCGACCCTTTTACCTGCTTGGGTTGGAGGTGATGCACCTGGAGAAGGGAGGGTGCTCCATGCTGGATGGCAACCAAGCTAGCTCTGGTCCTGAAAGTGCTCCCCCCTCAGAGGTGTTGCATTATTTACAGTCATATCCTGCTAACAACAGGATGGTTGGATAGGCTAGAGTGAGCTTAGATGGCAACTTGAGCAGTTGGAACCTAGGACAATACCAGATGGATTATGGCTCAGAAATACAACAATCAGACAATCACAACAGACCAGTAGCACAGCAAGTTCGAGAAAACAAAAGTACAACAATAGGTAGGTTGATTTTCTCCCCCCCAAACCATCCCCCCCCCTGTATGCACGTACCCCGGACCCCAACCACCCCCAACAAACCATACCCAAGTCCCCAACCCCACCAGCACCTCCCCTACCCCTATGCTGATAAAACCATAATGTATGCTGAGCAAGCTGTGTTCTTATGCCGCTCAGCAAGCGCCTAAGAGAAACTGACCCACACCATCCCCTCCCCCCCACAGAACCACCACCACATCTCTCGAATCACTTATGAACTCACACCACCACAGCCACACCCACCATCCATACACTGCCATACACCAAACCAATCACCCCGGGGGAACATCCGAGGACATGCAGAGCCTAAACTTAAAACGAATTGAAGACCAGACGTCTGGCCCTAGGGGATAGCGATTGAATATAGGAGTCCCAGATCTGGAAAAACCCCCCCCCCCCCCCTTTTTTCCGCTTCAGAGACAAACGAGCATGTCGTTGCTCCAGGGGCATCGAATTATGAAAGCGGTTCCTCCAAGCCCAGTACGCAGTTGCGGTCGGTTGCATCCAAACACTAAGGGCTCCTTTTACGAAGGTGCGCTAGCGTGTTTAGCGCACGCACCCGTATTAGCGCGTGCTAGCGGAAAAACTACCGCCTGCTCAAGAGGAGGCGGCAGCGGCTAGCGTGCACGGCATTTCAGCGCGCGCTATTCGGCGCGTTAAGGCCCAAGCGTGCCTTCGTAAAAGGAGCCCTAAGTATGATTTTCTTAAATCATGTATTTTTTAACGAGACGGATCGTTCAAGTCGTCATGTCTGCCGTCATTTACTATGTTATGTTAATCCTCCAGAGCAGAGTTCGAGGCGGTTACAACAGTAATCAAACATTTAGTAAACAAATTCAGTAAACAGCCATTATTCAACATCTTTATAAGGGACTTGGCAGAAGGGCTTCGGGGTAAAATAACATTATTCGCCGATGACGCCAAACTAAGTAATGTAGTGGGAAAATGCACAATAGATGATGTTTCAATGCCCGACAACATGATGCACGACCTACTCCTATTGGAGCGCTGGTCTAGGTCCTGGCAACTCAGCTTCAATGCCAAAAAATGCAAAGTTATGCACCTGGGCAGCCAAAATCCATGCAAGACTTATACCCTTGATGGTGAGATCCTTACAAGAATGGTAGCAGAACGCGACTTAGGGGTGATCGTCAGCGAGGACATGAAGGCTGCCAATCAAGTGGAGCAAGCTTCATCCAAAGCAAGACAAGTCATAGGTTGCATACGCAGGGGTTTCGTCAGCCGAAAGCCGGAAGTCATTATGCCATTGTATAGATCCATGGTGAGGCCCCACCTGGAATACTGTGTGCAATTCTGGAGGCCGCATTATCGCAAGGATGTGCTGAGACTGGAGTCGGTTCAGAGAATGGCCACCCGGATGGTCTCAGGACTCAAGGATCTCCCATACGAGGAACGGCTAGACAAATTGCAGCTATACTCACTCGAGGAGCGCAGAGAGAAGGGGGACATGATCGAGACGTTCAAGTATCTCACGGGCCGCATAGAGACGGAGGAAGATATCCTCCTTTTCAAGGGTCCCACGACAACAAGAGGGCATCCGTGGAAAATTAGGGGAGGGAAACTATGAGCTGACACCAGGAAATTCTTTTTCACAGAAAGGGTGGTTGATCGCTGGAATAGTCTTCCACTGCATGTGATCAAGGCCAGCAGCGTGCCTGATTTTAAGGCCAAATGGGATCGTCACATGGGATCTATTCACAGGGCGAAGGTAGGGGAGGGACATTAGGGTGGGCAGACTAGATGGGCCGTGGCCCTTATCTGCCATCTATTTCTATGTTTCTATGTTTCTATTTAACATTGATCGGGCTCAGGAGGGTTATAATAGCAATTCAAAATGTAATCTGGGTCCATTTATGTTGGTGATTCAGTGTAATTGATATCAATCAGGGTGAATAACAGTACATCATTCAGTGCAGATACCACAGGTCAGTACCCCCAGCCAGTTGGGTTTTGAGGCTATCCCTAGTGAATATGCACGCGACAGATCTGCATACCTGTCGCTTCGATCATATGCAAATCTTTCTCATGCATATTCATTAGGGATATTCTGAAAATCTGACTGGCAGGGGGTCCCACGGGACAGGCTTGAGAACCACTTCCTTAGGTGTCACCTTGGTTTATTTTGTGGCCTCTGATGTTATGTCTGTATAAGTTGATTCTTGTTTTAATAATTGGCCTGACCTGAGGAAGGACGTTTTGGCCTGCAAAAGCTTGTCAAAAAGTACATTAGGTTAGTCCAATAAAAACCTACCATTTTATTTTCTGGGTTGTTTTTTTTTTTTCTCTAATTAATATAATACCCTGTTTATAATAACCTTCAGCTTGCCATTAGATTAGGGTAGTGGTTGGCACACAAACAACCCGCAGGCTAAATCCGGCCTGTCACCTGCGAGCTAAGAATGGATTTTACAATTTCAAATTCTTTAAAATTTCAAAGTGCGTGTGCTATAACAGCTGACAGCCGAATTGTGGAGTTGAAAGACCACATATGGCGCTCCTGTAGTTTCTCATTCTCTCGCTCTTGGTGGCCTGTGCTGTGATGCCATATGGTCGCAGTTACAATTCAGCAGTGTTTATAATAATAATAATAACTTTATTTTTTCTATACCGCCATAATCTTGCGACTTCTAGGCGGTTTAAAGTGAAAGAGAGCTGTACAATCAGCGAATTACAAGATGAGAACAGGTAGGAAGTCACTGAGTAATCAGTGATTACAGGTTACAATTAGGTTACAGTACAATCTTAAACATGTTACATCAAAGGGGCAGGATGGTCAGCGAATTACAGAATACAGATGGTGAGGAAGACACCAAATAGTCAAGTGAAGAATAGAATGCTAGAGGGTGGTAGACACATGGAACGCGCTCCCGGAGGCTGTGATAGGCCAGAGCACGCTACAGGGGTTCAAGGAGGGTCTAGATAGGTTCCTAAAAGAAAAGGGGATTGAGGGGTACAGATGGAAGTAGAGGTAGGTTATAGGATTAGTCAGAAACCACTTCACAGGTCATGGACCTGATGGGCCGCCGCGGGAGCGGACTGCTGGGCGCGATGGACCTCTGGTCTGACCCAGTGGAGGCAACTTCTTATTTTCTTAATGAAGAAGAGTAGTATCAGCATGAAGAGAAAAGCTTTAGGATGGGGGGGGGGGAGTTGTCTGGCTAGGAAATAAATCTATTGAACAGAGCGGTCTTGATTTCTTTCCGAAAGGCGCCATAGGTACCATTGTTCTGTTTGTGCTGTTCTGTCATGAATCTGTAATGGTGTCAGGTCAAAAGCGCGCCGGGACAAAGGCGCGCGCAGACAACTGAGCGCAACGCGGAGGCGCGCGCCAAAGAAAATTACTGTTTTAAAGGGCTCCGATGACCCCCCACTTTACTTTATACAGATCGCGCCGTGTTGTGGGGGATTGGGGGGTTGTAACCCCCCACATTTTACTGAAAACTTCACTTTTTCCCTAAAAAACAGGGAAACAGTTAAGTTTTCAGTATAATGAGGGCGGTTACAACCCCCCAAACCCCCCCCAACGCCGCCGCGATCTGTATTAAGTAAAGTGGGGGGTTCCCCAACAAAACCCCCCCGTCAGAGACCCTAAAAACACTCTTTTTCTTCGGGGCGCACTTCCATCTTGCACTCAGTTGTCTTGGCGCGCCTTTGTCTTCCACGGTTTTGTCTATGAATCATCTGTAATAGTTCTCCGTATCATTTACCGTTCTCGCTTTATGACCATCACGAAAATGAGGCTGCAACTAAAGTTTATGAGTATCTCAAGCCTTAGTATTATCGCAGTATTAGTATTATGGTATCTACTTGGGTTTACCATTGGTGCCTATCAAAGCATTGCAAATGATACAAACTTCTGCTGCCCGATTGCTTATGGGAGTGTCTCGTTATGAGCATATCTCTCCTGTTTTGAAGAGATTGCATTGGTTGCCCTTAGCGTTTCACATTAAATTTAAAGTTCTGAAACTCATACATCAGGGTGTTTATGATTGTCTGCCAGACTGTTTGAAAAAAAATGCTTGATGCAAAAGCCCACAGGTTGTTGGACACAACCTGTACGAACAAAGAGTTTGTGTTTCTCTATAGCCAGACAATCGATGTGGAATGCTTTGTCTGGAACTTTACGTTTTTGTGGAAATTTTCTGCAATTTAGGAAGTTGCTTAAAACCCATCTGCTTGTTCAAGATTTCTTTGAGTGAATATATAACTTTTTTTATTTATTTTTATTACTGGAAAGCTATATACTACAGCACTCCCCCGAAATTCACGGGGAGTTCCATTCCAGGAACACCCGTGAATTTCGAAAAACTGCGAATGTCAAAAGGCAGGAGAGGGCAGCTGGGGCGCTGGTGGGTGCAGAAAATCATTCGCGGTATGCTCCAACCGCCTCTTCCTGTTACTAAAGTCAGGCTACACCAATCAGGAGCTGCTTTGACACGCAGCTCCTGATTGGTGTAGCCTGACTTTAGTAACAGGAAGAGGCGGTCGGAGAATACCACGAATTACCGAGTCTGCGATTCGCGAACCACGAATTCACGGGGGAACACTGTATATTGAAGAATGATGTTACTTGACAATTGCTTAGATGTAGTCCTGTTGAAGATGTGACGATATAATATCGTGGCTTTGTACTTTCCTCTACCCGACGTACAGTACCCCTCCTGTGCTAGAATTCCTATGAGCTTAGGAGCAGTTACCGTCACTGCCGGAGCTAAAACCCAAGCTACACGTTAGCAAAGGAGGGGGTGTAGGTCTCCTTTTAAAAACGTGCGTTTTATTATGTATGGAAATTTGTGAGCCGCCTTGGAGAAAGGCGGATTAAAAATATTTTAATTAAATAAATAAATGCGCCAAGGAAGGAAAGCCATTCACTGACGGCAAGTTTATTAAATCGTGTTTAATTGTCGCAGCCAAAGAAACGTGTTCAGAGAAAATGGATTTATTTAAATCTATTATTTATATTTTTTATTATTATTATTTTGATTATTACGGTATATTTCGTTCAATAAATTTGTAAAAGCTTGTTTTTTTTTGCTTGTTATTTAAGCAGGCCTATCTACAAAAATATCCTTGAGTTTGCCCCTTGGCCTGCTGAAACTAAAATATTTGCTATTTGGCCCTTTACAAAAAATGTTTGCTGACCCCTGGTTTAGCGCGCTGAGCTGTATAATTGACAGGAATCTCACAGTAGTCTGCCAGACCTAACATAGCTTCATTCATACACCCCTGTATCTTTCATTTCATTGAGGAAGAGGAAATGGAGTTTCTCATCAGCTGGTTCTAGTAATCCCTGGAGACCCGAAGGGTTGGATGGATAGACAGAGGCATGGAAGTGGATGTGTGTGTGGCTGCTGTAGCTCCAGGGGGCTTTCCTTTCTCAGCACAGCAGCCGTGCCTCCAAGGTCATCAAAATCAACCCTGCTGACTGTGGGAAAAGCTTTTATTTGGTGACATCACTGGACTCCGTAACACTTGTATTTCTCCGGCTCCCTGTCCCAGGCTCCATTGTACCTCCTGGTCCCTTTCCCCCAGCCCATCACCACAGCAGAAACTGCAGAGTTCAAGTTCCACTTCTCCCACTGACTCTGCCCCTAGGTCTTCCGTTCACCACCCTGTGCTTGTTGTACTGGACTTCATCTCATCCCGTCTCCCATGCTCCAGAGTCACATATGCAGAATGACAAAATTGGAAAAAGGATTTGAGTAGCCTCTGCACTCTAGAAATGACTGCACATATTAAATTTCTCCTTCTGTGTCTGATTGTACAGCATGTTAAGGGTCTTTCCTGATTAGGAGCCATTTTATAATCCAGTAAGATCTATACTAAAAGTGTACCCCAAAACCTTCTGCAGTTGGTCCTGTCCTCACCTCCATCCCATCTGTGAAATGCCTTCATCCCACCAGTGGATTCTGTGGGATGTTTCATCCCACCACTGGATTCTGTAGGATGCTTCATCCCATCACTGGATTCTGTGGGATGTTTCATCCCACCACTGGATTCTGTAGGATGCTTCATCCCACCACTGGATTCTGTGGGATGCTTCATCCCACCAGTGGATTCTGTAGGATGCTTCATCCCACTTTTGGATTCTATGGGATGCTTCATCCCAACTGAGGATTCTGTGGGATGTCTCATCCCAACTGAGGATTCTGTGGGATGCCTCATCCCAATTGAGGATTCTGTGGAATGTCTCATTGTGCCTATGGATTTTGTGGAATGACTCATCTCACCAGTGGATTCTGTAGGATGCTTCATCCTACCTTTGGATTCTATGGGATGCTTCATCTCAACTGAGGATTCTGTGGGATGTCTCATCCCAACTGAGGATTCTGTGGGATGCCTCATCCCAATTGAGGATTCTGTGAAATGTCTCATTGTGCCTATGGATTCTATGGAATGCCTCATAGCATTCAGGCAGCTGAAGAGTTCTGCAGAATGTTTGGTAGATGAGACTGAATGTTACAGCTCCAATGCTCTTTATTAACAGACATGTCATCTGTTGTGTTTCATTCCTGGAATTCAAGCAGCAAAGATTTGAAATATCTGGAAAACCATCCTACAGTTCATCTTGCCCTCCACCATTGTTATGCCTCTGCTGTAGGCAGGTCATTGCCTCAGGTACAAAATTAGATTGTGAGCCTTCTGGAGACAGGGAAATGTTTACTGTACCTAAATGTAACTCACCTTTAACTATTACTGAAAAAGTGTAAGCTAAATCCCAAATCTCCTTCCTTTCTCTCCCTTCTGCTTCTTCGTCATAACCCAAATTTAGATTTGCAAGGCTTCTCCTTTTGGCCACTTAGCCTTTCTCCTTTACATGTGCTATCATCTCCTGGGTACAGCAAAGAATCAGGGCTGGTGTTAGACATGCAGGAGCCCAGGGCAGAAACTGGGGAGGGGACCCAAAGCCCATCTACAACTTATGCCTCCTTCAGCTTCAGGCAGACTTGGGGACCCAGGGCAGTTGCTTTGCTGAGAATTCCAGAAATTCTGCTTCCAGGGTGACGGAGAGGCATGGAGGGGCATTTTTGATAGGATGTCTAAGTCTGACTTTGGACGTTTCCCGCTAGACGTCCAAAGTCGGGGACGGAGAAATGTCCATTTTCGAAATCGGCAACACCACTAGATGCCCAAAATTTCTTTTTAGGAAAAAAACGTCTATTTAGATGTCTTGGCCAACAGAATGTCCATCCGTAGGACATATAACTTTTTTCAGCATTTTCGACCAAAAATAAGTCCAAGTTCAGAATGTCCAAATCCAGACCATTTGGATGTAGGAGGGGCCAGCATTGTAATAGACTGGCCACACAGAGCAATGAGACACCTCAGAGGGCACTGCTGTGAACTTCATGCAAAGAGTGCCAGATATACATCTAACCATAACCACCCTATAATTTATGCTGAGCCCTACAAAACTCCCCCAAACCTTATTATAAACACCTGTCTCCTACCCCAATAGCCCTTATGGCTGCAGGTGACACCTACATGGCAGTATAGTAGGGTTTTAATGGATTTTCATAAGCTCACTCTTTCCACCATCAATGTGGTGTTTAGAATGGCTTATGGGTCTTGGTCTTTCTATAGTTCACTAGCCCACCTACCAGGCTACTTAAGATGCTCTACTAGGCTTTCCCATACCAGGTGCTACTGTTACAGAGATAGGTATGTACTGTTTCATTCAGGTCTTTGTGGGGTGGGAGGGGGTCAGTAACCACTGGGGGAGTGCATGTGTGTGGGTGTGGTGGGGAGGGGGTGGTTATTACTTAATCCCTCCAGTAGTCATCTGGTCAGTTTAGATACCTTTTTGGCACTTAGACGCTTTTCCGTCTATTCCATCCAGGAAGTCTTGGGAAACGTTCAATTATCACCGCATTGTCATCTAAGTCTACGCATACCCATATCCAGCTTACCTAGGACACGCTTCCAACATGCCCCCTTTAGTTTTGGACGCACAGTGGCTGCAACGCCTTGCAAAACATCCAGAAAGAGAGTTTTGAAAATCAATACATGGACGTCCTGGCTAGGGTTGCCAGATTTTCCGTTCGGAAAATCCGGACCCCTTAGATCCGCCCCCAGGCCCACCCAGTTCCACCCATCCCCACCCCATCCCGCCCTAGCCCCACCCCCTGCTGCCTGCTCTGGTCGGGCAGGAGGGCATCCGCGCATGCGACACGATGATGTCACATGCACGCTTGTGCACCTGACATCGCCGCTTTGCCCTCCTGCCTATTGGTGATTTTGAGGGAGGCTTTTCAAAACCCGGACGTCTGGTGACCCCAGTCCTGTGCTGACTTAAACCATTTTCAGATATCGCAAGTATTTGGAAAATGTCCCTAATAATTTAGTAGAATGACTGAGTTGCCAAGCAAGTGAACAAATAACCCTGTACTAGAGAATGACACGGTGACAAAATTCATCACCGTTCTCATCCCCGCGGATAACCGCGGGAAACCATCTTCATGTCATTCTTTAAGGAGAGAGGGAAGAATCAGAGTATGAATGGCCACAACCACTGAACCGCAAGCTTTGCTTTGAAGAATGCTGGTGTAGAAGGATTGAGGTTGAGATAGACACTACAGAATGGCAGTCTCTGGTATCCAGAGCAGATATTGTGATGTCATAATGCCTCATTCCACCAGTTCCTAAGAGCCAATCACATCACTGATGTCACAATGGCTTCATTATCCTATACTTGGCTCACATAAGAATCAGAGTATGAATGGGCTCAGCCACTGACCCTCAAGCCTTGCACTGAAGAATGCTGATGTAGAAGGACTGAGGTTGAAACAGACACTACAGAATGACAGTCTCTGGTATCCAGAGCAGATATTGTGATGCCATAATGCCTCATTCCACCAGTGCCTAAGAGCCAATCACATCTGTGATGTAACAATGGCTTCATTATCCTTGGCTCCCATAAGAATCAGAGTATGAATGACCACAACCACTGACCCGCAAGCTTTGCTTTGAAGAATGCTGGTGTAGAAGGATTGAGGTTGAGATAGACACTACAGAATGACAGTCTCTGGTATCCAGAGCAGATATTGTGATGTCATAATGCCTCATTCCACCAGTGCCTAAGAGCCAATCACATCAGTGATGTCACAATGGCTTTATTATCCTTGGCTCACATAAGAATCAGAGTATGAATGGCCACAACCACTGACCGAGGTTGAAATAGACACTAGAAAATGACATGGGATTATTTCCCGTGGTTATCAGCGGGGACGGGAACGGTGATGAATTTTGTCACCATGTCATTCTCTGCCCTGTATCTCATAGATTCCAGCCACTTCCTGAAACCCTGTCACTGTTAACTACATTATCCTGCGCTGGTTCACATTAACAGAAGGAAACTAGGAGGCATTGACACAGAGGGTGAAGAAGAAGAAGGATGTCATGCAAAAATGAAAACAAAAAACAAAACCCCAAACAATTCCCTTCCTGTCTCCTTTGGCTGAGACCATGAATCCTGTGGAGCTTGAAACTGCAAAGGCCACACACAAAACTCATTCTGAGATTCTACAGCTCACAGTAAGACACATAGGCAAATTCCTCTATTCCGTGCCCATTTCAGGGAAAATATTATTGTTTTGCCTCTCTGAAGCAGCAGATTCTTCTATCTCAATTGGATTTTTTTTTTTCCACTGTTTAAACCAATCCCTAGATACTATGTGTGCTCTTTCTCTCTCTCTGTGCAGCTTTGTTGGGAAATATTGCACAGTTCTTTTTGGGTAAACTGCAGAGAAGCACTTCCTCCTCTTCCAGCGGTCTCTCCCTCTGAGATCTCGAAACAGGTTTTGTGCCTGTGTGTATTTTATGTACAAGTTGTGATGTGTCTGTGCTCTACAGACGACCGACATGAGGACCCAACGCTCTGTTTACCCTGGATTCTATTCTGTTTACTTCTGCATTTCACTGTGAAGGTGCTCTTGTGGTTTACCACACTGCAGAACTCAGTGTGACATGTGTAGATTATTCCTACCTACCCCCCCCCCCCCCATGTTAAAGTGGAGAACTGGGTTCAAATCCCATTGTTGCTCTTTGTGGTCTTGGACAAGCCATTGACTTTCCTGCATGCTAATAAGACCATTTCTAGCATAACCATAAATTCAGTCTTTTCCTATTATGTCCATTTTTGCCCATGCACTGTTAGCATTATTGTAAAGCCATTGTCAAACATAAACAAAAGAGCCCTTACCGCATCCTATTTAAGGAGTGCTAAGTGCTACAGTTTTGTCAGCATTATTCAGTTAACGCACACTCAGTGGCAGGACACCCCAGGTGCCATCTTTGCCATCTCCTCTCTCACCCCTAGCATGGGGGGGCTCTTAAATGCATTCTCCCTCCCCTATCTCTTCTAGTTGTCGCCACCAGCAATCAGGGTCCCCCCACTGCTTGCGCAGGCCTCAGCCTTCCCTCTGATGTCACTTCCTGTTCACGGGACCAGGAAGTGCTGTCAGAGGGCAGGCTCAGCCACTGCGAGCAGCGGGTAGGAGACTCTGTTTGCTGTCGGTGAGAACTAGAAGATATACTGGGGGAGGAGGGGAATGCATTTAAGAGACCTCCCCACCGCTGGGAAGGGATGCCAGGCACCACTGCATCTGGCTATGCCACTGAGCACACTAAGATCAGTGCAGTAGCTGAATAGTGTTTCCATGCCCATTCTCTGCCCCTGACACACACCCCAACCCCCAAAAAAATAAAATAAATACTATGAAGTTAGCAGACTCAAATGGTAAAGCTATCCAAACACTTTACTGTGTTTTGTGTTACACTATTTATTAGACCTGCACCCCAGGCCTGCACAGTTCCATCCATCCCCCACCCTTTTACGCCTCAGTCCCGCCCCCTGCTGCCTGCTCTCATCGAACAGGAGAGCATCCGCGCATCCGACGCAATTTCAAGGAAGCTTTTCAGAACCCGGATAAAGTACCGAGTTTTGAAAAGCCGTCCAGACCCCCGGACATGTCCGGGCAAGTTTTTGCTTGGGTTAATGCTTAACACAGTGTAGTATAGATTGTGCCAATGAATTGCCCACCAACTCATAGCAACATGGAAGGTGATGTTTCATGGCAGAGCTGTTGCCTTCTGCACTATGCCACTGCTGCCCAGCATTGGGCCCCTTGGCCTGCGGTGCCTGGTATTCCCAGGTGGTCATCCAGGTGCTAGCCAGGCCTGGTGCTGCTTGGCTTCCAATAGTAAGAGCAGGCCCTAAAGGGACCCTTAATCCTTTGTTATCTCAGGTAAAACTTAGATTGTGAGCCATCCAGGGACAGAAAAATGCCTTCCTACAGCTTTAATAGCCTATGGGCTTGCAGGTGGTTTATAACGAAGGGGATGAGTTTTGATAGAAATTATTTTAAAAAAAAAAAACCCTCAGAAAGTGCTATAGCAAGATTTCCTTCCAAATGCCTAGAACTTTCTAAAGTAAATTACACTCCTAGCCATTTCCAAATAAAAGCGGGACTGTGGGGAGGGGAGGAGGTATGAGGGAACCACACATGCAGCCCTCTAAACACAAGCACCAGCACAATCTAATAAGCCTCTCTTCCCTTGGAGCTCAGGCTAAAAATAATTAGGATAAGTAACAGTAATTTGGATTATTAGATTAATCCCATTGGTTTTATGAGGAAGGCAGAGAATTGGCTGAACGACTGTGCTTAATAATACCTTAATCACAATAGGAAGTGAAATTAGTGTCTCATGGGGTAAAGATCTTGCCCAACTAGCTTCTAGAATTATCTCTCCACCTACTTTCTGTTTGCTGTCCATCACCTATGTGTCATCCCAAATTATTATTTTTGTGAGACTTTAGAAATGCTACCTGCTCTATACTGGATGGGTGAGGCACAGTGGAGCATGAAACTTATTTAGCCACTGGTTGTCCCCAAGTCTACTCCTGACCAACTGACACACATACACTGAGAAACTTGAGCTATTTTTTGGGATTCCTCCAAGTTGCTTAGGACGGTGAACCGTGATACAATTGGCATTTTTCCAGGTCTTTTTGGCTTCCTGTCATATGTGCAGGCTGAGCCTGTTCTAATTTTGCAGCCTCCCCTAGGGCTAGGCCTCTGCTCCTCATGCCTCTAAGGCAGGGGTTCTCAACCCAGTTCTTGGGTTACACCCAACCAGTCAGGTTTTCAAGATACCCACAATGCAGATGCATGAGAAGTAGACCAGCATTGCCACACCAGTGCCAGGACACCATTGGACACGAGAGAAAAATATCACACTGGTACTGACTAGTAAACAACACACTTAGGTGCCAACATCTAAAAATTATTTTCAGGGTGCCAAATATAATACAAATTACCTCTCTCTTGACTCAGTGAGGAGGACAGTGCTTAGATCACTGGGTTTATAACCAGGGAAGTCTGGTTCGAACCTTGCTGCCACTCCTTGTAATTTTAGGAACTCATCTAATTCTCCATCGGCTCAGGAACAGACTTTGTAAACCCTCTGGGGACAGGAAATGCTTAGTGTAACTCATGTTGAGCTACCATTGAAAAAAGGTGTGAGCTAAATCCAAAAAATAAATACATGTGGGCCCGATATTCAATGCCAGGCCATGTCTGGCTGGATAGAAACATAGGTAAATTTCAACCCAAGTGATCCAAATATAATATAACAGCTCTTATACTACATTCACTTAATAAGATAAGTGCACATCACCCTAGTTTGTTTAACCCTTTCAGGACCAAGGGACATATTTGTCCCATAACTTTAAAATCCTATAAATTTTGATTGGGATAGTCTACAGTTCTAAATTTGATATGTACGGATTCCATATGATACTGCCTTTATGTAAACAAACTGGTTCCGACATTCATTCATTAGCGTCGTTGCCAGATTGACGAGAAGATTCACTTGCCACACTGTCCATAAGCCAGAAGTGTGATTTTTAAAAAAAATAAATAATGATATTTCACAAAAAAAATCAATTTTTTGGCATCTGCAAGCCCTTTTTACCATAAAAATGTCGTCAAAACCACAAAAATTGGCCTACGATCCTTATGGTCCTGAAAGGGTTAAAGACTAAATTCAGGAAAAAGCCTCAGAAAAGGAGCCTACGCACAGTCCTGTCAAAGACCACAAAAAAACCTGGATATATTATTTATTTTTCATTTATTCAACTTTTTTATAACTTATAGATTTTTTTGTTCTTTTTATCTCATTTTTATTTAAAAATTATTTCACAGCTATTTTCTAAACTGCTATGGATTTCATTCCAAAACCAGCAAAAAACATATGAGGTGCACTTCTCTTTAGTTTCGAGAGACCAGATAGATAGAATTTAGTCTTTAAACAAACTAGGGTGATGTGCACTTATCTTATTAAGTGAATTCAGTATAAGAGCAGTTATATGGATAGAAACATAGACATATGACAGAAGATAAAGGCCAAATGGCCTATCCAGTCTACTATCTCCTCCTCCTCTCCCTATTGGCTAAGGCTCTTAACACGTGCATTGTGAGGTCATAGAGCTTTATGCTTATAGAAACATGATGGCAGATAAAGGCCAAATGGCCTATCCAGTCTGCCCATCCGCAGCATCTACTATCTCCTCCTCCTTTCCCTATTGGCTAAGGCTCTTAACACTTGCATTGTGAGGTCATAGAGCTTTATGCTTATAGAAACATGATGGCAGATAAAGACCAAATGGCCCATCCAGTCTGCTCATCCGCAGCATCCACTATCTCCTCCTCCTCTCCCTATTGGCTAAGGCTTTTACACCTGCATTGTAAGGTCATAGAGCATTATTGTTATAAGCTAAGGCTCTTACCACTTGCATTGTGAGGTCATAGAGCTTTATGGTTATAGAAACACGATGGCAGATAAAGGCCAAATGGCCCATCCAGTCTGCCCATCCACTATCACGAGATCCCACGCTGTCTTACTACTACTTATCATTTCTATAGCACCGCACACAGTGCTGTACCTGGTTAATGTTAACCAGGTATAAGACAATCCTTGCTCAACAGAGCTTACAATCTAATCAGACAGACAAACAAGACATTTGGGGTAGGGAGTGACAAAACAGACATGGGTACTTTACAAGTGGATCAGAGTTAGGAGTTAAAAGCAGCCTCCTAAAAGTGGTATTGTAGCCAGAGACAGAGCTTGATGTACCGACTCAGGCAGTCTGTTCTACGTGTACAGTACAGCAAGACAGAAGAGACGAAGTCTGGGGGTGGCAGTAGAGGAAAAGGGTACAGTTAACAGAGGCTTATCCAATGAATTGAGTTCCCAGGGTGGAATATAGAGAGAGATACCGAGGAGCTGCAGAATGAATGCACTTGTAGGCCAATAAGGAATCGGAACAATATGCGGAAGCGGCGAGGAATGTACATGCGCAGATGCCCTGATCACAACAGCTTTTCAAAACCCGGACAAGGTGCCGAGTTATGAAAAGCCATCTGGACACCTGGACAGTCCTCTAAAAAGAGGACGTGTCTGGTTAAATCCGGACATCTGATAGTGTTTTGTCACTACTATGCTAAGTTATACTGCTAAACACGATCGAAGCACTTTCTTTAGAAGCTCTTCTGCTGATCAGAAGCTGCTGGTATTGCTGGGGCACAGTGTGGGGCAGTGGTTAAAGCTATAGCCTCAGCACCCTGAGGTTGTGGGTTCAAACCCATGCTACTCCTTCTGGCCCTGGGCAAGTCACTTAATCCGCCCAATTGCCCCAGGTACATTAGATAGATTGTGAGCTCACCAGGCAGACAGAGAAAAATGCGCCAGTACCTGAATAAACTCATGTAAACCATCTATTTTTATCTTGAAAACCTACTGGCTGCGTGTCTCCCAAGGACTAGGATAAGAACCACTGATCTAGGTATGACTACACATCCAGAACTAGATAGCTACAGTTCCACAATCCTTCCTTGAATGCTCAGCCACGTGGTAAAGAATGACACAGTGACAAAATTCATCACCGTTCCCATCCCCGCGGATAACCGTGGGAAACCATCTCCATGTCATTCATTAAGGAGAGAGGGAAGAATCAGAGTATGGATGGGCACAACCACTGACCCTCAAGCCTTGCATTGAAGAATGCTGGTGTAGAAGGACTGAGGTTGAGATAGACACTAAAGAATGACAGTCCCTGGTATCCAGAGCTGATAATGTGATGTCATAATGGTTCATTCTACCAATAACAGCCAACCTCATCAGTGATGTCACAGTGTGTTTATTATCCTATGCTTTGCTCACATAAGAATCAGAGTATGAATAGGCTCAGCCATTGACCCTCAAGCCTTGCATTGAAGAAGGCTGGTGTGGAAGGACCGAGGTTGAGATAGACACTAAAGAATGACAGTCCCTGGTATCCAGAGCTGATAATGTGATGTCATAATGGTTCATTCTACCAATAACAGCCAACCTCATCAGTGATGTCACAATGTGTTCATTATCCCATACTTGGCTCACATAAGAATCAGAGTATGAATAGGCTCAGCCACTGACCCTCAAGCCTTGCATTGAAGAATGCTGGTGTGGAAGGACTGAGGTTGAGATAGACACTAAAGAATGACACAGGATTGTTTCTCGTGGTTTCCACAGGGACAGGAACAGTGATTAATTTTGCCACCGTGTCATTCTCTACCACAAGGTCCACTCTGGACACAGCAGAGCTGAATAGGCAAGCACCCAACACTATTCACTCTCCCTTGACTCAGATCAGGGGTTCACAGCCCAGTCCTCAGGATACACATAGCGATGAATTTGCATGGACTTCATCATTTAGGGTTACCAGACGTCTGGATTTCCCCGATGTCCTCCTTTTTGAGGACATGTCCAGGGGTCCGGACGGCTTTTCAAAACCTGGCCCTTTGTCTGGATTTTGAAAAGCTTCCTGTCAAAATTGCGTTGGCAAGGGGCATCCACGCATGTGCAGATGCAACGTGTGCATGTGATGTCATGGCATAGCATCTGTGCATGCGTGTATGCGGTCTGGGGGTGGGGCTGATGGTGGAGCAGGGCATGACAGAGGCAGTACAGGGCAGAACTGGGCAGGCCTGGAGGCATGGCCATGGGTCCTTTGGGGCCATGCATTTTCCTTTGGGGAAATCTGGTAACCCTACATCCATTGGACGCAGATTTGATCTCATGCATATTCATTGTGGGTATCCTGAAACTTGCTTGGTTAAGTGTGTACTGAGGACTAGGCTGAGAACCAGTTTGTAAGCCCTCAGGGACAGGGAAATGCCTAGTGTACCTGAGTGCATCAATAAAAAGGTGTGAGCTATATTTCAGATATTTTGGAATCATCATTGGTGCATATTGAGGAGAGGGCAACTCTGCTTGTCTAGTTTGTGTTTCAACAAGATTTAAATGCTATAATGAAATTGTACTTCAGGAATGCACAGAATCCTTTCATGGGTCAACGGGGATGGATTTATCCGGATGTCAACAAAGAAACCCAAGAGAAGAGGAAACTTTTCCTAAATATGAGGCAAGAAGTAAAGGATTTGGGGGCAAATTTCAAACTAGCATACCCATGTAAATGCCTCATTAAATATCTCGGATTGAAATACACTTTCTTTGTTCCAGACCATTTACGGTCGTTTCTGGACTTAAAGAAGATCAACAAGGGTTAGATTTGGTCAATGAGTCTTTAGAGGAGAATACTCGTTAATGCCTATTTTGTTATAATGATTGCTTGTTGGATTTATAAGTCCTTATTTACTTTGGGCCACCACATTGTACTCTAAATTGGGGTCTAAGAAGAAGTTATGAATGTTTTTGTTTCATTAATATTATATTACCTTGTATTTTGTTTCCTTTCGTTTTGCTTAAACAAGCGTTGATGCTTGCTTTATATTTTTTAAAACTTAATAAATAAATAAATAAAAAGGTGTGAGCGAAGCCAAAATATAATAAAGTGCTTAGGCTGAGTGGAACAAGAAACCTCAGATTCTCCTTCTGTGCATCGCTCTGAATTATGTATTATTTTAAAGCATTTATAATCCGCCAATGCCTGCTAGTTCTAGGTGGTTCCTTCCTGGGCATGACTCAAACTGAGATTGCATCACATTACATCTCGTTTTATAAGGCATAGTGGCACAAGTGAGTCAGCGAAGCCTACAGCCATGAGCCAGAGTCAGGGTGAGCTTACAGCAAAGGTCCCCAACTCCAATCCTCGAGGGCTAGGCCTATAATCCAGCCAGATTTCCAGGATTCCACCATGAATATGTATGAGAACATGAGAATAGCCTTACTGGGTCAGAACAATGGTCCATCTAGCCCAGAATCCTGTCTTCACAGAGGCCAATCCAAGTCACAAGCACCTGGCAAAAAACCCAAATAGTAGCAGCATTTCAGAGATGAGATTGTGATGTCATAATGCCTCATTCCACCAATGCCTAAACAGCCAACCTAATCAGTGATGTCACAATGGCTTGATTGTCCTATACTTGGCACACATAAGAACACAAGAATAGCCTTACTGGTCCATCTTGTCCAGTATCCTGTCTTCACAGAGGCCAATCCAAGTCACAAGCACCTGGCAAAAAACCCAAATAGTAGCAGCATTTCAGAGATGAGATTGTGATGTCATAATGCCTCATTCCACCAATGCCTAAACAGCCAACCTAATCAGTGATGTCACAATGGCTTGATTGTCCTATACTTGGCACACATAAGAACACAAGAATAGCCTTACTGGTCCATCTTGTCCAGTATCCTGTCTTCACAGAGGCCAATCCAAGTCACAAGCACCTGGCAAAAAACCCAAATAGTAGCAGCATTTCAGAGATGAGATTGTGATGTCATAATGCCTCATTCCACCAATGCCTAAACAGCCAACCTAATCAGTGATGTCACAATGGCTTGATTGTCCTATACTTGGCACACATAAGAACACAAGAATAGCCTTACTGGTCCATCTTGTCCAGTATCCTGTCTTCACAGAGGCCAATCCAAGTCACAAGCACCTGGCAAAAAACCCAAATAGTAGCAGCATTTCAGAGATGAGATTGTGATGTCATAATGCCTCATTCCACCAATGCCTAAACAGCCAACCTAATCAGTGATGTCACAATGGCTTGATTGTCCTATACTTGGCACACATAAGAACACAAGAATAGCCTTACTGGTCCATCTTGTCCAGTATCCTGTCTTCACAGAGGCCAATCCAAGTCACAAGCACCTGGCAAAAAACCCAAATAGTAGCAGCATTTCAGAGATGAGATTGTGATGTCATAATGCCTCATTCCACCAATGCCTAAACAGCCAACCTAATCAGTGATGTCACAATGGCTTGATTGTCCTATACTTGGCACACATAAGAACACAAGAATAGCCTTACTGGTCCATCTTGTCCAGTATCCTGTCTTCACAGAGGCCAATCCAAGTCACAAGCACCTGGCAAAAAACCCAAATAGTAGCAGCATTTCAGAGATGAGATTGTGATGTCATAATGCCTCATTCCACCAATGCCTAAACAGCCAACCTAATCAGTGATGTCACAATGGCTTGATTGTCCTATACTTGGCACACATAAGAACACAAGAATAGCCTTACTGGTCCATCTTGTCCAGTATCCTGTCTTCACAGAGGCCAATCCAAGTCACAAGCACCTGGCAAAAAACCCAAATAGTAGCAGCATTTCAGAGATGAGATTGTGATGTCATAATGCCTCATTCCACCAATGCCTAAACAGCCAACCTAATCAGTGATGTCACAATGGCTTGATTGTCCTATACTTGGCACACATAAGAACACAAGAATAGCCTTACTGGTCCATCTTGTCCAGTATCCTGTCTTCACAGAGGCCAATCCAAGTCACAAGCACCTGGCAAAAAAACCCAAATAGTAGCAGCATTTCAGAGATGAGATTGTGATGTCATAATGCCTCATTCCACCAATGCCTAAACAGCCAACCTAATCAGTGATGTCACAATGGCTTGATTGTCCTATACTTGGCACACATAAGAACACAAGAATAGCCTTACTGGTCCATCTTGTCCAGTATCCTGTCTTCACGGAGGCCAATCCAAATCACAAGTACCTGGCAAAAATCAAGCATTCCATGCCACTGATTGAGAGCAACAGCAGACTATGGACTTTTCCTCCAGGAACATGTCCAAACCTTTTTTAAAGCCAGCTACATTAACCACCCTTCCTCTGTTGTATCCAAACTAATTTTGTGTATATTCATGGTGGAAATCCTGAAAACCTGACTGGGCTAAGGCCCTTGAGGATTGGGTTTGGGAGCTCCTGGCTTAGAGACAGCCCAAAGAGATAGAGAGAGAGGGAGAGAGAGATTCACCTGGACGCTTGTGGTGTGGTCCAATAATCAGGAACCATATCTGGAGGTCCGAACTTGGAAGGTTGCCCATAAAGATAACACTCAGCAATTTTTGCTCCATTTAGAGGTCATTTTTCATTTTTACTACAAATGTATAAACCGCCTTATACATGGCATGGCATGGCATGGCATGGGAGTAGAGAATGACACGGTGACAAAATTCATCACCGTTCCCGTCCCGTGGGAAATAATCCCATGTCATTTTCTAGTGTCTATTTCAACCTCAGTCCTTCTACACCAGCATTCTTCAAAGCAAAGCTTGAGGGTCAGTGGCTGTGGCCATTCATACTCTGATTCTTATGTGAGCCAAGGATAATGAAGCCATTGTGACATCACTGATGTGATTGGCTCTTAGGCACTGGTGGAATGAGGCATTATGACATCACAATATCTGCTCTGGATACCAGAGACTGTCATTCTGTAGTGTCTGTTTCAACCTCAGTCCTTCTACACCAGCATTCTTCAAAGCAAAGCTTGAGGGTCAGTGGTTGTGGCCATTCATACTCTGATTCTTATGTGAGCCAAGGATAATGAAGCCATTGTGACATCACTGATGTGATTGGCTCTTAGGCACTGGTGGAATGAGGCATTATGACATCACAATATCTGCTCTGGATACCAGAGACTGTCATTCTGTAGTGTCTGTTTCAACCTCAGTCCTTCTACACCAGCATTCTTCAAAGCAAAGCTTGCGGGTCAGTGGTCGTGGCCATTCATACTCTGATTCTTATGTGAGCCAAGGATAATGAAGCCATTGTGACATCACTGATGTGATTGGCTCTTAGGCACTGGTGGAATGAGGCATTATGACATCACAATATCTGCTCTGGACACCAGAGACTGTCATTCTGTAGTGTCTGTTTCAACCTCAGTCCTTCTACACCAGCATTCTTCAAAGCAAAGCTTGTGGGTCAGTGATTGTGGCCAATCATGCTCTGATTCTTATGTGAGCCAAGGATAATGAAGCCATTGTGACATCACTGATGTGATTGGCTCTTAGGCACTGGTGGAATGAGGCATTATGACATCACAATATCTGCTCTGGATACCAGAGACTGTCATTCTGTAGTGTCTGTTTCAACCTCAGTCCTTCTACACCAGCATTCTTCAAAGCAAAGCTTGCGGGTCAGTGGTTGTGCCCAATTATACTCTGATTCTTCCCTCTTTCCTTAAAGAATGACAATGAAGATGGTTTCCCGCGGTTATCCACGGGGACGGGGACGGTGATGAATTTTGTCACCGTGTCATTCTCTACATGGGAGTACATGTCATAGCTCCTTCCATGCCATCAGACCCCCAACTTTAGTGACCTCACAGGAACACTTGTGAGGTCACAAAATGCCAGAGCTGGAGTTTAGAGGAGACCTTTCTGGGTGGGTGTGGATGATCAGAAAAGGCCTTTTATTGTAATTGGGGGAGGACAAGGTTCTACATATAGTGGAATATCTTAGTCACAAAGGAACTCAGTTTTGAGTAGAATGGGACCTATGGACTCCATAACTAGTCAGGTTTTCAGGCTATCCAGAATGAATATGCATATGATCAATTTGCATATGCGCTGTGTCTCAACTACAAGGGGCCTCTAAAAAGTTCTCAGCCCAACCAAGAAGGTTGAAGGCGGGACAGTCTCCATCAAGGGCTGTACACTTAGTCCAGCGATTTTCCACCTTTTTTGTTCCATATATTTCTGACAGAACTAAAAAAAAGTGGAAAATCGCTGGACTAAGTGTACAGCCCTCGATAGAAACTGCCCCAATTTTGTTGGTTGAGCTGAGAACTTTTCAGCGGCCCCACGTATAGCTAGATTTATCTCATGCATATTCATTCTGGATAGCCTGAAAATCTCTGTGGGTCTTAAGAACAGGATTGAGAAGCCGAGTACCAAGGTCTTCCTCTTGAATGCCCTAGTTGTGAATGAGTTTCCTAAGACTATCAAAACTGATTTACACAATTGTTGTTAACAGCAAGATGCAAAGTTGCATCATTATGGAAAAAAAAAAAAAAAAAAAGTTATCCCACCAGATGTAGAAATGCTAACAAAATACATTTGGAATATATATCACATGGAAAAATTGACTGCCTCGTGTAGAGACAGAGTTCTCTATTTCAAGACGTCTGGAAGCCATTGCAAGGTTGTTGTAATTCGCGCAGACAACGGCCTAGCTGGGTAACTCAAAAACACTTAGCTTGACGTTGGTTCGCTCAGGCTGAAGACTGTATATGAGGAAAACGGTGACGAAGTTCAAAGAAGCGTGGGATGAGCACAGAGGATCTAGAATCAGAAAATAATATAGTGGAACATGAAGAACTAAGGCCAGTGCTGGGCAGACTTGCACGGTCTGTGTCTGTATATGGCCTTTTGGTGGAGGATGGGCTGGGGAGGGCTTCAATGGCTGGGAGGGTGTAGATGGACTGAAGTGAGCTTTGATGGAGACTTCAGTAGTTGGAACTCAAGCACAGTAACGGGTAGAGCTTTGGATTCTTGCCCAGAAATAGCTAAGAAGAAAAAAATTGAAATTGAAATTGAATCAGGTTGGGCAGACTGGATGGACCATTCCGATCTTTATCTGCCGTCATCTACTATGTTACTATGTATGTTACTATAAAGTTCAAAAATGCGGAAGAAACAGGGGAGAAAGAGGGTGGAAATATTGTATGCTTGCTATTGTTGAATACTTTTCTGTGTACAGTTGTAAAACAGATGCTATTTGTATTATTACACAAGTCACATGTTCTATTGTGCTCGTAGTGGTAAATAAACATGAAAATAAGCCTCAAATGGTCTGTTATAAAGCGGGAGTGAGGGAGAGGATTAGAAGGTCTCAGGAAGGTACAGATAGGGTTACCAGACGTCTGGGAAAACCTGAACATGTCCTATTTTTAGAGGACCGTAAAGGTTCCCGGATGGACTTTCCAAAACCCAGCACTTGTCCGGGTTTTGGAAAGCCCCAACGAGCTCCAGCCACGGGTCTGGAGGGCCTCTGAGAATGCGCGGACGACATCACACACATCCGCGCATGCTCCTGACCCTCCAGACGCGACCGGAGCTCATCTGGAAGAAGAGAGAAAGCTGGGGGGTCAGAACAGGGTGGGGGGGGGGGGTCAGGTGCCCGGGGTTTCCCGTAGAAAAATATGGTAACCCTAGTTACAGAGTGAATGCATCGGTGTGGTTGGGTTCGTCAGGCCTTTGAAAAAAGTTGAATTCTGGGATACCTGTTAAGAGATCAAAGATAGTGAAAGCCTAAGATTGTCTCCTAAGCCTGTAATACGAGGGTTCTTCCATAAAGTTTCCGCTCTTTCATATTTTTGCGGGAAAAGGGGCAGAAGGTGGTAAGAGGGCGTGTCATAGAATGTCATGTGACTAGTCAGTCAGGCAAGCCAGCTCACCTTGCTGGTAGTGATGTCATTTGCTTTTGAGATATTTAATAAATTGTGTTTAAAAAAATTAAAGGGTGGAAACTTTTCGAACATCCCTCATGCATGTGGCAACTGAATATCCACTCATTCCACACCTAGACTGGTTTGCCGCATAGACTAGTTTCTGATACTGTATTCGCCTGTACATGATATCTGCCTTCTGTCTGTCTTGTCCTCATATCTCAGCTGTACCTTTTCTCTGTCTACCTTTAAAGATGTTTGATTGTATTGTATGAAAAACATTAGAGTCATCTCCATATTATAGTTATTTATTTATTAGGTTTTATTCACCACCTTTTGGAAGAACTTCACCCAAGGCGGTGTGCAGCAAGAATAAGTTGAACCTAGACAATAGACAAATTACAGCGGTAAAAATATTTAAATAACAGTACATATCATTCCGTAGTATACTATTTACAATGTCAACATATATGCAATAAAACATTTTAATGGCAAAGGGTATAAGTGAAGGTGGAATACAAAACCAGAAAAAAGATAGATTAACAGAAATCAGACAATAAGGGGATTAATTTAAAGGAAGTTGTACAAAAAGTCAAAGATGCATGAAG
The DNA here is from genome assembly GCF_902459505.1 of Geotrypetes seraphini. Lineage (NCBI taxonomy): Eukaryota > Metazoa > Chordata > Amphibia > Gymnophiona > Dermophiidae > Geotrypetes > Geotrypetes seraphini. The sequence goes on from NC_047091.1 coordinate 19,262,289, forward strand.
GGAATCTCAGCTGGATCTAGGACAATGGTTCCCAACCCTGCCCTGGAGGTCCACCAGGTCAGTCGGGTTTTCAGGATATCCCTAATGAATATGCATATAATATAACTAGACAAGATTTTTAAAATTTAAATATACTGTATTTTTATTAAATAACACAAATCTTAACACTATATTATATGTTAAACATAAATGAATCCATTACTAAAATCTGTATTATCCCACAGTACGGTGGAAAAAAACCTGGAGCTTGTACTCAGTCCATTCACAAGCCTTTTCTGATGAAAATAAAGCTGTTCCACATCACAGTCTGTGCGTAGTACAGTGTTCCCCCGGTCGTTCGCGGTCGGCGGTTTGCGGTCCCGGTCATTCACGGTATTTTCTGCCGACAAGGAGAGGGCAGCGGGAGAGGCAGGAGAGAGCAGCCGGAGCGCCGGCGAGTGCAGGAAATCACTTGCTGTATGCTCCGACCGCCTCTTCCTGCACTAAGTCAGGCCTTATCCAAACAGGAGCTGCTTTGACACGCTGGTGCAAGCAAAGGGGTGGAAGATGCTGCTGCTTGCGTTGGCAAACTTTTCAAAAGGTAAGCAGGGGACAAAGAGGAGGTATGTGGGGGGGGGGGAGAAAGGGCGGAAGGAGGAGAGGCACTGATGCCTCCAGCAAGATGGCACACAGGGGTGGCAGTCCACACGCCCTGCTTCCCCTTACTATACTACTGGGGCAGAGAGGAGGCGAGGTACCGACAGTGACATGGAGAGAACAATTCAGAGTGGCCATTTCAGCGCGGCCATGATGAAACATCCTGCGCTAAAACAGCCAGTAGCGTACCCAGCATATGTGACACTCGGGACCCATCATTTTTTTAACACCCCCCTCCTCTCTATATAGGGTTGCCAGATTTTCCTTTTGGAAAATCTGGACCCCCTAGCCCCGCCTAATTACACCCCCCTAATCCCACCCCCAAGCCTGCCCTAGCCCCGCCCCCCACTGCCTGCTCATGTTGGGCAGGGAGGAAGGCTGCACATGCGTGGCCGTCACGCGATGATGTCATGCGCAAGCGTGTGTGTGATGTCATCACGTGACAGCCGCGCAAGCGCAGAATTCCTCCCTGCCCGACAGCTTTTCAAAACCCGGACAAAGTGCCGGGTTTTGAAAAGCCGTCCAGACCTCCGGACATGCCATCAAAAGGAGGACGTCTGGTAAAAACAACAAGAGTGTACCTAGGAGAAAGGCAGCAGTAGAACATCAATACACCCATTGTAAAACTAAACAAGTCAGACTGGTACAGATCAATGCTAACAGAAAACCATGTCTTTCGTATACACAGAACACAGAAACATCCTCGCCCAGTATGGAATATGTAATCACAAACTAAAAATAGAAATATGTAGACAAAAGTTAAACTCAATCACAAAGAAGCCAGAACCACAGAAACGGTGATGTATGTCCCCTTATAGCAGATGTAAATTTGAAAAAGACTGAGAAATACCAATCATCACTTTCCAAATTAACAAATAAAAGTAAAAAAAAAAAAAAAGGAGACTAAGATAATATCATTTAATGGTACTAATACATTTTCCAGTTAGCTTTCAGGGGCCAAAATCTCTTTCCTCAGGTCAATAAAATATACTGCTGTTACAGTATCCTGTCTCTGAAATAGTCAAAAATGTATTAAAATTAGTCCAATAAAAGGATCATCTTATTTCCATTTTCTATTTATAAATGTTTAGAAACACAGTTACAATACTACTTTATCCTAAAGCAAAAAAAAAATACATGAAATAGAATATTTTCTACCTTTGTCTTCTCTGGTTTCTGCTTTCCTCATCACTCTCTTCCTTCCATCCACGTCTGCCCTCTCTCTGCCCCTTCCATATGGCATATTCTCTCCTTCTATGCTCCTTCCAGAAACTGTGCCTTACCCTTCCATCTCTCTCTCCACCCCTATTGGTCTGGCATCCATCTTCTTTCCTCCCCTCCCCCAATTGTCTGGCATCTCTCGCCTCTCCTTCCCTTCTCTCCCCCCCCCCCCCATAGTCTGGCATTTCACTCTCTCCTCTCCTCTTCCCTTTCCTTTTCTTCCCTCGTCTTCCTTCTCAATTTATTTTCTGCATCTGTCTAAATTAAATTTCCTACAATCCAGTCGTCAATTTCCCTCTTGTCACTGTGTCTACCTACAGCTTGCCACCTCTTTCCCTCACCTCTCCAGTATTTTACTAATTCTGTCCTCTTCCCCCATCCAGCACGTGTCCTTTTTTATTTAACCACTCCTTCCATCATGTGCTCTTTTTCTCTACCCCTTCCATCCAATATTTTCTCTTTCCTCTCCACTTCCATCCAGCATCTAACCCCCCTCTCCACTTCCATTCAGTATCTGCTCCCCTCTTTCTTTCCTCCCCACTTCCATCCAGCATCTGCCCCCTTCTCTCTCTCTCTCTGAAACCACCTCACTTCCATCAGCATCTGTCCCTTCTCTCTCCCTTCACCCCACTTCCATCAGCATCTGCCCCTCTCTCTCCCTCCAACCCAATTCTATCTAGTATTCTTCCCCCTTCTGTCTTTCTCCCTCTCACTGTACCCCAATTCTATCAGCATCTGCCCCTCTCTCTCCCTCCACCACCCTTCCATACCAGTATCCTGCTCCCTTCTCTCTCCCTCCACACCCTTGCTATCCAGTATCCTGCCCCCTCACCTCCCCACCGCCGCAGTAGCAGCGGCTGTAAATTTTAAATTCAGGCATTGTGGGACCCTCTTGCAACTCCCCATAACTACTAGCTCTGCTCTGGAAAAAGGAAGTGACATAGGAGGGGGTAGACCAGCAGCTGTGGGAAGGTACAGGAAGGTCTTGCAATGGCGGAATTTAAAGTTAACTGCCGCTGCTACTTGTTCGAGAAAGCATCAGCGGCAGAATAGACCAGAAGGTCCTAAACCGATATTCCAGATGTGCATCCCCTTAGAGCGTGCACCCGGGACAGACCGTCCCCCCCCCCCTTGGTATGTTAGTGGAAACAGTTGCAATGAATCATCCCATTCCATCTCAGCTAGGGTAGGAGTAGATAAGAAAGTCCTGCTACTATATGTGCATACTGGTGCTAGGGGAAAATTCTCAAAACTTTAATGTGGTCGCTAAACCGGTTCTATTTTAGCAGCAGATTATCAAAACAGCTTACCGTGGTCTTTTCCAAGCTTCCTAGTAGTCTCCGACTATGCCATGCAAATGTATTACAATGAAGTCAAAAGGGCCTGGGATAGGCACGTGGGATCTCTTGGAGAGATACTGCGGATGGGCAGACTAGATGGGCCATTTGGTCTTTATCTGCCATCATGTTTCTATGTTTCTAATATTTAAAGAAGCACTCTGGGTGATTATTATTATGACCGGGTGATTCTCTAACCTCGCTGTCCTACATTTGTGAGCAAAATTTTCCGGCAGATCTGAGCTGTTGTAGCTTTACTTTCTGGTCAGTACCTGAGCCCTGATTGGCTCAGGCATTGACAGGAAAGTAAGGCTTGACTACTCAGACCTGCCAGAAAATTTTGCTGCCACCAAGCAACCCTCCTCCCCCCCCCCCCACACACATCTCCCAGCAGCGGGAGAGATGCCCATTTCTTCTTGCCACCATGTAACAACCCCCAACATTCCCCCCCAGCAGCGGAAGAAACGCCCATTCCACCCTGGGGGGGCTATTGTTGGGGGTGTTGCTTGGTGGCAGGAAGGAATGGGCATCTCTTCCACTGCTGGGGGAGGGCTGTCATCAGGGGTGTTGCTTGGCGGCGGGAGGGAGTGCTGGGGGGGCTTTTTTGGGGGTGTTGCTTGGTGGCAGGAGGGAGTGGACATCTTTCCCATTGTCAGGGGAGGGGGTGGCTGTCATTGGGGGTGTTTCTTAGTGGCGAGGGGTGGCTGTCATTGGGGGATGTTACTAGGTGGTGGGAGGGAGTGGACATCTCTCCTGCTGCCATGGTGGGGGGGGGGGGTTGCTTGACTTTGGCAGCAGGAGGGAGTGGGCATGTGCAGTTTTTAAAGAATGACTCATGTTTTTTAAATCATTACAGTAGCGAATGCGACAGCGGCCTGTCGGATTTTACCGCAAACCTCTGAGAATCTTCCCCTCAGTCCTTGTAGGAGTATGTGTGAGGCCAGTAAACTAGTTGCCGAATATTTGAATGCATGCCTCTTACTGGAAGGTGTGGTTCACTGGTAGAGCTGCCGCCTCTACAAGAGGTTATGAGATCAAATCCCATTGCTGCCCCTCCAGTATCCACCACTTTGAATGCCAAAACCACAAAAAGGTGGTATATCAGTCTCCATTCCCTTTTCCTTCCCTTAAAGGGCTCCTTTTGCGAAGCCGCCTTAGCGGTTTTAGCGCACGCAGCTTTTTAGCGTGCGCTAAACCCGCGCTACGCAGCTAGAACTAACGCCAGCTCAATGCTGGCATTAGCGTCTAGCGCGGACGGCAGTTTAGCGCGCGTTAAACCGCTAACATGGCTTCGTAAAAGGAGCCCAAAGTGTTTCATTTGTATTGTGCTGACATTATGAGTGTCACATGTTTGTTATATGAATGTTTTTCCATGCTGTCTAGTTATTTGTATTTTGCTGATTATCATATTTCTGTTATATGATTGTTTTACATTACATTACATTACGGATTTCTATTCCGCCTATACCTTGTTTTGTGGTGCTATTAAATGCTTATATTTATAATAATGCTTCATTACTAGGTTCCTATTTGTCATCTCAGATTTGCCTCATTAAATGTATTTATGTTTATATTTGGTCATTTTACAATTATTGCATTGCCTTGGGTGAGTCTCTTTATAATTAATCTGATTAAATGCAATATGATAATACAATAAATATTCTAGGCTGGGCTGTGAGAAAGAGGAGAGGCAGGAAGAGTTGGCAGTTGGGGGGAGGGGGGTCTGTTGCATGGTGCCCTGGCGTTGTCTAGAAATCTCAGTCATCGGTATGGAAATCAATTTTGTGTCCTGGTGGGGCTCTTGTTTCAGTGAAGGACAACTTGAGCCATAGGTGCAGGAGCTGGGGTTGCAGGTTTGCACTAGAGAATGGCACGGGGACAACTTTTTCCCCGTCCCCACGGGAAATCATTTTCCCGTCCCCACGAGTTCTTTTCCTGCCCCATTACTGCAAGCTCTGTCCTCATCTGCGCAAGCCTTGAACACTTTAAAATCATAAGTGTCCGAGGCTTGTGTGGTTAAAGCAGAGCTTACAGGAATGGGGCAGGGACAGCGTCAAAATTCAAGGGGACGGGACGGAGAAATTGAGTTCCTGTGGGGACGGGGGAAAATTTGTCCCCGTGTCATTCTCTAAACTGCACCACTCTAGAAATCAAAATGTAGTAAAAGCGAGCCACGTAAAGGACAATCAAGGCATTGTGACATCACTGATGAGGTTGGTGGAATGAGGTATTATGATGTCACAACATCAGCTCTGGTTATCAGAGGCTGAAACTTTTCACATTATTTATTTATTCAATTTTCTATACTGTTCTCTCAAGTAGAGAATGACAAGGGGACAATTTTTTCCACGTCCCCGTGGGAACTCATTTTCCCGTCTCATCCCCGCGAGTTCTTTTCTGTCCCTGCCCCATACATTTTAAAATCATAAGTGTTTGAGGTTTGTGTGGTTAAGGCAGAGCTTACAGAAGTGGGACAGAGACAGGGACAGCGACAAAACTTGCAGGGATGGGGAAATTGAGTTCTTGCGGGGACGGAGACAAATTTGTCCCCGTGTCATTCTATAAACTGCACCACTCCAGAAATAAATATGTAGTAAAAGCGAGCCAAGTAAAGGACAATCAAGCCATTGTGACATCACTGATGAGGTTGGCTCTTAGGCATTGGTGCAATGAGGCATTATGATGTCACAATACCAGCTCTGGTCTGGTTATCAGAGGCTGAAACTTTTCACACTATTTATTTATTCAATTTTCTATACTGTTCTCCCACGTAGAGAATGACATGGGGACAAATTTTTCACCGGCCCCACGAGAACTCATTTTTTGTCCCGTCCCTGCGAGTTCTTTTCCTGTCCCTGCCTCATTCCTGCAAGCTCTGTCCTCATCTGCAGAAGCCTCAAACACTTTTAAAATAATAAGTGTAAACAGGACCCCTCTTATTTGATGCACCTACTCCCATTGGATACGCTGCTTTTCTTCAATGAGCAATACTTATGGGGGAAAAGCTCTTCTTCTTCTCTGGCTGCACCCACTCTTTTGAAAATGGAGCGCACGCAGATTAAGGACCTGGATTCTCCACCTGGGAGGAAATTCACACATATAGGGTGCAGGTTTTGGGACTCCTTTTTTTCTGTTGCCAAGAGTTGGCTTCTGAACTTATGATCTTTTTTTTTTTCTTTCTTTCTTTTATTCTTCTTCTTATTTTATTTATAATTGTATTTCCTTGAGGGTGGGGTTGTGTAGGGGGAGGGTTGGGAGGGCGGGTTGTTCTTTCTTTATAAAGTGTTTGAGCTAGTATTGCTCTTTTCCTGCGCGCCAGTATTTCTTGTATTGACGAGCTCAATAAAGACGATTTAAACATAAAATCATAAGTGTTCGAGGCTTGTGCGGTCAAGGCAGAGCTTACAGGAATGAGGCAGGGACAGAGACAGTGACAAAACTCACATGGACGGGAAAACTGAGTTCCTGTGGGGACAGGGGCAAATTTGTCCCCATGTCATTCTCTAGTTTGCGTTCTACGTGATCATAAACATGGCTATCCTGAAACAGACGTGCACCCCCCCCCCCCCCATAAAAATTTGTTCAAGCTTCCTTGCTGCTTTGACTCATCCAAGCCCCCTTGGGGCTCATGAACAGTCCTGTGCTAGTCACAATCTGTTTAGAGTCCACAGGACCCCTTGGGAAGCTCTCCAGAGGATGAGACAGGGTTCTCCCCCCTCCTTGGGATACCAGGAAAAATGCTTCATTGGAAGTTCTGTTTGCAATCAGTCAAAGTTAAGGCACTGCTGTTTCAAGCAGTTAACGAGGGACCCTAAGGAGCTGTAAATCCAAGAGCAGATTGCAGAATCAGAAGCCTGGGGCTGTTTACTACTGATGAAATAGTGGGCATGGAGGACCTCTCATATACTGACAGACTGAAGAAGCTGAGGCTTTTCTCCCTGGAAAAGCGGAGACTTAGAGGAGACATGATAGAAACCTTCAAGATCATGAAGGACATAGAAAGAGTAGACAGGGACAGATTTTTTAAATTAAGAGGATCAATAAGTACAAGGGGGCACTCAGAGAAATTGAAAGGGGAGAGGTTTAGAACAAATGCCAGGAAGTTCTTTTTCACACAGAGGGTGGTGGATACATGGAACGCGCTACCAGAGGATGTGATAAACAGGAGCACGCTACAGGGGTTCAAAGAAGCTTTGGATAGGTACTTGGAAGACAAAGGGATTGAGGGGTACAGATAAGAGTAGAGGTAGATTATAGGGATGGGATTAGAGGTAAGTTACAAAATTAATCAGGGACCACTGTTCAGGCACTAGGCCTGATGGGCCGCCGTGGGAGCGGACCGCTGAGCAAGATGGACCTCTGGTCTGACTCAGCGGGGGCAACTTCTTATGTTCTTATGTTCTTATATAGACTGAAGCCCACAAGAAGTGAGTAGGGTCGGTGACTCAGGCAGGGCCACTGCTAGCATCTGAATGTATCATATTTTAAATCCTGAGCAATTTACTGAGCCAAGTGTGGGAGCCAATGTTCTGGAGCTGAAATGTCCATTACTCTTGCAGTGAGCAGCGCCTGGAACGGTGGTGCCCCTCCCCCACCCTCTTCTCCCCCCCGCTCCTTCCCTTCCCCCCCCCCGCCCCGCCACACGTGCGCACGCCCCTTCCCTTCCCCCATAGCTCTTTAATTTTCCTGGCGCGAGTATCACAAACTTGCTGCCCGCGTCGGTGTCAGCTCTCCGCTCCTAGGTCCAGGATGTGGAAGCGATGCCAGAGAGAGAGCCAATGCTGGCATGGGCAGCAAGTACGTGATGCTGCTTACACCAGGAAAATGAAAGAGGAAGGGGAGCACACGTGTAGCAGGGGGGGTTTGGGAAGGATCGGTGGATGGAGAGTAGGGCGGGTGCCAGTACCCGGGGCAGACCGCCACCCACTCCCATTTACTACGCCACTGCTTGCAGTCTTGCTGGATAAGAAGTGGTCTCCTACCTGCCATGAAGTGACTTGGACTTCATGAGTGTACTGTTTATCGCTTGTTCATCACTTCTAGTCCTCAAGGGACACCTGAAAGGTCAGGTTTTCACCCCCTAATGAATATGCACGAGAGAGATTTGCAAATGGTAGGCATGCAAATCTCTCTCATGCTTATTCATTGGGGATACCCTGAAAACCAGACCTATTGGTGGTCCTCAAGGATCGGTAATGAAGACCAAGGGCTTGATGAGATGGCTCCAGGTAATATTATAACACCAAACAATTGGACCCAGATGTATGTCAAAAAAACACTATTAGTCAAATTACTATCTGTGTTGCAAGAGTTGTTGGGCTCTCAAACATACACACAAAAAGACTGAAAACAAAAGAAATTATAAAGTGAAATGTGGAGACCTCAATAAACAGCTCTTGAACTTACACAGCGTTCACTGGAGCGCAAATCGTCACAGGTCTGGAAAAAAAAAACCCTCCGCTTACATCAGGGGTGTCAAAGTCCCTCCTCGAGGGCCGCAATCCAGTCGGATTTTCAGGATTTCCCCAATGAATATGCATGAGATCTATTAGCATACAATGAAAGCAGTGCATGCAAATAGATCTCACGCATATTCATTGGGGGAAATCCTGAAAACCCGATTGGATTGCGGCCCTCGAGGAGGGAACAGTTATGTATTTCAATTTCAAATGGGTGAAAAAGTGTAAAAAGCTATGGAGTTTTCCTGACCTTTCTTTTGTAGTGGGAAAGGGGTCCTGGGTCATTATATGCGTATATGCAATTGGTAAATTATAATAATAAATTGAAGAGATTGAATTTTTCTTGTGGAGTTCATGACAGAATTATTTTTTTTTTTAATCAATGTGATGATGTGCCTATTTCAGTTTCTTTATTACACAAGTGGTGGTGAAATATATTACCTACCCGTACATATGATAAAATTCTACAAAATTGGAATGAGGAGTTGGGAATTCAGATTTCTCTTCTTGATTTTACTCAATCTATTAATAGACTACCAAAGATTATAAAAGGGTATGTTTGGGGAGAATGTACTTATAGAATTTTGCATAAGGCTTATTTTTCCCAAATTCAAGTTTTTCATGCGAATTTAATAGATACCCCAATTTGTATTAAATGTAATAAAGATCCTGACACATTATCTCATGCTTTTTGGTTGTGTCCTTTGATCAACTCATTTTGATCTGCCATCCTATTATTTTTGGGTTCTTTATGTGGTAATTTGATAGTGGGTTGTCCTAGGGGAATAATTTTTAGTAAAGCATCAGCTTATGGGGTTTTTGGCCAACTAGAATGTCTTTTATTTCAAAAAGCCTGTATGATTGGGCATAAATGTATTATGCAATTTTGGTTGCAGAAAGAATCTCTAAGTTTTTGTTATTGGAGTAGTAAATTACATCGCTTATTTTTATTTGAGAGTTGGGAGATTCGAGGTTCGCCTAAAAAAACTCGTCTTTTTATGGAGGTTTGGGATCCTTATATTCAGAATCTTTCACCAAAAATATTGGTTATCAGTGATTTATTATGAAAATTAGGTTTACTAATTACATTCCAGTTTTTTATTTTAATTCTTTATTTTTGTCAACTTTCATCCAGGGTGAGGGATTTCATTTAGGGGAAGATAGTGGGTAGGGGATGGAATTAAGTGGGGTGTAGATAAGATTGAATTAATTCATATGGAAATTAAATTTGAAAGAATGATTTAAATTTGTATGAAATATTATTGTGATTCTTATTGTATTGAATGTATTTTTGTATTATCCTATTGTACTGATTATTTGATTCTTTCAATAAAAATTGTTATACATAAAAGCTATGGTGTAGTCTTCCAGCAGCGTTACATCAAACTACAAAAAGCAGCATAGAAGCAAAAAACAAACAACTAAATTGCTTCTCTTCATTATTGGCTTCACAAACTTGTGCTGCTTTCAAATTACTCCCGACAGGGGACCGATCACCTGTTTTGCCTCTCAAGTAGGCTACATCAGGGGAATGGCACAAACACTGGCTTCACATGGCATCCAAATCGCAGCAGACTTGCTTTCAAAGATGGCCGCCAGGTAATATTATAAACTGGCACCAGAGCTGCCAAGTTACCCATTCCAGGAGGGAGTCTTTTTACCAGGTCCTGGTTTTCTGCCAACCTGATCGTGGTGCATTATGGCAGTGTTTCTTAGGGCTACCATATGGCTCCAGAAAAAAGGGGATGGATTGAAACATCCAGGTTTTACTTCCATCGCTTTTAGCAAAAGTAAAACCCAGATGTCTGAATCCATCCTCGCTTTTCTGGAGCCATATGGTAACCCTAGACCAGGGGTGCCCACACTTTTTGGGCTTGCGAGCTGCTTTTAAAATGACCAAGTCAAAATGATCTACCAACAATAAAATTTAAAAAAAACATAAAGCACACTATACGCAGAAACAATGTTAATTATCATTTATACTCTGGGGTTTTTTCAAAGAGGTCAAGGCAGATGACTTTAAAATATGCAATGTCACCTCAGTAACAACTATACAGAAATAGACAAATATACCCCCTCCCTTTTTACTAAACCGCGATAGCGGTTTTTAGCGCAGGGAGCTGAGCTGAATGCCCTGTGCTGCTCTCGATGCTCAAAGGCTCCCTGCACTAAAAACCGCTATTGCAATTTAGTAAAAGGGGGCCATAGTGCAAAATATAGACAACAGATATAAATTCTCAAAACAGACACATTTTGATCACTACATTGAAAATAAAATCATTTCTCCTACCTTTGTTGTCTGGTGATTTCATGAGTCTCTGGTTGCACTTTCTTCTGACTGTGCATCTAATATTTATTCCCTTCTTTCCTCCTCCTGAGTGCTTCCTCTCCTCCAGATCTCATTCCCTCCCCCAACTTTTTCTTCCTCTCTCCCTGCCCCTCCCCTTTTTTCTGTTTCCCTGCCCCCTTTCTTTCTTTGTCCCCCCTTTCTTTCTGTTTCCCTTCTTTCTTTCTGTCTCCCTGCCTGCCCCCTTTCTTTCTTTCTCCCTGCTCTCCCCCAAGCCACCGCCGCCGAATTTTGAGCTCTCTCTGCTTCCCGACGCCGTAAAGAGGACGCAGAAGCGCCAGGCCGACCAGCCTTCCCCATCCAACGTCAATTCTAACATGGGAGAGGAAGTTCCGGGCCAGCCAGGCAGTGATTGGCTGGCCTGGAACTTCCTCTCCGACATCAGAATTAAAGTCGGGTGGGGAAGGCTGGTCAGCTCGGCGCTTCTGTGTCCTCTTTACGGCGTCGAGAAGCAGGTAGAATGCGAAGGCAATGCAAGTCTATAACGGAGCCTGGGATGGGCTCCACGATTGACTCTCGTTGCCTTCGCGATCTACTGGTCGATCCCGATTGACCTTTTGGGCACCCCTGCCCTAAACTGTTTCTCAAATTGGTCCTGGAATATCCCCTTGCCAGTTAGGTTTTCAGGATATCCACGATGAATATGCATAAACTGGGATAGACTGAAGGTCAATCAAGCCCAGTATCCTGTTTCCAACAGTGGCCAACCCAGGTCCCAAGTATCTATCTAGATCCCAAGTAGTAAAACAGATTTTATGCTGCTTATCCTAGGAATAAGCAGTGGATTTCCCCAAGCAATCTCAATAATGGCTTTTGGACTTCTGTTTTTGGAAATTATCCAAACCGTTTTGTTTTTTTTAAACCCTGCTAAGCTAACTGATTTTACCACATTCTTCAGCTGTGAATTCCAGAGTTTAGCTACATGTTGTGTGAAGAAATATTTTATCTTGTTTGTTTTAAATGGACTACTTAGTAGCTTCATTGTATGTCCCCTAATCCTAGTATTTTTGGAAGGAGTGAATAAGCGATTCACATCTACCCTTTCCATACCACTCATTATTTTATAGACCTCTATCATATCACCCCTGAGCTGTCTCTTCTCCAAGCTGAACAGCCCTAGTCACTTTAGCCGTTCCATATAAGGACATTGTCCCATCCCTTTTATCATTTTTGTCACCCTAGTCCCTGGAGGACTAGAACATACTGTCCTAAAAACAGAGTTAATAAGCTATCCTTTCAGTTCCCTGGCAGTAGGATTACCCTATGGCTCCATAAAAAGGAGGACGGATTCAGTGGCGTAGTGAGGATGAGAGGCACCCAGGGTGGTGGCACCTTTCCCCCCCTAATGTTCCTTCCCCCCCCACGCTGCATACATGCACCGCTTCCCTTCCCCTGTAATGATCCTGGCAAGAGCAGCAACTTCCAATCTGCTTTCGCAGCTGTGTGGGCTCTCCCTCTGACATCACTTCCTAGGTGCGGCTCCAGGAAGTGACATCAGAAAAAGAGCTGATACAGGTGCAAGAGCAGGTTGGGGTTTTTGCTCGCGCCAGGAACGTTACAGAGATATGGAGGGAGGAGGAGGATGGGTGCCGTGCTCCTACATAGATGGCACCCAGGGAAGACCGCCCCCCTCCTTCCTACGACACTGGACGGATTGAGACATCTGTGTTTTACTTCCATTGCTTTCAGTGGAAGTAACACACATGTCTCAATCTGTCCTTCTCACTTCCATTGTTGTAAATAGAAGTAAAACCCGGATGTTTCAATCCGTCCTCATTTTTCTGGAACCATAGGGTAACTCAACCTGTATTTCTCCTCCACTCACACCGTTTGCCTTTCTTGAGTCCACATAGGCTAAGAGGGATGGAGGTCAGATTGGTGCATCCAGTTGCAGAGATGCCAAGTTATCCAGTTCCAGGCTGGAGACTTTTTGGCCAGTCCAAGGTTTGAATTTACATCCCATCTGTAGTGCCCGATCCTGCCCATTGAAATCAGTGCTGCCAGTCCCATAATGCACCAGGATGAGGGGGGTGATCGGAAATCAAGGACTGTCCAAGCCTGGAACTGGATAAGTCAGCATCCCTGTAGCCCAGGGGTGTCATAGTCCCTCCTCGAGGGCCGCAATCCAAACGGGTTTTCAGGATTTCTCCAATGAATATGCATGAGATCTATTAGCATACAATGAAAGCAGTGCATGCAAATAGATTTCATGCATATTCATTGGGGAAATCCTGAAAACCCGACTGGATTGCGGCCCTCGAGGAGGGACTTTGACACCCCTGCTGTAGCCCTAAAAGCAGGGTACCAGATACAGGTTCTACCTACCATCAAAACTGGAATCACAAACCAGCTCTGTAAGCTACATGATTAGAAACAAATGTAAAGTTTCACGGATTTAATATACTATCTCATCAATGGGTATTATGAGTGTGTTTCTCTTAATTATAAACTGATAATAATTGTGGAATTTCTCCCCCTTCTGACAATGACAATATCACTATCCCCCTCCATTACAAAGCCACACTAGAGTTTTTAGCGCTGGCTGCCGTGGTAAATATGTGGCTGACTCATCCTGCTTGTCCTAGGAGAAAGTGTAGTTACTTACCTGTAACGTAGGTTCTCCGTGGACAGCAGGATAGTCAGCCACACAACCATATGTGGCTGACTCATCCTGCTTGTCCTAGGAGAAAGTGTAGTTACTTACCTGTAACGTAGGTTCTCCGTGGACAGCAGGAGAGTCAGCCACACAACCATATGTGGCTGACTCATCCTGCTTGTCCTAGGAGAAAGTGTAGTTACTTACCTGTAACGTAGGTTCTCCGTGGACAGCAGGAGAGTCAGCCACACAACCATATGTGGCTGACTCATCCTGCTTGTCCTAGGAGAAAGTGTAGTTACTTACCTGTAACGTAGGTTCTCCGTGGACAGCAGGAGAGTCAGCCACACAACCATATGTGGCTGACTCATCCTGCTTGTCCTAGGAGAAAGTGTAGTTACTTACCTGTAACGTAGGTTCTCCGTGGACAGCAGGAGAGTCAGCCACACAACCATATGTGGCTGACTCATCCTGCTTGTCCTAGGAGAAAGTGTAGTTACTTACCTGTAACGTAGGTTCTCCGTGGACAGCAGGATAGTCAGCCACACAACCATATGTGGCTGACTCATCCTGCTTGTCCTAGGAGAAAGTGTAGTTACTTACCTGTAACGTAGGTTCTCCGTGGACAGCAGGAGAGTCAGCCACACAACCATATGTGGCTGACTCATCCTGCTTGTCCTAGGAGAAAGTATAGTTACTTACCTGTAACGTAGGTTCTCCGTGGACAGCAGGAGAGTCAGCCACACAACCATATGTGGCTGACTCATCCTGCTTGTCCTAGGAGAAAGTGTAGTTACTTACCTGTAACGTAGGTTCTCCGTGGACAGCAGGAGAGTCAGCCACACAACCATATGTGGCTGACTCATCCTGCTTGTCCTAGGAGAAAGTGTAGTTACTTACCTGTAACGTAGGTTCTCCGTGGACAGCAGGAGAGTCAGCCACACAACCATATGTGGCTGACTCATCCTGCTTGTCCTAGGAGAAAGTGTAGTTACTTACCTGTAACGTAGGTTCTCCGTGGACAGCAGGCGAGTCAGCCACACAACCATATGTGGCTGACTCATCCTGCTTGTCCTAGGAGAAAGTGTAGTTACTTACCTGTAACGTAGGTTCTCCGTGGACAGCAGGATAGTCAGCCACACAACCCATATGTGGCTGACTATCCTGCTGTCCACGGAGAACCTACGTTACAGGTAAGTAACTACACTTTTTAGCGCTGGCTGCCGTGGTAACAGCTTCGACGCTCATAGAATTCCTATGAGCGTCCGAGCTGTCACCGCCACGGCCGGCGCTAAAAATGCTAACGCAGCTTTGTAAAGGAGGGGGTATGTTTACTTTGTGTGTTATATCTATCTATTTTCTACTCGTATATACTGTATATAAAATTGGATGTATCTGTGTGTGTATGTATGTATGTTCCAGCATAATTCTGAAACGCGTGGGCAGATTTCAACCAAACTTGGTACACATATGACTTACTATCTGGGAAAAAAGACTGTGGGGGTGGGAAGGGGGTGACGTGTAAAAAATTATCGAAAATGACAGATTTTAGTGTCTACCCCATAGTGTTTGGGCTCGCTGAGATGAATACTCAGCAGAACTCTGAAACGCATGGAGAGATTTCAACCAAACTTGGTACACGTATGACTTACTATCTGGGAAAAAAGACTGTGGTGGTGACGTGTAAAAATGATTGAAGACGACAGATAATTGGGATAAATAAATATCCTGCCGCCGGGTAATCAGCTAGTTTTATATAGTTCTCAGTTGTATTTTGCCTGTTGTAAAAATGTAATAAAATGTTTGGACTATAAAAAAAAGATATTTTTTTTTTAAGTTATAATAATAATAATAATAACTTTATTTTTATATACCACCATAGGGATGTTTGTAAATTTCCAGGACGTACATGTTTCTTTTTGAAAATTTGGGACCCATATATTCAAAATCTTTCCTCTAGAGCAGTGGTTCCCAACCCTATCCTGGAGGACCCCCAGGCAAGTCGGATTTTCAGGATAGCTCTAATGAATATGCATGGAGCAGATTTGCATGCCTGGCACCTTCATTATATGCAGATCTCTCTCATGCATATTCATTAGGGCTATCCTGAAAACCCGACTGGCCTGGGGGTCCTCCAGGACAGGGTTGGGAACCACTGCTCTAGAGCACGAAGTATGATTATTAATATTTTACATTGAAGCTTTGGAAACATTTATAGCATCACAATACCTGGTAATATGTGTCATCTTCCATTCGGGGGGGGGGGGTATAGCATCACAATACCTGGTAATATGTGTCATCTTCCATTCGGGGGGGGGGGGTATGTGCAGGGGTAGGATGGAATAGGTCATATAGAAATGTATATTGAAGGAATGATAGAAATATGTATGTTTATTTCATAATTTGATTAATTACTTCAATA
Source organism: Geotrypetes seraphini (assembly GCF_902459505.1). NCBI lineage: Eukaryota > Metazoa > Chordata > Amphibia > Gymnophiona > Dermophiidae > Geotrypetes > Geotrypetes seraphini. The sequence goes on from NC_047091.1 coordinate 19,278,307, forward strand.
CAATGTGAATAGGAGGGGGAAGTGGGGGTGGGGGGAAGGAAGGTGGGGGGAGTAGGGGGGTTGATGCGAGTCATATGGAAATATATTTTGGAGGAATGATAGCGATATGTGTGGAAATATCTTAATTGTGAATCTATTTGAAATGAAAATCTATTTGTATTATATTATACTGTATTTCCTTCAATAAAATGTTATAAATTACAAAAAAAAAAAAAAAAGAAACAAATGTATTAGTGGTCACTGGGTCTTTATTATTTCCTCTCTTTTCTGTTTCACCTTGTGGTTTGTTTGTTTTTTAACCTTAGGCTATTCATTTTTGTCCTATCATATAATTGATATGTATATCTACTATATCCTGGATGGTGATGTACTGTATTCGCTGTTTTAGCCTTTGTTTCTGTTTTGAAAATTCAATAAAAATGGTTTAAAATAATTTTTTTTTTAAAAGAAATAAATGTAAGTCATGTCTTACGAACTAGGGCCAACGCTCCTTTGTAGCATGCAATGGTTTGTGAGGGCTGGTGGGAGGGATGTGCTTTTGTTTGTGGAAGCCTAAGCCTAAGGTTAGGCCCAGAGGCGGACTTTGGGAAGCCTTGGTCTTTGCCTTCACAACCAGGACCCTTCCAAGGTCCGTCCCCATTGCTTAAGAAATCCGAGCTCCTCTCAGGAACACTTTGGAATTTTTAGGTTTGTTTTTTTTTCCTATTTATGAAATCTAGGAATTTGGGGGACGGGGGAGGAGAGACAAGAGAGTGTTTATTTGATTTTGTTATCCATGCCCGGGGAAGAGGGCCACTCCCCCCCCCCTCCTCCCTCCAGCACCAGTACTGACAGGGTTAATAGTAGCAGAGAATCTGCAGCAGGAAACGGGGAGGTTTTTCTTTGCTTCTGCAGCTCTGACTCAAGCTTACAGCTTTCCATGGCTGGAGCCCACCGAGCTCCCCCTTCTCTGAGGCTCTCTTCTCACTCGGGATCCATCCTCCGGTCCCTCTCTCCGGCTGCCCCCTTCCTCCTCCCTGCCAGCGACTCCAGCAGATCCCTTCTGCCATGAACTCCTGGCACTTTATCCTAACCCTGCCTCTACACGGGGTTACTCAATTTTGACCCCCCCCCCCCAAACCCAAGCCTTGGCACCTCCCTGCCAGGGTTTCTGTTTCAGGGGGCACCTCTCCTGCAATTAGGAAGCAACAGAGAATGCTCTGGACCTACAGCCACCCATCTTTCTTCTGACCCCTTTGTCTGGGACTGTCACATGTCTGGAGAAAACCCCTTCCAGCGGCCAGCAGATGTTATGAGGTGAGTTTACAGATGTGCTTTGTGCTGAGTTGGTGGTCTCTGGCTGCCTCTCCTTCCTACAGCATCACTGCCCTTCAGCAAGGATTGTCTTACACCCCCGGGTTCAAAGGGAGACCAGTGGGAGTTGGGGCACTGGGAGAGTGGAGAAGAGCCCACCCCAACTGGATTAGGGGTGTCACAGAGCTGCCCGTCCAACCATTAGATCGTGTTTCATCAAGATTTATTGTTTCCAGACGTGAAGGGTCAGAGAGGAAATGGATGGAGGGGTGTTTAGACGTTTGGGTGGCACCAGAACAATGCCCAAGAGGCTGGGCAGAAAGTGTGCCCACACTGGGGGAGGGCGAGATTACAGGTGAGGGCAGGTACTTCCAGGGACTTTCCCACCTCTCTCACAAGTGAGATCTTTCTTGTGCGGTTTCCACCCCTCCCTCCCTCTTTCTTTCTCTCTCTGTCTCCTTCTCCCTTTGTCACTCCCTCTGCCTCTCTCCCTTTGTCTTACCCCTCACTTGCTCATTCTCTCTCTCTCTCTCTCTCTCCTTCCACTAATTCTTTCCCTCTTTCTTTCGTGCTTCTCTGTTCACTTTTTCTTTTAGTCCCTTTTTTTTTTTTTTCATCCCTCTATCTTTCCTCACAGCCTCTCCACCCTGAACACCGGTGAGTTTGCAAGTGCAGTGACCAGGGTGAAGGTTTGATCCATAAGTAAGATGTGAGTTGTTGAAGAGAGATTTGGCCGAACAGAAAGACCCCCCCTTGGAAACAAATACCGCTTCGTCTTCTTTTTTTTTTTAAATACATTCCAAAACTGGAATGTAAATGAACTGGATCTTTTACTGGAGAAAGAAAACCCCTCCTTCTACTTCCCTGCTTCTCTCCACCCCCCCCCCCCTCCTCAAGACAGTCACTGAGGTTCACATAGACCACTGGAATTCATGAGAGGAGGCGCAGAAAAGGATTCACTCCAGTAAGTGCAGAAAGACTAGTGAAAACTTAGAAACATGAGGACAGATAAAGGCCAAATAGCCCATCCAGTCTGCCCCATCCGCAGCATCCACTGTCTCATATTCTCCCTAAGAGATCCCACGTGCCTGTCCCATGCTTTCTTGAATTCAGGACACAGTCTCTGTCTCCACCACCTCTACCCGGAGAGTATTCCATGCATTTACCACCCTTTCTGTCAAAAAAAGTATTTCCTTAGATTACTCCTGAGCTTATCATCTCTTAACAGTTAGAGGTTGTAAACTGAAAAAAACACCATGAACACCTTCTTTCACATCAAGCAGCATTGTGGGGTAAAGACCTAGATCAACTGCTTTCGCCTACGACTTATGAGGAATTCAGAAAACGTCTAAACAACTCAACTGTTCCCAAAGTATCTAGACAACTGACCCACTCAACTTCTTTCTCCTCCATAGTGATTCCTCTGTCCTATTAATCTCTTTCTCCTCAACAACGCATTTCCGGTCCTATTAACTCTCCTCTTCCCCCCTCTTAAATTCAATCAATTTGTACCTCGCTTAATCTATTGTAAACCGCATAGAACTTAATGGTATAGCGGTATATAAACTGTTATTTTTATTATTATTATTAACTACATCCTATGCCGTCTCATTCCAGAGCTTCCTTTCAAATGAAAGAGACTTGCCTCGTGCACATTTATGCCATATTCAGTAGGTATTTGAGCATCTTTATCATGTCTCCCTTCTCCTGCCTCTTCTCTTTAAGTCTGTCCCCATATGCCTTATGATGACCACTGACCATTTTAGTAGCCTGTTTATGTTTTCGAAAGTGCAGTTTCCAGAACTGTATACAATATTCTAAATGAGGTCTCACCAGAGTCTTATACAGGGGCATCAATATTTCCTTTTTCCTATTGGCCATACCTTTCCCTATGCATCCTAGCATCCTTCTAGCTTTCACCATCGCCTTTTCAACCTGTATGGCCACCTTAAGATCATCACATACGATCCCACCCAAGTCCCGCTCCTCTTTCATGCACAAAAGTTCTTTACCCCCTAAACTGTACCGTTCCCTCAGGTTTTGCAGCCCAAACCTTGCATTTCTTAGCATAAAATCTTAACTGCCACATTTCAGACCATTTTTCAAGCTTCGGCAGGTCCTTTCTCATTTTATTCACACCATCAGGGGTGTCTACTCTATCAGATTTTGGTATCATCCGACAAGATGCAAATCTTACCTGACAGCCCTTCAGCAATATCACTTACAAAAATGTTAAAAAGAACAGGCCCAAGCAGTGGCGTAGCAAGGGTGAGTGGCGCCCCTCTCCTCCCTCTTCTCTGTCCCCCCCCCCGCTCCTTCCCAACCTCCCCTGCTACCCACGCACTTCTTCCCTTCCCCCATACCTCTTTAATTTTCCCAGCGCGAGCAGGATCACAAACTTGCTGCCCGCATCGGTGTCAGCTCTCCCTCTGATGTCACTTCCTAGGCGCGGGGACCCGGAAGTGACATCAGAGAAAGCCAACACCGATGTGGGTGGCAAATTTGTGATGTTGGGCACACCGGGAAAATGAAAGAGCTACGGGGGAAGGGAAGGGGGCGCATCTGGAAGGAACAGGGTCATAGAGGGGGACGGGTGCTGGCACCCCCACCAAGACAGTGCCCAGGGCGGACTTCCCCCCCCCCCCCTTAATACGCCACTGGACCCATGAATTGAATCTTGAGGCACACCACTAGTAGTATCTCTTTCCTCAGAGCGATCTCCATTGACTACTACCCTGTGTCACCTTCCACTCAAGCAGTTCTTGGCCCAGGGAGAGGGGACCCTAGGGATATTGGTCAGCCTCTCAAGAAGCCCCAAAACAGAAATAAGCAGGCAAATGTGTCCTGTATTTAATTATAAAATGATTGGCGTCCTTATTGACAGCTGGGCAAATAGAGAAAAGAGAGCGCGAGAGCCAGCTTGATTTACTCAGCTTTTCAAAATGAGTTACCAAAGCAGATGGGCTCCTACCCCAGAGGGCTTACAATCTAAGGGGCCCTTTTGCTAAATCTGTAATGCGCACTTAGCAGTGAAAAACAGGCTACTGCAAAAGGTGAACATAAGAACATAAGCAATGCCTCCACTGGGTCAGACCCGAGGTCCATCGTGCCCAGCAGTCCGCTCACGCGGTGGCCCAACAGGTCCAGGACCTGCGCAGTAGCTCCCTATCTATACCCCTCTATCCCTTTTTCCAGCAGGAAATCGTCCAATCCTTTCTTGAAATCCAGTACCGTACTCTGTCCTATTATGTCCTCTGGAAGTGCATTCCAGGTGTCCACCACACGCTGGGTAAAGAAAAACTTCCTAGCATTTGTTTTGAATCTGTCCCCTTCCAATTTTTCCGAATGCCCTCTTGTTCTTTTATGTTTTGAAAGTTTGAAGGTGTTAGGGCAATTTGCGGTATTTTGCCTGCTAGCAGCGCTATAGAAATGATAAATAGTTGTAATAGTAGTAATTTGCTTCCTGGTTATTTTTTAACAGTATTTTGGGAGGGGGGGTGTGTCTTGGTCGAAGAATGGGTGCAGAAGCATTTGCATTTCCGAGTGCTAACTAGCTAGCGTGAGTTAACGTGGGCAGTGGCGTAGCAAGGCTGAGAAGCGCCTGGGGCAGTGGCGCCCCTCCCCTGCCCTCTTCTCCACCCCCCCCGCCCCTACTTGCTCCATCCCAGCCCCCCTCCTACCGCACGCGTGCTCCGCTTCCCTTCCCCCGTACCCCTGTAACGTACCTGGCATGAGCAGCAATCCCCCCCAACCTGCTGTCATGCCTGCATGGGCTCTCCCTCTGATGTCACTTCCTAGGCCCAGGTCCAGGAAGTGATGTCAGAAGAAGAGCCGACGCAGGCGCGGCGACAGGTTGGGGTTTGCCGCTCGCGCCAAGAATGTTACAGAGGTACGGGGGGGCGTGGAAGGAGCAGGGGGTGGAGAGATGGACAGGTGCCGCAGCCCTACTAAGATGGCGCCCGGGGTGGACTGCCCCTCCCCCCGCCACCCTTACTACACCACTGAGCGTGGGTGCATTTAGGGGCTGATTCTCTAAACGGTGCCTAACTTAACACCTTTAACAGCCTCCATAATTGGCTTAAAAAATTTAATTGGGCAACGATTCCATAATAGGCAGGTGCCTATCGCAATGTGCTTCGCAGCACCTAATGCCTAAGTGGGCACCGCTAGCTGGAGTTATTTGCTGCTAAGCGCGAATCTCCAAAAACTTAGGCACCTGAAATCTGGGCCTTTAAACCCCTCAGCTACATTTCAGGCGCCTTAAGTTTTTGCAAAGGCCTCGCTAGCCGCGATTCTGTAAACGGCACCTAAGTGTGATTGACACGTGGATAGCGCCATTTTTTTTTAGGGGCCACCCGATTCAGGCGCTGCTTATAGAATCAGCCCCTTAGCGTCTCCCATGCTGACTTTTAAAGGTAGCACGCACTCTTGCAAACAGCGCATGACGCGAAAAAAAATTATTCAAAAATGCCTTAAGCTGGGCTGTATTAAATCTGGCTTAGCAGGGCCGGCTTAAGATGATATGGCAGCCCGGACCCACTTCTGTTATGGCACCACCAAGCCAGTTCCCTCCTCCCTCCTCCGACGCTAGCCCTTGCCCCTCCGCAGCAGCTGGCCTGCGAAGCCGCATCCTGTTGACAACTGGGAAAAATGTCGGAGGAGGGAAGAGAGTGTTTAAGCTGCACCCTATAGTTTAACTTATGGGCTGGTGATGTCACGACCCTGGGCGTTTGGCGCCTTTTAGCACTGGTGCTGTGGGCCAGAGCCTCACCTAGTCCATAGATTAAGCCAGCCCTGTTGTTTAGTACAAGGGGAAAGTCCCAAGATAGGATGCACTAACTCCCAAATTCTATATCTAATGCCATAAATTGCATAGAAACATAGAAGATGACGGCAGAAAAGGGCTACACCCATCAAGTCTGCCCACTCTGCTTACCCACCCCCTGTCTATGCCCTAATGACCCAATTTCCTTATCTTGACCCTCGTAGGGATCCCACATGGGTATCCCATTTATTCTTAAAGTCTGGCACGCTGTCTGCCTCGATCACCTGCACTGGAAGCTTGTTCCAATGATCAACCACTCTCTCTGTGAAGAAATACTTTCTGGTGTCGCCATGAAATTTTCCGCCCCTGAGTTTGAGCGGGTGCCCTCTTGTGGCCGAGGGTCCCTTGAGAAAGAAAATATTATCTTCCACTTCGACACGTCCCGTGAGGTACTTAAATGTTTCGATCATGTCTCCCCTCTCCCTACGTTCCTCAAGAGTGTAGAGCTGCAAATCAGTGCACACAGCTAGTTTGTGCATGTAACTTAATTGTTTAACAAGTCAATCGGTGCTGATAATTGGCAATTAATACCTAATAATTGACACTAATTTATTATTTTAGATTTGTTAACCATTTTTTCATGAAACTGTCTAAATTAGATTGTAAGCTCTTCTAGGCAGGTACTATCTGTTATGTTATGTTAATCAGATTTTCTATTCCGCCTTTACCTATTTATTTCAAGGTCGGATTCCATTACAGGAGGTTGGGTCAGTTACCCAGGAAGTTACAGTGGACAGTTTGACATGTTAAATGCACGTGTACAGCACTGCGTACGCCTTTCAGTGCTATAGAAATGATAATTAGTAGAAGCCGTAAGAGATTCAAGTTTACAAATCATTGAATAGTAATCAGGTACTCTTAAGTATTTTCCCAATCTGTCCCAGCAGGCTCACGATCTAACTATGGTACCCGGGGCAACAGAGGGATTAAGTGACTTGCCCAGGGTCACAAGCAGCAGGCTGGGAGCAAACTCACAACCTCGGGGCGCCGAGGCAGCAGCTCTAACCACCAGGCCCCCTCCTCCACCCTAAGTGGCACTAATTAGAAGTTACCTGCCCGACTTGGTGGGCACATTCTATAAAGTGGGGTGCATCGCTTCATCTTGATCTCAAAAGGGGGCGTGGCCAGGGGAGGAGCATGGGCGGGATCAGGGGTTTTCCTAAAAGATAGACGCTTCCGTTGCAGAATGCACCTGATCTGCGCACAACTTAGGCCCAGGCATTTAGGCCTGGTTTTCCTGGGCCTTGATGGGCGCGCCTGAATGTTATGCCATGTACGGCCTTGTAGCGCAATTCTGTATATATCAGGAGTTTTTAATAGAATCGCACCAAATGTCGTGCTGATCGGTGTCGATTTTTTTTCCTGCCATAGAATTTGGTCCTACTGTAATTCCGTATTCATATCCTTTTAGTTAAGTTATGTACCTGAGGCAGTGGAGGGTGAAGAGGCTTGCACGCGGACACTAATGATTTGCATACTGACTCTGCTCATTTACAAGCTGCTGCTTTTGCCACTAGATCATATTGTTAGGAATATGATCTCTCTTTTTTACAGAGAGGGTGTTGGATGCTTGGAATCAGTGGTGTAGGGAGGGTGGTGCCCCCCTCCCCCGCTCCATCTCACCCCCGCTGCGTGCAGATCCCCCACCCCCTGTAGCTCTTTCATTTTCCCAGCGCGAGCAACATTGCGAACTTGCTGCCCGCAAGTCATGTCGGCTCTCCTTCTGACATCGCATCCTAGGCGCGGAAGTGATGTCAGAGAGAGCCGACAGTGGCGCGGGCAGCACGTTCACGACGCTACCGGCGCCGGGAAAATTAAAGAGGTACGGGGGAAGGGAAGGGGCGGACGTGCGCGGCAGGGGGGAGGGTCGGGAAGGAGCAGGGGGCGGAGAGGAGGACGGGTGCTGGCCCGTCCCTCCCTTACTATGCCACTGCTTAGAATGCCCTCCCGAGGGACGTGGTGGAGGTGAAAATGGTGACAGAATTCAAAAAAGCGTGGGATGAGCACAGAGGATTTCTAATTAGAATATAAATAGTATAGAGCAAACTAGGGCTGGTACTGGGTGTCCTGCATATGGTTTAGGATTTGCTGGGGAGGGCTTTGATAGAAGCTCCAGTGACAGGATGGTTAGTGAACTTCAGTGCACCAGCAAATGTGCGAGGGACAATCGTGTGCCGTCGGTTGTGCGCCGTCAGATGCGCGCACCAACAGTTTGGGCGAGGGGCAATGGTGCGCTGTCAATTCCGCTGGTGTTAGGGTTCCCATAAACCCTGATCTAAACTTTACCCTAACACTAGATAGCAAGTTTCCAAGTTTCCAAGTTTTATTAGTGCTTGATAAATCGCTTATTAAATACCTAAGCGATGTACAATTCAAGTTAAATTAAAAAACATACTGGGTTAACATACATGACTCAAGAGGGTAGAGGGGGAAAGTTACAATATATTTGTAGAGGAAAATATACATTTAAGGGAAAAAAATAACTCAGGGAAGGGAAAAAAGCAAAATTATGGGATATTAAACCTAGCATTAAAAAATAAAAATTTGTAAATCTGAGATTCATATGTTAAAAGCTTCCTTGAAAAAATAGGTTTTTAAAGCTCTTTTAAAAGAAATGAGGTCCTTTATGTCTCTAATGTACTGAGGTATAGAGTAGAGAATGACATGGGGAAAAAATCTGTCCCCGTCACCGGCCCACCATCCTCTGCACCGCCCCGTCACCGCCGATCCCTTCACGTCACCGTCACCGCCATCCCTTTCACCACCCCGTCACCGCCACTGCCATCCCATTCACCGCCCCGTCACCGTCCCCGCTGCATCCATATAAGCCTTTTTCCTTTCACTCCCTCCTTCCGATTTGAGCCGGGAACACTAGCGATCGCACGGTCCCCGCGGCCACTACCTGCCTGCCCGGTCGATCCTGGTGTTTGGCCGGCTCTCTCCCTTCTCCTCACCTTGGTTTGTGGGTTTTCTTTTTCGGCAACCTGCGCGCTTTCCCAGGGAGCCGCACACGCGCGGCTGCTCAGTGTTCGATCTTCTGCTCTGCTGCAACTTCCTGTTTCCGGTTGCGTCAGAGCAGAAGATCGAGGCTGAGCAGCGGCGGGTGTGCGCGGCTCTCTGGTAGCGTGCGGGTCGCCGAGGAGGAGGATCTGCGGACTGGGGTGAGGGGAGAGAGCTGGCTGGACACTGGAATTGATTGGGCGGGAGGGTGTGAGCTGCGGGGACCGCGCGATCCTTCATGCCTCACTGCGGGGGACAAGACCATTCACCGCCCCGCGGGCGGTGAATGGCCTTGTCCCCGTCGCCGCAGCAACTGCTAGTTTTCTTCCCCGTTTTCGGCGGGTGACCCGTGGCTAAAATGCGGTGGCCGCGGGTAAACCGCCACCATGTCATTCTCTAGTATAGAGTTCCATAAGGTAGGGGCGATAATTGAAAACATGTCTTGTCTTCTAGTACCAATAATTTTTAAATATGGAACTGTTAACAGATTGTTTGAAGCTGATCGGAGGGTCCGTGAAGCGTTATATGGAATGAGCAGTCTAGTGATGAACTGAGGTTCGTTATAGATCCTAGGTTTAAAAACTAAAAGCAATATTTTATACGAGATTCGATGAGCAATAGGAAGCCAGTGGGAGTCTATCAACAGAGGGGTGACATGGTCAAATTTTTTTGCGTTATAAATTAGTTTGATAGCAGTGTTTTGGATGATTTGTAGCCTCCTTTTTTCTTTTTGCGGTATATTGAAAAAAAGGGAATTGCAGTAATCGATTTTGGAAATAATCAACGAGTGGATCAATATATTTATAGACTTAGGTTTAAGAAACTTGGATATGGAACGTATCATACGTAATTTATAGAAACATGATTTAACTGTATTCCCTATATTATCGTGAAATGAAAGCTTGTCATCCACGATGATGCCTAAAATTTTAAGTGTGTTATGGGGGGGGGATTCCCAAAAAGAGGGTTACTTTGTAACCCTCAAAAAGACAAAAAAGCATCCGCTGTATGGAGCGGAATTGATGGCACGGCCATTGTCCTGCGCGCGTTTGTAGGGTGACGGGGAAATCCAGCAGTGGGAACCTAAAGACAGTACCGGGTGGACTTCTATGGTCTATTGCCCAGAAACATTAAAGAAAGGGCAATTTAACCACGACGATACTGTATAATAAGCAGTGGCGAGAGTGAGCGGCACCTGGGGCGATGGGGCCCATCCCCCGCCCTCTTCTCCACCCCCCAACCCATCTGCTCCTTCTCTGCCCCCTCCTACCGCACACGCGTGCACGCCCCTCCCCTCTTTAACATTCCCAGCACGAGCAACGACCCCCCAACCTGCCGCGCGGCAACCTGCAGCACGGGTGCAGGAAGTGACATCAGAGGAAGAGCCGATGCTGGCGCGAGCAGCAGGTTGGGGGTTACTGCTCGCGTTGGGAGCGTTAAAGAGGCACGGGGGAAGGAAAGGGTGCGCGCGTGTGGTAGTGGGGGCGGGGAAGGAGCAGGGAGGGTAGAGAGGGGGATGGGTGCTGGTGCCCCCATCAAGATGGCACCCAGGGCAGATCGCCCCCCCCCCCCGCCCCTTATTACGCCACTGACGATGTGTGACTATTGGGCAGAATAAATGGACCGTTCAGGTCTTTATCTGATGTCATTTATTGGTGACCCGTCAAATGAGCGCAGGACAATTGCGGTGGTGAATGCTTTTTTGTCTTTTTGAGGGTTACAAAGTAACCCTCTTTTTTGAGGGAGGTGGGGGGATCCCCACTATACTTTAAAAATTCACTTGCTATCTAACACAAAAGGCCCTAATTTGCTGACACTCCTCAGGTCCCATCCCTTGGGAGGAGCTTGAGGCATCTCAAGCCCCTCCCAAGGGATGGGGCCTGAGGAGCCGTCCAGCGCGCACTTGTCCCTGCGTTCAATTGTCGGGACGCTTTTGTCGGAGCGCAGTTTTCCTGCGCTCATTTGTCAGTGTACCCATTTATTATGTTACTACGTTGCTCTATCTGCAGTCCGAGGATGAAGGGTGCGTGAAAGGAGGGAAGAGAGCAGCGCGTATTTTCTGCCAGGTCACCACCTGGAATCTGCCTGAACTGCAGGACGTTGCTTGGCTGCTCTTTCCTTGTTCCAGCTGGGGTGGAAGGTGGCACCTTTTGGAACATGGCCACCAGAAGAAAGTGTGTGTGTGAGAGAGAGACAGAGAATGAGATGAAGGATTGCAAGAGAGGGTGGAAGGCGTGTGACAGGAGAGTGGCCAAGTGAGCAGGGCATAGGGTACTACACCAAAATAAAATGTATGCTTTCCATGTGTAACCAAAAATGAAATATTTGGGGATAGTCCTCTTTAAAGGTGATGGTGCACCTGTGCCACTGTGAACTAAGGATGTTATGCCCACGGATGGGAGACGGGTCTTGATTCTTGGACTGTTACTCATCCTTTTCGCTGAGGTACTCAGTCCCTCCCTGGTCCAGAGGATGCGGAGATGAGAGCGTTGGGAAGGAAAGTGGAGTCTCTCTTGCACCCCTGGCATGGTAGAACAAGCGCTGGAGATTTGTAATTTCTCTTGCCAGAGATTCAGGAGCGGAAGAGGACCTCGGGGGTTTGTTTACATCCTTTCCTTTTGCTGTTGGTTTCCTAGGAAGCTTTATTCATCCTCCCAACCATTCCCATCCATTAACCCATGGCTACAGTATATAGAGTTTACTTCCTTCTAAAGCCTCAAACATCAACTGAAGGGCTGGAGGATGCAGCTGTGTTACACCTATCTCCAAGTCAGGCAGTCGGCCTGCATCATTTCTGACCTCAGCGTACAGAGTACATGGCTTCAGCTAGTCAGAAAATGGTTGGCACCTTAAAACCTACTTTGAAGCTGAAAATTCAAATTACCTCACCTGTGTTAAGTAAAAGAAGACAGCAGAGATGCCAAAAGTGAACAGTTCCGAAGTGTGAGATTTACCACACTAAAAGAGTGAAACTGAAGATCAAAGATTTTTTTTGTTGTTGTTGTCTCATCCAGGTATATCTAGAAAAAATGTATTTGCAAACAGGAAAAAAAAAATGGCACAAAATATTTCTTTTTTTACTCAGTGGCTCTTTGATGGACTGGTGGTACGGTAATTTTCTACATTAGCAAGTAACACCTAATAATTGATGCTAATTGGTACAAATTAGGCCTCCACTGGTTCCAAGGCTTCCTAGCCACTTGGCATTATGCTGCCACTCAGCTGTTAGGGGTTTTCTCTTTATTTTATTTTAATGGGACAGAACTTTCTGGGGTGAGCTTTCTGACATCTGGCACCCTCCCAGCAGGGTCCCCCAAGGATCCCCACTTTCACCATCTGTGTTCAGCCTTCTAACGAAATTCCTGGGAGCCAACCCAAATCTCACGAGTAAAGCATGTCCCCTAGGCAGACGACATAACGCTCATGCTACCTCTGACGGATGCACTGGTTAACACCCTCCACCGTTGTCAAAAAATGTGTCCACATGGTAGAAAACTGGAGCTCAACCCACTGCCTCAAATTAAATAAGAACGAAAACCAAATTCCTTTGGCTAGGACCCTCGACTGACCCGCGCTCCGCTCCGAGGATTCCAGTAGATGGTGGAGATTTTCCATTAGAACTATAATAGAACCATCCAAGAATGGGGTGAGAAACCTAGGTGCATGGCTGGACCAAGCCTAGACGTGACAACACATACTGGATGAACCGACTCCTTGTAAACTGAACCCTTCGAAAGCTACTATCGTTAACCTCTGGTCCCTATATACTTAGGAAACTGTCTCCTTGTACGCTTCTATCGGTATCCTCTCTTCCTTTCTAGTTCTTTTGTCCTGTGTGGTCCCTGTCTTTAGCTTCATGTCCTCTCCCTACACTGTGAATGTCCTTTTGTAACCCGTTCTGAGCTATTGGGAGGACGCGATAAAAATCTGAAGAAACAATCTAAAGCACCTATGGCAAACCCTGCTGGGTTAGAGGACTGAAGCCCTGCCTCTCCCACCAAGCAATGCCCAATGTCGTAATATCCCCGGTACTCACAGTTTTTTGACTACTGCAATGCAACCCTGCTGTGTTTACCGAAACATATGATCAGATGGATCCAAACAGTACAAAATGCTGCAGCTAGGTTTTTGCTAGGTAAATCGAGACAGATGAGTGCCATCCTGCTGCTAAAAGAGTTACGCTGGCTCCCAATTGAGAGCAGGGAGAAATTCAAAATCTTATCACTGATGCTCAAAACTGTTCGTCTCTCAGAACCGTAATACCTAGCAGCAAGACTACAAAACCATTCACCCCTACATGCTCGAGCCGAGAGTCCTTACTACATATACCGTCCTTCAAAGACATCAAATACAAAAGCACCAGGGCAAGAATGTGCTCGGTAATGGCCCCCACGTGGTGGGATGCCCTATTGAAGGAATCAAAGCTAGAAAAGGATGTCAGAAAATTCAAGAAAGGGATAAGGACTGTCCTTTTCTCAAACTACTTCAATTGAAACTATGAAGTTGACAGAGAGAGGAAAGTAGAACTTTCAGGGATGCATGTAAATAGATTATATTTAGTTGAAATGGCCAACCTCCTTAGGAGGCGTGTAAACATAGGGCTCCTTTTACGAAGGTGCACTAGCGTTTTTAGTGCATGTGCCAACCCCACGCTACAAGGAAAATACTAATGCCAGCTCTATGGAGGCGTTAGCATGTAGTATGCGTGCTAAGACCACTAGCACACCTTCGTAAAAGGAGCCCATAGTGTATCTAGCTGCAATAGTAAACCTAGTATTATACGTAGGACGATTGCTTTGGTATAAACGTGTGAATATAAGTAGGATGATCAATGTGCCAATAACATAAGTAGGATGATTGATTATGGCTTTGGATCTAAGCCCTCAGTTTTTATGGTGGATTATAGAAATCACTGAAATGCTTCCAGTCATATTACGCTTGAAGGCAAGGTCTTAAAGATTTACGCTTTGGATAAGTAATTAACACTTTTAATAATTTTAATAGGGGATTTTGTAGTGTTTTGTCGTTTTTACTTATAAAATGTACTTTATGGTATAATTGCATATGCTGAGCTTGCAGGGCAGAAATTGAGATTTAACAATAATATTTTCCAGATGAAGAGAGGGTGCCGTAGCGGTTAGAGCTATAGTTTCAGCACCCTGAAGTTGTGGGTTCAAACCCCTCCCTACGCCTCTCACCCTAGCTACACCACTGCAGAAACTGGTCAGATTTCTTCTGACTGGTGAGGCCACCTGACTTTTCTTTTGCCATAAAAGTTGTGATCAGGACCAGTATCCTGCCACTGAGGTTCTAATGAGCAAGAGAAGGAGTTCAAAGAGTATAAGAGCCTTCAGATGAGCCCAATGCACTCCTGTTAAGTGAGACTTGGCATCTCTGAGACAGAGAGAGTTGCCAAATTACTCAGTGCAGTGGGCAGCAGGGAGTGGGCATCCCTCCTTCCAATTTTGGATGACACAGGGGGGTTCTGTGGTGGAAGGAGGGAGTGGGCATCCCTCCTGCCTCTATTCTGTGTCCGGGGTGGGTCGTCAGGGGGTGGGGGGGTCATCGTGGAGGGCTGGCACAGCATTTTTTTTTTTTTTAAATGGGGCAAATATTGAACGTATGTAACACACACATCTGTGCTATTAAAAAAAAAGGACAAAGCCCCAACAGCTGAGTGGGGCTTCCACTGCCGCTCAGCTGTTTGGGCTTCCCCAAAGTGACTCTGCACATGTGTCCACATCACTCTTAGAGTGACTGGTCAGATGGGATTAGGGCGCACCTCTGTGCAAATCATTTGCATGAAAACTTGTTGAAATATCAATCGTTGTTCCAGGGTCAGCCAAAAAATTAGCCAACAGTGACTCACACAGTCTTAACAACTGTGTTGTGTGCATCTAGCCCTCAGGTCCAGGCTGGAGAACTTTTGGGGCTAATCCTGATTTTGAACTTACATTGCAAAGCACAGTGGGATTTGTAGTGTCTGATCCTGCTCATTGAACTCAGTGCTATAAGTCCCTACTTCTAGTGCCCATCATCTCTACAGTGCTACTAGATATACACACTGCTGTACACATTATATGCAAGTACTTTTTCTGTCCCTAGTGAGCTCACAATTTAAGGTGTTTTTTGTAGTAGGGGCAATGGATGGTTAAGCCTAGGGTCATAGGGTCACAGGAAGCTGTGTTGGGAATTGAACCCAGTTCTCCAGGATCTCAGATCACTACTCTGACTGTTAGGCTACTCCAAGTCCCATAATTTACCATGTTGAGGTGCCCCAAATCTCCAGGCTAGAACTGGGTGATAGAGAATGGCACGGTGATAAAATTCATCACTGTCCCCATCCCCGCAGATAACCGCAGGAAACAATCCTGTATCATTCTGTAGTGTCTATCTCAACCTCAGTCCTTCCACACCAGCATTCTTCAATGCAAGGCTTGAGGGTCAGTGGCTGAGCCTATTCATACTCTGATTCTTATGTGAGCCAAGTATGGGATAATGAACACATTGTGACATCACTGATGAGGTTGGCTCTTATTGGTAGAATGAAGCATTATGACATCACATTATCAGCTCTGGATACCAGGGACTGTCATTCTTTAGTATCTATCTCAACCTCAGTCCTTCTACACCAGCATTCTTCAATGCAAGTCTTGAGGGTCAGTGGTTGTGCTCATCCATACTCTGATTCTTCCCTCTCTCCTTAATGAATGACATGGAGATGGTTTCCCATGGTTGTCCGTGGGGATGGGAACAGTGATGAATTTTATCACCATGCCATTCTCTACTGGGTGACATGGCATTTCTGAACAGAGGTGTGATAGAGAACCATAGAAAGACATCCCGGTTGTTATCTGCTATCACTTATGATTGCTGGGTGTGTGGGATTTTTTTTCAGGGCTTTGTTGAGGCCTACGGACAAAAGAACTTGGAGGATAGTGGAGGGGGATAAAACCAAGACGGTTTCGGCTTCTCCTCACCATCTCGTTAAATCCAGGCTTTGAGTTTTACTCTCCCAGCCCCCACTTGCCATCTGACTGCCATCCTTTTCAAATTTAATAGTTTTTCTTGGGCTTCAAACAAAATCTAAAAAAAAAAATAAAAAAACAACCATTCCCCAGTGAGGAGTTAGTCACTGTAGCCACACAGCTGTGTGCATTTGGAAAAAAAATAAATCCTAAGAAAGAAAGTTTGCGTGGCATGCCTCATTTGCATGGAAAAATGCTAACACAAAGCTGAAAATAATTCTGAAGATAAATTGTCCCGTGATGCGCAGAGGGCTGGGCGACCATGGCATGCCTTGCGCTGTGCAATTCAGGGGGGCTTTTCTCCTTTCATGGAAGTTGTGGAGAGGGGAGGGGAGAAAATGCTAACAGTTGAAAGAGCGGCCAGCTGTTATCAGCGGCAACAGCTTCCATTAGCCTTGCGCATCTTTTGGGTTGGCTTCTGCCTTTGAGAACAGCTGCCTCAGATCATTGCTCTAGCTGCAAACTGCTTATTCTCACTGGACTTCTTGACCCATTCCTTTTTTTTTGGCAACTTAGATTGGACCATTTCCTGCATTGTATAGTCAAAGAGATTTCATCCCCCCCCCCCCTCTGGGGAAACATCCCCAGGCTCTAATGGATCACATTGGTGACCTGCATCAGAGCAAACCATCTCATCTGGTGACCTGCTGCAAAATGACTTCCCCTCCAGGGCCGGCTCATCCTATGAACCAGTGAGGCCCTGACCCAGGTGGCATTACCATATGGCTCCAGAAAAAGGAGGACGGATTGAGACATCCGGGTAATCTATCTTCTTTTTTCTGGAGCTATTTCGTAACCCTAGACCAGGGGTCCCCAAAGTCCCTCCGAATCCAGTCAGGTTTTCAGGATTTCCCCAATGAATATAAGAACATAAGTATCGCCTCTGCCGAATCAGACCACAGGTCCATCGTGCCCAGCAGTCCGCTCCCGCGGCGGCCCCCCCAGGTCAGCGACCTGTAAGTGATCCTTTATTTAAGACATTCTGACCTGTATAGTACCTGCTCTAACAATACCCTTCAATCCCCTTTTCCTTCAGGAACTTGTCCAACCCCTTTTTGAAACCCAAAATCGTACTCTGCTCTACCACCTCCTCTGGAAGTGCATTCCAGGTATCCACCACCCTCTGAGTGAAGAAGAACTTCCTAGCATTCGTTCTGAACCTGTCTCCCTTCAATTTTCTTGAGTGCCCTCTCGTTCTTGTTACCCCGGCCAGTCTGAAGAATCTGTCCCTCTCTACCCCCTTTACGATCTTGTAAGTTTCTATCATGTCCCCTCTTAAGTCTCCGTTTTTCCAGGGAAAAGAGCCCCAGTTTCTCCAGCCTCTCGGCATATGGAAGGCAGTGCATGCACATAGATCTCAAGCATATTCATTGGGGAAATCCTGAAAATCCAACTGGATTCGGCCCTCAAGGAGGGACTTTGGGGACCCTTGCCCTAGACTCAGGGCACCAGTGATAAAGGATGCCAAAACCCCAATCTAGTCTACCTTCAAACTTCTAGAGGGATAGATGCCAAACTGAGAATTTTCCATCCTTTAAACTAATCAGCGCCCGAACCGTTGCCTCACTTGGTCCAGCAGGAAAGGGAGACTTAATAGAGGGGAAGATACTAGTTCACAGTTGGAGAGGGGCAGCAGATGAAAGAAATACTAGATTACAGGGGTAGGGTGTGTGTGTGTGTGGCGCCAATGCAAAATTTGGTTCCTTCTCCACCCACCCACCTACTGACCTATTTCAAGGTGTCCAGTCTCATCTAGTGACCTGCCTTCAGTGATATACCCAGGACCATACCAAGTAGTGTCCTGTGCAATTTGCCTACTGGTGGTCCCCTGCCCCCCTTCACCATAGCCAGTGAGAGGAGATGGTGGGCTGAGAGCAATCGGCACTCCATGTGGTTAGGGCTAGGGTTACCATATGGCTCCAGAAAAAGAAGGACGGATTGAGACATCCGGGTTTTACTTCTGCTGACAGCAATGGAAGTAAGGAGGGCAGATTGAGACATCTGGGCTTTATTTCCATTGAAATCAATGGAAGTAAAATCCCGGATGTCTCAATCCGTCCTCCTTTTTCTGGAGCCATACGGTAACCCTAGACCAGGGGTGTCAAAGTCCCTCCTCCAGGGTTGCAATCCGGTGGGGTTTTCAGGATTTCCCCAATGAATATGCATGAGATCTATTTGCATGCACTGCTTTCATTGTATGCTAATAGATCTCATGCATACTCATTGGGGAAATCCTGTAAATCCGACCGGATTGTGGCCCTCGAGGAGGGGCTTTGACACCCCTGCCCTAGACCACTCGCTTAGCCCTTGGTGTAGCATTGGATCTGCCTCAACTAGTGATCCATCTCAGGGTGCCTTGCCTTAGCCTGTGACCCAAATTGCCTCCAAGACAGCCCACATGACTTTGGAAGAGTTTTAGAACAGTGGTTATCAACCCTGTCCTGGAGGACCACCAGGCCAATTGGGTTTTCAGGCTAGCCCTAATGAATATGCATGAGAGAGAATTGCATTTAATGGAGGTGAAAGGCATGCAAATCTACTCCATGCATATTCATTAGGGCTATCCCAAAAACCTGACTGGCTGGCGGTCCTCCAGGACAGGATTGGGAACCACTGTTTTCGAAGGGTTTTCAGAAGCCTAGAGAAAAGCAATCAAATAAAGGGGTGCAATCTCTCTCGTAAGAGAAAATGGGGTGAGAGGCAAGGCGGTTTACTGATGTGTCCTCCCCCCCAAAAAGATACCTGAACATTTCTAAGCCAACCCAAGACCGTGATGAGAAACAGGATTCCAGGGCTGTCTCTTTCAGCCCAACTGCTGTCCTATTTAATAGCGTCTCCAACACAGAGGCTCACTTAACTCCAAAAACACAAAACCATTCTCTGTACAAAAACAGGGAGAGGCAAGGATCCAGGAGAATGTGCCTCCGCAAATAATTCAGTCGGACTATGCAGAGCATCTTCTGACATAGACAGCACAAACGTGGGAAGGCACGGCTTCTGTGCTGTATTTTCATCAAGCGCCGAACATCCCTGTGGTGTCCTTATGCAGCTGAAGATCAAACGGAGTTTGTGGTAATGCAGCACTTAGGAAAATGGTTATATGGGGATTGGGCCTGGCAGCCTCTAGCTGCCATCACATTTCCTGTTGCTGTTTAGGGATGTGGAAAGGACACTACCATATGGGATAAAAATTCAACCAAGCCAGATGTGTTTCAGTGGTGGGGGCTCATCAAAGCCTTGCGATGCACAAGATGGAAGGTGTCGGCATCCATAAGTTGACGTACTTTGCTTAAAACAGCCGACGTGTGTGTGAACTTCACAAGCCTGATGAGGATTGACCTGGAGACCTTCAGTGCACCCATGGCTTTATTGTTCCCTCCTCCAAACCTGGTCTTAATGTCTACCATTGAAGGAGTCACTTTAACTCCGGAATAATCAAAGGAAATACTTTTTTGCAGAAAGGGTGGTAGATGTGTGGAACAGTCTCCCGGAAGAGCTGGAGGAGACAGAGACTGTGTCTGAATTCAAGAAAGCCTGGGATAGGCAAGTGGGATCTCTTGGAGAGAGGAAGAGATAATGGTTACTGCGGATGGGCAGCCTAGATGGGCCATTTTGCCTTTATCTGCTGACATGTTACAATGTTTCTATAACCATAAAGTTCTATGACATCACAATGCAGGTGTAAAGAGCCTTAGCCTATAGGAAGAGGAGATACAAATGTTAAGAGCCTTAGCCAATAGAGAGAGGAGGAGGCAGTGGATGTTGCAGATGGGCAGACTGGATGGGCCATTTGGCCTTTATCTGCCATCATGTTTCTATGTAACGCTGGGGACTGAAAGTGTTACATTGTGTCAGGACCTCATAAGTATTCCGTTCTGAGCTGTGAGGCCAAGGGACCCCACCAAGAGTAGTAAGGAGCCCCGGGTTATATGTCAGGTTCTGGCTCCTGCTCCTCCTCACAGTCCTCGATCCCAGACATGCACTAGTAGAGCTTTGGCGGTATATAAGAAATAAATTATTATTATTATTAATATATATTCCTAGCACTTCGTACTCAAATATACAAAGTTTCAATAAAGACTTGCTCTTGTGCCGTTGATTCCATGCAGTGGCCGAGTAAAGGGGAGGGGGCAACGGAGAATGAACTGCCCTGGACGCCATCTTGGTGGGGGCGCCGCATCTCTCCGTCCCCCCCGCTGCTCCTCCCCTGCCGTACGCGCGACTTCAATTCCTCCCACCATACCTCTAGCTCTTTGGGGCACGAGCAGCAACTCTAACCTTCTCTTCGCACCAACCTCGGTGCTACCCTATGACGTCACTTACGGGTCCCGCGACGAGGAGGTGACATCAGAACGAGAGCCTACGCCAGCACGGGCAGCGAGTTAGGGATGCTGTTCGCGCCGGGGAAGCTAAACAGGTATGGGGGAAGGGAAGGGGAGTGCGCACAGCGGGGGGGGGGAGGGGGCAGAGGAATGGGTGAGGGGGGGTAGCTCCCGCCCTCGCTACGCCATTGATTCCATGAGCTTCTGTCTTCTGCTTGGCAAATCCTAATAAAGAAACTTCAGTTAAGAACATAAGAACATAAGAAATGCCTCTGCTGGGTCAGACCCGAGGTCCATCGTGCCCAGCAGTCCGCTCACGCGGCGGCCCAACAGGTCCAGGACCTGTGCAGTAATCTTCTATCTAAACCCCTCTATCCCCATTTCCAGTAGGAATTTGTCCAAACCTTTCTTGAACCCCAGTACCGTACTCTGCCTTATAACGTCCTCTGGAAGCGCATTCCAGGTGTCCACCACACATTGGGTAAAGAAGAACTTCCTAGCATTTGTTTTGAATCTGTCCCCTTTCAACTTTTCCGAATGCCCTCTTGTTCTCTTATTTTTCGAAAGTTCGAAGAATCTGTCCCTCTCTACTCTCTCTATGCCCTTCATGATCTTGTTTGATATGGAAAAGGGAGAGCGGGCAGCCTAGGTCACCAGTTGCTTCTCCTACCCCACCCAGGCAGCAGCCTACCAGAAAACAATAAAGGCATTTTCCTTGGTGGAGGAATGAAGAAGTTGGCCAGACGCTGGATTTCACATGTGCACTCTGCCGGGCAGTAGGGGGAGTTGGAATCTTTAATGAACTGTTGGGGGGGGGGGGGGGGGGGGGCGAAGCAGCCGTGTGTGAATAGATGAAAGCAATAGGCAAGCTGGGCCAGACAATCCTTGGCTGCTCTCCAGGCCATGTTCGCTGCGCAGATCCAGTGCCAGACTTTCCTCTGCTGCGAAGACTGGCAGATGTACTGCTGTGTCGGGGCTTCAGACAGCTTAACTGCTCCGATCAGGCAGAAAACTTGGCCCGGTGCTGAGAGAGTGGGCATAGTGCCAGTGTCTCTTGGATCCTGAGGTGTGAAATGTAGTTTACAATTTTCAGCCGGCACATTACAACCAACTTCACCTCAGCTTGTCCTGTCTAGGTTATGGCAGAAGAAGCATTTCTGATGAACTCAATGCACAGAGCCACAGACAAATCATTCATTTATCAATATGGTTTATTAAAACTTATTATACCCCCTTTAATAACTGGCAAGGCTCAGGCGGTTTACACTAAGGGCTCCTTTTATCAAGCCGCGCTAGCGGGGTTAGCGCGCGTGACTTTTAATCACGCGCGAACCCCCGCGCTGGCCCAAAAAACTACCGCCTGCTCAAGGCGGGCGTTAGCAGCTAGCGCGGCCGGCGGTTTAACGCGCGCTATTACACGCATTAAACCGCTAGCGCGGCTTGATAAAAGGAGCCCTAAAATTGCAAAGGAGAGAAAGGAACACCAAAATATGTACAGGAAAGAACTTGGCATTCATTCAAGAGTAGGCGACATTAAATACGAGTGCAATAGGTATATTTTTCAGCTTAGGAGGGGAGTGGGAAGGACTGAAGCAGGAAACGGGCAAAGAGGGTAGCGTAGCCAAAGACATTAGCAGTGAAAGGCCTGTGTATTATTAAGAGCTTGGTGAAAAAGTCAAGTTTTTAATGCAAGCTTCAACTGATTGAACGAAGGCTCAGCATGAATTTGAAGAAGAAGGGAATTCGGGTGGGAAGGGGCTGTGAAGTGGAAGGCAGGGTGTCTAGTAAATTCAAACTGGGCCAGTTTGGGGCTAGGAAGGCCCAAAAGGTGATTATTAATAGAATGGAGAGTGCGAAAGAGTGAGATTTGCCAGGTAGTCTAGAAGGCCGAGCCTATAGGCCTCAAAGGAGAGAGTGAAATAAATTAGTTAAAATATAATGCAGGGCAATGGAGAAATAACCTCTCCCGGTGAACTAATTGTCAACAACAGTAGGAAATGAAAGGCAACTTTGCATAAAAGAAGAAACACTGAGAAAGTGACAAATAAGGAAGTGTTCTGCTTTGAACAGCTGTCCGATTACAGATCTGGAACACCACACTTAAAAACTAATACAAGAACATAAGAATTGCCATTCTGGGACAGACAGAAGGTCACTCAAGCCCTATTTCCAACAGTGGCCAACCCAGGTCCCAAGCACCTGGCAGAAGCCCAAAGAGTAGCAACATTCCAGAGCTGAGATTGTGATGTCATAATGCCTCATTCCACCAATGCCTAAGAGCCGACCTCATCGGTGATGTCACAATGGCTTGATTATCCTATACTTGGCTCAAATAAGAACATAAGAGCTGCCCTACTGGGACAGACCGAAGGTCCTTCAAGCTCAGTATCCTGTTTCCAACAGTGGCCAACCAGGGTCCCAAGTACCTAGTTAGATCCCAAGTTGTGTAACAGAATTTATGCTGCTTATCCTAGCAATAAACAGTGGATTTCCCCAAGCCATCACAATAATGGCCTATGGACTTCCCTTTTTAGGAATTTATCCAAGCCTTTTTTTTTAAATTCCACTAAGCTAACTCATTTCACCACATTCTCCAGCAACGAATTCCAGAGTTTAATTGCAATATTTTCTCCGGTTTGTTTTAAATCTACTGCTTAATAGCTTCATCACATGCCCCCTAGTCCCAGCGGCGTAATAAGGGGGGCCGGGAGCAGTGTGCCCTGGGCGCGGTCTTTGTTAAGGGTGAAGGCACCCGTCCTCCTTTCCGCCCCCTCCCTTCCCTCATAGCTCTTTAATTTTTCCCCGCGTGAGCAGCATGATAAACTTGCTGCCCACATCAGTGTCACCTCTCTCCGACATCACTTCCGAACCCCGCTCCCAGGAACTGACATCAGAGGGATAGACAACATGACGTGGCCAGCAAGTTCATGATGTTGCTCACGCTTAGAAAATGAAAAAGATACAGGGGAAGGGGGGGTGCGTGCACAGCGGGGGGGGGGGGCAGGAAGGAGTGGGGGGCAAGGGATGGGTGCAACCGCCCCAGGCACCATTCACCCTCGCTACACCACTGCCTAGAAGAGCCCTAGCCAATTTAGCTTCTCCTCATATATCCTATATAATAAAATGCTAGACACGCATGCGCACTCAGACCTGCATGATCTGTAATCCCTGATCTGTGAGATGTAGGTCCGTGGCATTGCAGGAGTGCGCATGCGCGCCTACGGTTCTTTCTTCGTCGTCGTTGTCTTCACCCCTCCCCCCCAATCCCCGTTGAACCTCCCACCCGATCGCCTCCAGAAGTCCGCTCCGCTCCTCCAACAGCGGACGGCCCCGAGCCCAAGTCGGCGAACGAGCTGGTCCTTTGCTGGCTGCAGCCGCTCATGCTGAGGAGCACGGTGTACATGCTCATACATGAGGAGCACGGTGCTGAATGGCGGCGGCTCCTCCGGGGCTTCTCCTCCCGTACAGGCCTCTCCCCTCTCTGCCAAAGACGCTCCAAGCACAGCGCGGCGCTGTGTGGGAAACCGACTACCACGCTCGACACTGATCAAACTGCCACTGGACCAGTCGCGCGAAGCTGCGGCGGCCTTCCTCCCCAGGTTCCATACAAAGCAGGCTGAGCAGCACAACATTCAAAATTAAAGGCAGTTATTAAATAACTGAGCACTTTGAAGTAGCTCCTTACTGCTGGACAGGGGGACCAGGAAGAAGTGCTGATGGACAGGGGGGGAAAAAAAGGAAGGGAGGCCTCCTGCTGGACAGGGGGAGCAGGAAGAGGTGCTGATGGACAGGGGGGGGAAATGAAGGGAGGCCTACTGCTGGACAGGGGGAGCAGGAAGAGGTGCTGATGCATAGGGGGGAGGTAAAACAAAGGGAGAAGGGCTGCTGCTGGATAAGGGGAGCAGTTAAGGGGTAGTAGTGGACACAGGGGAGGTAAAAGGAAGGAAGAATGGACAGGGGGAGCACGCAAGGGGTGGTTGTGGAGAACCAAGGAAAAAGAAAGCGGCTAAGGAGAGAGAGAGGGAAAGAAATAAAGACAGACATACACACACATATTCTAGCACCCGTTAATGTAACGGGCTATAAAGCTAGTATAATATAAATTAATATAAATGGGAAAAAAAATTGCCTTATCTTATGAAAATGAAAAAAAAATCAGTGATGTGAAAATCCTTGTTCAGGACATTATCCCAACATGGCTACTGTTCTCTGGTCAGCTTATTCAATACAGTTTTACAGTTCAAGCAAATTTAGCCGTCCATCGTCAACTACATAGAATTTTCATTGTGGTCGCCACGATACAAACGATTACATCAAAGGACAAAACCCATCAGCAGCTTCAGATCGATGCACACCTCCATCTTCACTGTTCTGAGCACGCAGAAACTCAGGTCCACGCCTGGAAAAGCATTTCTAAATGCAGGCAGATGCAAAGAGGCTTCCTTTTTACCAGCTTCTTGAGGGGAACATGCTCATTATTCAGAAATCCTTGCATACTTGAGGCCATGGCGTTTGACCCCCCCCCCCCCTCCAAGTGATCCCTCTTAACATTGTACTGTAGTTGCCTCTGGTTGCCTTGCAAATTTTGAGCCTTTGACCCCCTTTTTGAGTGCCTTTTAGATTGTAAGCTCTCCTGAGCATGGACCGTCTATTAATTGTGAAAATGTACAGCACTGTGTACGCCCTTCAGTGATAAATAGTAGTAGTGCTTTCTGGGTGAACAAATGGTGCCACGAATCTGTCCTTCAAAAAAAAAGTCGGGAGAGATAGATGCTTCCACTTGGGATCTCAAGTGTGCAATGTTTATCCGTGCACACATTTAACAGAGCAGAATAGACACTACGCGGCACGGCCAACGTTTCAGCACAGAATGCTTTCCCCTGGAGTCCAATGTCGCGCTGCCGTAGTTCAAAGTACGGCGAAAAAACCTCTGGCCGCTATTGATACCGGACTGTCACTCATGCAAAATCGCTTCCACACAAGCATACTTTTGCGTGAGAGAGAGTCTAGAATCAACACCACCACAGTAGCTCAAAAGTATGGAGAAAATCCTCTGGCTAATGTTGACACCGGACTATCCCGTAATAGTACGCTTGGGTGGGAGCAATTTTGTGTGAGAGATAGTCCGGTATCAATACCGGTCAGAAGTTTTTCTCCATACTTCAAGCCACAGTGGTGCAACATTGGACTCCTGAGAAAGGCACTCTGTGCTGAAACTCTAGTCGTGTAGAATCTTTCCTGCCTGTTACATGTGTGTATGAATGAACATTGCAAACTTGAGATAGGTCTATCACGCCCAGCAGTCCGCTCCCGCGGTGGCCCCTCAGGTCAATGGCCTGTAGTGATCTATTACTCTACTACTCTTATTACTTTACAGCCTTCTGTACTGTATAGTAACCCTCTAATTGTACCCCTGGATCCCCTTTTCCTTCATGAACTCGTCCAATCCCCTTTTGAACCCCAAAGTCGTACTCTGCTCTACCACCTCCTCTGGAAGCGTATTCCAGGCGTTCACCACCCTCTGCGTGAAGAAGAACTTCCCAGCATTTGTTCTGAACCTATCTCCCTTCAATTGTTTTGAGTGCCCTCTAGTTTTTGCTGCCCCTGCTAGTCTGAAGAATCTGTCCCTCTCTACCTTCACTATATCCTTCATGATCTTATGAGTTTCTATCATATCCCCTCTAAGTCTTCGCTTTTCCAGTGAAAAGAACTCCAGCTTCTCCAGCCTCTCAGCAAATGAGAGGTTTTCCATGCCCTTTATCCTTTTTGTCGCTCTCCTCTGGACCCTCTTGAGAATCGCCATATCCTTTTTAAGGTACGGCGACCAGTACTGAACGCAGATCCCAAGTGGAAGGCTCTATCCGTTCCTACTTGTTTACCTTTGACTTGGGGGATCGTTTTCTGCTTTTTGTTTTGCACCTGGAAGTCTTTGGCATTTCCCCCTCATTACTTTATAGACCTGGAGATCTCAGCTATAATGTAGTGAGTCCGTGCTATGTCAATAATAAACTCTTTCACACGGGTAGTGCGAGGTACATAAAATCAACTCATCTGATGAAGGCGATCGGCACACCAACAGTGGCCAGCATTTCACATTTCTGTTGCTTCAGGGTGTGACCCACCCGATCAACGCATCGCTGCACGCGTCCATGCTTTGTGACATACCAGCACTTCCTTTCTGAGAGCACTATCTCAAAACTGAGAGTACCTTATCTGAGCTAGTTCAGTCCTTTGCTGGAATCAAGTCCTTAAGTACCTCTGCAGGGTCCCTTTCTTACCTCATCTCCTGACCCCCCCTATTGGTACATAAGAGCATAACAATTGCCATACTGGGACAGACTGAAGGTCCATCAAACCAATTATCTTGTTTCCAACAGTGGCCAACCCAGGTCCCAAGTACCTAGCAAGATCAACAAGTAGTAAAACAGATTTTATTGCTGCTCATCCTAGGAATAAACAGTGGATTTCCCCAAGACATCTCAATAATGGCCTATGAACTTCTCTTTTAGGAAATTATCCAAACCTTTTATTAAACCCTGCTAAGCTAACTGATTTTACCACATTCTTCAGCAATGAATTCTCCAGATTGTTTTAAATCTACTACTTAGCAGCTTCATCGCATGCCCTCTAATTCTAGTATTTTTGGAAATAGTACAGGTCCCCCTTCCATATTTGCAGGTTCAGCACTTGCGACTTCGATTATTTGCCGTTTTCATCTCGCTGACCCACCCTGCCTCCCGGACCTCTCCACTTACTTTTTTAAAGCCTAGTGGCCTACGCAGTCATACTACAAGCCCAAAAGGAGACAAACGAAACTGAAAACAACTCGTACCCAGAACACTATTTATGTCCAGCGGCTTTACTTGATACAGCTGGGGGTACCTTGTGCAAGACACCTGGAGAAAAATGTCAGTGAAAGATCTGCACCATTGTCTGAGAGATACTCTCAATTGTGGGTGGTTGGAGAGTTCGGTTTACACCTAAGCACTGTTCCCTCTAAGCCAGTGGTCTCAAACTCGCGGCCCACCAGTACTATTTTGAGGCCCTCGGTATGTTTATCATAATCACAAAAGTAAAATAAAACCGTTTCTTGATCATATGTCTCTTTAGCTATAAATTACAGTTATTAAGACAGCCAAAAGGAAAGATTTATAACCTATAAAGCTTTTTACCTCATACAAAATTGTCATTTCTTTAATAAGACATTAACTATTTCTTCTGAGGCCTTCCAAGTACCTACAGATCCAAAATGTGGCCCTGCAAAGGGTTTGAGTTTGAGACCACTGCTCTAAGCTGAACAGAAGTCCACCACCTACTGTATAGTCCTGCTAGTAGAGGGTGCTGTTTCACGATCACATTTTCAATAGTAAGAGACAGACAAGCTCTGCAGGACTTCAGGGAACCTGCCTAGTGATAGAAGACACAATATTGAAGCACTACCCCCCCCCCCAAGTAGAGCAATGCAGTTGGAGGACTCCTGTCCAGCTTATATGGAACAATGCACCTAAGCTGAATACCAGGTCCCAGACCACCCCTCTACATGTCTTCTGAGTTCAGGGGCTCATTAGAGAGATGACTCTCATCCCTTCCTCAGAAATGGATTATTTTGTGTATCAGGTGACCTCCAGTCCTTCTGGGATGCAGTGGCATGCTCTAAATCAGTGGTTCCCAATCCCGTCCTGGAGGACCACCAGTCAGTCAGGATTTCAGGATAACCCTAATGATGCATGGGGCAGATGTGCATTCCTGTTCCCTCCATTATATGCAAATCTCTCTCATGCTTATTCATTAGGGCTAGCCTGAAAACCCAACTGGCTGGTGGTCCTCCAGGACAGGGTTGGGAATAGAGAATGACATGGTGACAAAATTCATCACCGTTCCCGTCCCCGCAGTTAACCACGGGAAATAATCCCATGTCATTTTCTAGTGTCTATTTCAACCTCAGTCCTTCTACACCAGCATTCTTCAAAGCAAAGCTTGCGGGTCAGTGGTTGTGGCCATTCATACTCTGATTCTTCCCTCTCTCCTTAAAGAATGACATGAAGATGGTTTCCCGAGGTTATCCACGGGGACGGGAACGGTGATGAATTTTGTCACCGTGTCATTCTCTAGTTGGGAACTATTGCTCTAAGTCTACTTATTAAAAAAACAGAAACCCAGTGGCCTTAACACAGCAAGCAGGGGGTGTGAGGAAGGGGCAACTGGAGAGTAGTGGTGGTATTACCATATATTTTCTTCTATCCTGTGAGTTTCAACAAGGATTCAATGCGGTTTTCAACGAGATTTCTAATCAGCGGTCATGAGCAATGAATTACAGGTTTGAAGAACTAGAAATAATGCCTTTGCATTTTGAATGAGATAGGCTTGAAGAAATAGATGAGTCTTTAGCATTCTCCTGAAGTCGTAATATGCGTCCGCTCGATGCAGGTGTTGTGGGAGGCCATTCCAAATTGGGAGGGCCTTGGAATGCGAAAGTGGATTCGTATAACTTCTTTCGGTGTACACGCAACGGTGAAGGGAAAGTTGCGTTGATCTCAAGTTGAAAAAAAAAAAAAAAAGAGTTTGTAACAATGGCTTTTGTAAAGGGGACTGGAAGGAAAAGCTCTACTCTCAATTCTGGGAACTATCTTGAACCTGTGGGCTTTCAAAATTTGCACTGCTTAATTAATATTGGTTAGATACACCAAGAATCTCGAAAGATTTATGTATAACAATTTTTATTGAAAGAATCAAATAATCAGTACAATAGGATGATACAAAAATACATTCAATACAATAAGAATTACAATAATATTTCATACAAATTTAAATCATTCTTTCAAATTTAATTTCCATATGAATTAATTCAATCTTATCTACACCCCCCTTAATTCCATCCCCTACCCACTATCTTCCCCTAAATGAAATCCCTCACCCTGGATGAAAGTTGACAAAAATAAAGAATTAAAATAAATAACTGGAATGTAATTATTAAACCTAATTTTCATAATAAATCATTGATAACCAAACTTTGTATTTTTGGTGAAAGATTCTGAATATAAGGATCCCAAACGTCTGGGGATGGCTATCTGTTCATGGGAACTTATTAGCAGAAAGTCAAAAGTTCACCAGGGCATATCAGGCGTAAAGCACCCTAGAGTGCATGCAAGGTTACCCATAAACATCATTTAAAGCCATCCTCTAGCTCAGGGGTAGGGAACTCTGGTCCTCGAGAGCCGTATTCCAGTCGGGTTTTCAGGATTTCCCCAATGAATATGCATGAGATCTATTGGCATGCACTGCTTTCAATGCATATTCATTGGGGAAATCCTGAAAACCCGACTGGAATACGGCTCTCGAGGATCGGAGTTCCCTACCCCTGCTTCTAGCTTAAAAAACCAATTAATGTGTTAAAAATTCTAATGAATATAAATTTATGTATTAAATCTTTAGAGATTCTTGGTGTATCTAACCAATATTAATTAAGCAGTGCAAATTTTGAAAGCCCGCAGGTTCAAGATAGTTCCCAGAATTGAGAGTAGGTCTTTTCCTTCCAGTTTACATGCTATGACCCCTCTCTTGTAGAGTAGGCGATTTCTTATTTTGTAAAGGTGAACCATTAGTAACTGTATAACTGAAGTGTTTATATAAGAAACAAGCTTACTCATAAAAAAGGCTCTCTGGCACCCAGACTGTGGGAGATGTGACGTGGTGATGTTCTCTGTAGGTTTAGCTCTGGCCTATAGACTTCAATTAAATCTGGCACTGGGACCCAACATATTTGAATCTGAATCTATGTTATATCAGGTCAACAGTGTAATATGTATTAGCAAAAACAGAGGTTCATGTTATATGTGATCCCATGTTATATCGAGTCATGGGGTCTACATCGCAAAGTGTTTTTGAATTGCAATATGGAATGGTATGGTGTTGATATGCGGTGTCCGAACCGATACTGGTGACTACTAGCACTGTAGCTCAGTGGCAGAACTGTGAACGGTCGCACGGGGGAGGTCCTGGGTCCTCTCCCCAAATCAGCTAGGGATCCTGCCGAGGCAGTAAGCTCCTGAGTTCTGGGGTGAGGGGAAAAATAAACGGAGGTAACTTCGCCCCCTCCCCCAAATGAGAAAAAAAAGGTTGACTTAAATATAAACTGAACTCGCGGCGGCCTCACAAGGTTACTGTGGGAACTCACGTTAGCCATTTTGAATAGTGAGCACAGGAGGATCACTCTTGCCCTGGCTCACCGTTGGACCAGAAGGGTTTAAGGTAGGCCCTGGGAGAGGCCTGAGATGAGTCCATGTCTGTTTCTATCATTTCCTCTGTGAGAAATTCCCTAACCCCTATTTATCCGGTTTGTCTGTCTTAATTAGATTGTAAGCTCTGTTGAGCAGGGATTGTCTTTTACATGTATAGAAATTATAAGTAGTAGTAGTAGAAAGGACTCATAGTCATTGTTCAAGGGTGACACCTAGTGGTCAGGTTGTAGCCCAAGATTACAGAGTTCCACAAGGAATCTTGGTGCATGGCCTTTGGCCTAGGACTACCACTGCAATGAATTGGGATGGGTTAAAATAAGAGGGGGGGGGGAACTCCTGGGTAGTTATAAATGCAGACTCATTGCGCTAGATCTCAGCCTTGATTCTTGACTGAGCTAGAAGCCAAAAGGAACAGGAGGAAGCTGTGGATCCTTTCCCCCCTCCCTCCTGAAAAATACACGACTGACCCGAGGTCCAGGGCTCACTCGGGGTCCTCAGTCCCCTTCCCTGACTTCCTGGTGCTGACTTAACCACTGCTCTGCAGCCAGGGCTCTGCAAAGAGAATCCAGCTGTGACTGGCAGCTGTTTCATTGTTCATCCTCAAGCAACCCCCCCCTCTCTCCCACTCCCACACACTCTCTCTCCCTACAGAGAATAATGAGGCGTTGAATAGACTGGATCTGAAGTCCTTTTCCTGAGCTGATTGGATTGCTGGCCAGGACAAGTCTTGATATGTACAGAGCCCAGCTCCCAGGTCAGCCTTGTCTTTCATGGTTCAGTGATACAGTACCGACCAGAAGCATTCTGCATTCTAAGCTGCTCTGGGTCAGGCATCCAAACCTGGAAGCAGGCGTTGGCAGCCTGTAAATGCCTCGGGAGCAGAGCAGGCTTTGGGGAGTATCTCTGGTTACGCTGTGTCAGGGGTTTTGCGGCGGAGCCTTTATTAGTTCCAGAAGGTCAGTACAGTAATTTGACTCCCCTCCCCCAGGGTCAGATTCAGGCTCTGGGGTCTGCTGAAGTGTTTAATGTTTTTTTTTTGGGGGGGGGGGGACTTCAAGTTTCTGCAGCTAGAAAGTGTGTGTATTGATATGACCTGTTTATAAGCATCCTGATATCGGTGCATGTTTCATCTCTGGCCTCCTCTCAGCTCTGCTCAGTCTGACACCACTACCTTGCTGAGACAGGTGCAGATAAGCTAGATTGCAGGGGGTAACTGTGTATATGAACTTCGCTCAAGCCCTCTTGTCATCACCTCTTAGGAGCCCAGCCTTGACAGAGGCACTAAGCTGGCCTCATGGTTTGAGGGGGAGGGGAGTGCATGCAGGGAAGGCAAACCAAATCTGTAGTTTAACTTCTGGCTTCGTCTTTTTCTTCCCTTTCAGAGCGTCGGTCTGAGATCACATCACCATGCCTGAGGGAGCCCGCCGGGGCAGTGTGAAGAAAGCAGGCAAACAAGGTATGTGCCCTCTGTATTAAAAGAACCCCCTTGTCTACCCATCCTCTCACACTTCAGAATAATTTAGAAGCAAATCATCTTCCGTCTAAATCCGTGGCGTACGCAGCCATCTCTGAGGTGCAACCGAGCTGCAAACATATACTCAGTGGTGGTGGGAGAGGGGCCGATGTCAGATTGATGGGATGCTGTTTAAAGACAGAATCATCTCCGGTTACAGCCAGCCCAAGAGTAAGTGAAACAGGGCCCTGCATGCCGACACAGGAAGGGTAGAAGCAGCTCCCACCCCATCTGCTGTGGTTTCTTGTTTCCTGCTTCTTAACTTCAGAAGGTGAAAAAAGGTGCTTGCACGGCCTGGGGCTGGGAGACGTGAGGGTGTCAGTGGAGGCCTGGTCATGTGAATGCATGGAATGGTGAGTCGGGGTATTGGAGGGGATACGATAAGTATATCTGCGCATTGCGATGGGGATATGTTTGATGGGAAGGATTGAACATGTCTGGTCAGTGAGGGTAAGTAAGGTCATATGAATGTGTTTGTAAGGTGAGAGATTGTATTGGGGGTGGGGGTGGGGGATATATTAAGGCTGTCATGATGCAGAGAGTACAAATCCAGGATGAATAACATATTGGAAAGCATATAAACCAGAACCTACTAGACCAGAGAGGACCCTGCTGGGCAGCCAGTTTTATTCATATGTAGCTCATGCTCAGTGGTTCCCAAACCTGTCCTGGGGGACCCCCAGCCAGTCAGGTTTTCAAGATATCCCTAATGAACATGCATGAGAGAGATTTGCATATAATGGAAGGGACAGGTAGGCAAATCTCTCTCTTGCATATTCATTAGGGATATCTTGAAAACCTGACTGGCTGGGGGTCCCCCAGGACAGGTTTGGGAACCACTGCTCATGCTTGTTCAGTGGTTGAGGAATGCAAGTTCCTCGGGGGGTCCTAGTGAGAAATGAGGGAGTATTACCCGATGATTAAATATGATAAAAGTACAATATAGAAGTGCTTGATGATAATATAAAAGTGGAGCCAGTTCTGGTGTGAAAATGTTGTACAAAGTGTGACAAAGGTACTAATTGGTGATCATGTATACCAGTGGTTCCCAACCCTGTCCCCCAAGCCAGTCGGATTTTCAGGATAGCCCTAATGAATATGCATGAGAGAGATCTGCATATAATGGAGGTGCCAGGCCTGCAAATCTGCTCCATGCATATTCATTAGAGCTATCCTGAAAACCCGACTGGCCTGGGGGTCTTGCAGGACAGGGTTGGGAACCACTGATATATACCATCTTAGTGATAAAAGTGTGGTGTGAATAAAAAGTGTTAAATATGCTTCTTGTGGTGGATTAGCGTGAAATGGTGGAACCAGTGCTGTAAAATATTCCATCATAAATATTCTATGTCCCTTATATGCTTGTATTGGTAATAAATAAGATTATTTCAGGGCCTCAGATTTGCCATTGTGGTGCCAGAGATTTCTATGGTCACCATTTCACTTTGGCTTATGGCCTCCTCACTAGCCCCATCATACTTTTTTTCATGTTTATATATATATATATATATATATATATATATATATATATATATATATATATATATATGTAAAGTGCTCAGTGCAGTATCAAAAAATTTTTAAATATGTTATTTCTTAGTATAAAAATTTTTTTTTGCAGTAATTCAACAACTTATCTTAAATCTTTCCTGTTAGTAACATCGGGAAGGGACCTGTCATTCGACATGCTTAAACATATTTAAAAAATTTTTGATACTGCACTGAGCACTTTACATATATATATATATAAAAAAACATGAAAAAAAAGTATGATGGAGCTAGTGAGGAGGCCATAAGCCAAAGTGAAATGGTGACCATAGAAATCTCTG
Source organism: Geotrypetes seraphini (assembly GCF_902459505.1). Lineage (NCBI taxonomy): Eukaryota > Metazoa > Chordata > Amphibia > Gymnophiona > Dermophiidae > Geotrypetes > Geotrypetes seraphini. The sequence continues at coordinate 19,312,355 of NC_047091.1, forward strand.
GCACCACAATGGCAAATCTGAGGCCCTGAAATAATCTTATTTATTACCAATATAAGCAAATAAGGGACATTGAATATTTATGGCGATTATCTAAGTCGATGTCTTACACTGAGACTATAATTGAGACTGGTTGCAGTGTAAAATATTCCATGTCACACCATGCACATCTATATTGTGCTTTCATCATATTTAATCATCAGGTAACGCCCCCTCATGTCTCACAAACACGGACCGTGTTGGGTCTTCGTTTCTCCTGAACAAAAGTGGCCTATTTAAAAAAAATAAATAAATAAAACAACGTTTTATCGGTTCAATAAAGTGCCTGCATCGAGTACATCAGGCCTGAAGTTCTTTTTAGGTTTCCGTTTGCTTGACTTTCACTGCAGACTTGTTGGATTCTTTTTCTCCTTGTAGAATGCAAGTTACGTCCAGGTAGGGTTACCATATGGCTCCAGAAAAAGGAGGACGGATTGAGACATCCGGGTTTTACTTCCATTGCTTTCAATGAAAGTAAAGCCCACATGCCTCTACGTGTCCTCCTACCTTCCATTGCTTTCAGCAGAAGTAAAACCCGGATGTCTCAATCCGTCCTCCTTTTTCTGGAGTCATATGGTAACCCTACATCCAGGTACAGTAGGTATTTTCCTGTCCCCAGGGGGCTCGCTGCCTAAGCTTGTACCTGAATTAATAGAGGGGTAAGTGACTTGCCCAAGGACATAACATAACAAATAACTTCTATACCTTATAACCTTGTAAATTCTATATCAGTGGTCTCAAACTCAAACCCTTTGCAGATCCACATTTTGGATTTGTAGGTACTTGGAGGACCTCAGAAAAAAATAGTTAATGTCTTATTAAAGAAATGACAATCTTTTCTTTTGGCTAAGTCTTAATAATAATAATATTGTAATTTATAGCTAAAGAGACAAATGATCAAGAAACTGTTTTATTTTACTTTTGTGATTATGATAAACATACCGAGGGCTTCAAAATAGTACCTGGCGGGCCGCGAGTTTGAGACCACTGTTCTAAGTGGTTAACAAAGTTTAAAAAAAACAACCACCCCATATAATCAATAAGAATGATCATTATTTAGGAAACAAATATGTCTTCAATTGTTTTCTAAAATGGTAGTAGGGACTGTGAACTCAATGATACAGATTTTCAAGTCCTTATCCCAAAGTGCTGCCTGACAGTGATACTAAACCCTGGTCTTTCTGGTTTATAATCTGCTGCTCAAAGCACTAGGCTACGCCAGTGAACATTGCGTGTGGGTTGATTCAGTCTGAAGCCTGAAACTGGTGTCTGGTTCTGATCCACTATTGCCCTGGGCTTAGTCCACAGCGGCATGAATCTTCTTGACCTGATTCGGAGAAAATCTTGATGCATTTTCTATTCACTCGAGATGGGGGGCAATGCCTTTCCCAAAGTTCTTCTTTCAGCAGAAGGAACTTAAGTAAACATGGCCCCGAGCCACTAGCCCAGAAGGAGGCTGTGTGACTTCCTTGTGAGTGAAGTTTAGAATGACTGATGAGCAAACCATGAGGAAGAGGAGACGTATAGTTGCTTTTTTAGTTTCATCCCTGGAGTTCTTTAGAGATGCACAAACCCTAAGCAGCCTCTTTTGCTTGAAAGGTTTTGTTGGTTTTTTTTTTTTTCAGTGCAAGCTTCATTGGGAGGCTAGCTCATACAGGAAATGCCCTCAGCTGACATAAGTCTTTCATTTAAGTGATTCACTAAGTTCAGCTTTCTCTCTGTCTGCAAGGGAAGAATTGATATTCTTGAGTGTAGTCAAGCAGGCTCTGTGGCACATTTTCTCGTTCTGGTCTCTTCCTGTTTACTGTTTGGAGAGAGGCTTGTGATGGGAGCCGAAGTTCCTTGATCTTTTCCCCCTCCCCCTCCGTGTCATCACATCTAATAACTTAGGCCTACCTAGATTCACTAACCTTTCTGATCCTGTCCAATCCATGGCAGGCCGACTGATCCACAACGCGTCCTCATGCAAATGGGGGCGATCAGAGGCACGCCCCCCCCCCCCCCCCCACCGACTGCACGGGTCGCTGGAGAGCGATCCTGACGGATGCGCAGACCATCTTCTTTGCCTGTAGATGGTCTGCGCATGCCTCCATGCAAGGAAGAGCTGGAAACTTCAGAGCTGGAAGCTTCGCGAGCCCGTGGTTTTAAGATATGCCCCGTGGCACCACACTGTCCATGCCAGACGAGCTAATGGCCCAGGGTAATCTGAAGAGAAGTTGGACTTGATCATGGAAACATGATGGCAGATAAAGGCCAAATGGCCCATTCAGTCTGCCCAGCCGCAACTTCCACTATCTCATCCTCTTCCTATTGGCTAAGGCTCTTTACACCAACATTGTGAGGTCATAGAGCATTATTATTATAGAAACATAGAAACATGATGGCAGATAAAGGTCAAATGGCCCATCCAGTCTGCCCTTCCGCAGTAACCATTATCTCTTCCTCTCACGTGCCTATCCCAGACTTTCTTGAATTCAGACACAGTCTCTGTCTCCACCACCTCTTCCGGTAGACTGATCCATGCATCTGCCACCCTTTCTGTAAAAAAAGTGTTTACTTAGATTACTCCTGAGCCTATCACCTCTTAACTTCATCCTATGCCCTATTGGTGAGCCATAGATGCTGGTTTTCATGACGCTTCTCATCTGACACTTGAGCTCAAAAAAAATTCCCTAACAGACCAGATAACCTCTGCTATCTTTATTCTAGGTTACTCTACTCTAGAAAGTGCTTATTTCAGGTCTCAACTAGGGCAAAGTCTCTAAACTGCAATAGCGTTAATCAGGTGTCAATGCCTAACCCATAACAAGTAAAGGCTGGCGCATTGACTACATTCCACCCCCTTGGTGCTATGTGTTCCAGTTACTCAGAACAAATGAAAAGGCAAGAGAGATGTCCTTGTAACCGAAAGTATCTATATTTCTCAATTATTCGTCCCAACAAGAATCCAAGTTTCGGCATCTGTCTATGCCTTCCTCAGGGGACCCTGGATAAAATCATTGGTGAGAAGATACACTGGATTTAACTGCAGTTCCAGAGATACGCCAAAGCGCCGCGAAAGTCGCGCCAGAAGCCAGCTGGATCCTTGTTAAACATCACTCAAAAGGAAAAGAAACGTTTGCAAATAATTCAAAATACTGCAGTTAAAATTATTCATAACGGAAAAAAATTCGATCACGTAACTCCCGTTTTGATTGACTCACATTGGCTTCCCATTAATCAACGTATAACCTATAAAATTTTGCTTTTAGTATTTAAAACACTATCTACCAACGAACCTCAATTTATAGATCGGTTATTAATCCCATACAATACGACATGTTCTCTCCGATCCACAACTCAGGGGTTGCTAATGGTTCCTTCTTTGAAAATTATTGGAACCAGACGTCACGATATATATTCAAAAATAATTTTAAAAATTTTCTCTTTAGAGACGCATTTCATCTTTAAATAATGGATTTTTAATAATCTTAATCCCATTCCACATGTTCTTCCCTTATTTGGCTTTTTCCTTTCAATTATGAAAAATATTAATATTGTAACTGTCTCCCTTTCCTTTCCCTTATGTATCCGAGTCTGTCTGTTTTGTCAGTTTGTTTTTAACCCCTTTTATAGCAGTATAATGAACTCTAGATCTATCTTATATTTTATTGTTACTCGCTTAGTATGTAATAAGCGATTTATCAAATTTAAATAAACTTGAACTTGAAACTTGTTGGGACGAATAGTTGAGAAATAAAGATACTTTCAATTGAGAGGACACTTTCGGTTTGTTCTGTTTCCACACTAAGGCGAGGTTTTCTCTTCTTGTTTGTGTGGTTCTCCTTCCAGTTACTCAGTCAAAAGAGCCAATACTTAGTGGGTTGTTATTGTTGGTATGTTATGTAAAAGGCCGAGTGCAGGACATATGGCTGCGACAGGGCACAGCGTTTGCTGTATTGGGTGTAATAAAGATCAACCACCAACGTCCATTTCATTCTAGTGTTTGGGTTGCACTACAGTTAGGGAGTGTGTGGCATAATGGGTAGAACTACACCCTCAGCACCCTGAGGTTGTGGGTTCAAATCCCGTGCTGCTCCTTGTGACCCTGGCCAAGTCACTGAATCCTCCATTGCCCGAGGGCTATCAGTGGTATATAAATACTAAACTAAAAAATTTGAGGTGGCTCCACAAAATCTCTAGCTAATATCCAAATGTAGATCATCATATTTCTGGTAGTAGATATCAGAATGGCGGCCTTTGGTGTGGGGTGGGACCCTGTAGCCATGAGGCAGTCTCCATAAAAAAAACTGGATTTACCTAGTTTAACCACTTTCTTTTTCTTTCTGCAGCAGGCCTTAGACCTTCCTCTGCCTCCTCACTGAGTGGGATTGTCGCCAGCATGTCATCTGAGCCCATTTCGGGCAGCTGCACCTCAGTGAATACCGTGTGCTCCGACAGCGACAGGCCGGTCAGCTTGAGCTCTTCTGCGTCATCAGCCTCCCTGCAGGATAGCCACAGCTCCTTTGGTAGCAGCGGGGCCCTGGGTTCGTCCTCTCACTATGGGTCTCCGTACCCACAGCAGAATGGCAGTGACATCAGCCTGGACCTGACCCCGGTCGCTCAGCTGGATGGCCAGTGCGAAGCCGAGCGCTCTTATGTCATGAGGCGTTTCCAGGCTGAGAGCAGAGGCCCCCCCTGGTCCCCAGTCCTTAGTAAATGCCGAGACCCCCAAATCAAGCTGTCACACCTGGACAGGGTCATGCTGGAGATTGTGGAGACTGAGCAGACCTATGTCAGGGACCTGAAGAGCATCATAGAGGTGAGTGCTTAACCTTAGGAAAACAGATGCATAACCACCCCCTTTATGGGATTCTCAGTGGTACGATTAAGCAGGTGGGGGAAGAAAGGCCTAGAAGCTGTTTGAGAGCAGCTCTGTCCCCCGACAGCAAGCTTCTCGTTCCTGATTTCCACAGGAGGCTTCATTCCCTTGAAGAGAGACCACAGCTGGGGATACTGGACTCAATTCTATAAAACTGTGTGTCTCCTGAGATTTCTGGTGTTTATTTGTACCTCTGCGGTGTATGTTTGTCTGAGCTATGTTTTTAAAGCTCAAAATCAAAGGCTCTCAACCTAGTCCTTGGGAAACCCCAATCCAGTCAGGTTTTCAGGATTCCACCATGAATATGATGAATATGCATGACAATCAGTGGCGTAATAAAGGGGGGTGGGGCGAGGGGGGTGGTCCACACTGGATGCCATGTTGCTAGGGGTGCCGGCTCCTCTCCTCCTCTCTGCCCCACTTCCTACCTCTTCCCATTCCTTCCCTCCACACATGCGCCCCTCCCTTCCCCCATATCTCTAATCGAAGTTGTCCGCAGCGGTCAACAACGTGATCTTCGCGTCCCTGCCAGCTCTTCCGCTGACATTGCTTCCAGGTGCCGCGCAAAGGAAGTGACATCAGAGGGGGTGAAGATGAGGGCGGGAGAGGGGCGCCTCTCACCCTCTCTACGCCCCAATGACAATCTATCTAATGCATATTTGTTGCAGATATCCTGAAACCTGAGTGGGCTGAGTCTGTCCCTGTCTTGTCAACGCCAGGGTATTTTTGATACATCACATTTATTGACGCTCCGTATCCCACATTAGCCATGAAGGCCTCCTTCACAGAGCCGCAGTAAATACACCGAAGCCCATTCCATTCATATGGGTTTCGTTGCATTTACTGCCAAAGCATCACTACCATGGCTTTTAAAAGGGGCCCAAAGTTCTATGCGGTTCACAGTCAACATCAATAAAACATACAGAAATAAGGGATAACCTTAAATCAGTGGTTCCCAATCCTGTCCTGGAAGACCACCAGGCCAATCGGGTTTTCAGGCTAGCCCTAATGAATATGCATGGAGCAGATTTGCATGCCTATCACTTCCATTCTATGCAAATCTCTCATGCATATTCATTAGGGCGAGCCTGAAAACCCGATTGGCCTGGTGGTCCTCCAGGACAGGGTTGGGAACCACTGCCCTAAATCATCAAAACTTTAATAACAATATCTAATTAGTTGTTGACTAAAACTTACAAAATAAGAACGTTTTTCACATTTTACAAAATGTAGAGTCCCTTTCCTGACACCTGATTTCAAGGGCAACTGATTCCACCGTTTAGTTGCTTGACGTGAAAAGCAGGCAGATGCTGAAGCACCTCTCCCCTCTCGTTCACAGGATTATCTGGGGTGTATTATTGACTGTGACCACCTGCCCCTCAAACCCGAAGATGTCAGCAGCCTCTTCTGCAATATTGAAGACATTTATGAGTTCAACAGGTAAGTTACCTGCTGTGTCCTTTCAGCCCATGTTCGGGGAGCACATCACATAAGCAGGGATCCTGCAGACTCCACGGTCAGCGTTTCATATAAGGCAGGGGTGTCCAATGTCGGTCCTCGAGGGCCGCAATCCAGTCGGGTTTTCAGGATTTCCCCAATGAATATGCATTGAAAGCAGTGCATGCACATAGATCTCATGCATATTCATTGGGGAAAACCTGAAAACCCGACTGGATTGCGGCCCTCAAGGACCGACATTGGACACCCCTGATATAAGGGCCGGACACAACATTTGACTGTTGTCTCTGAATATTCAGTTCTGGCCTGATATTTGAATACCGGTGACCGCCATTCTTTTCTGGATAACAGTGATGTTCAGAGTCAGAAACCGGATCCTAAAGGCAGCCTTTCTGTTGTCCTAAGTCAGGGGTAGGGTCCTCGAGAGCCGTATTCCAGTCGGGTTTTCAGGATTTCCCCAATGAATATGCATTGAAAGTAGTGCATGCAAACAGATCTCATGCATATTCATTGGGGAAATCCTGAAAACCCGACCGGAATACGGCTCTGGAGGACCGGAGTTCCCTACCCCTGTCCTAAGTAATCCAGTTAGATATTCGGACACTGGTGTTGAATATTGCCACAAACAGGAGAAAGGCAAGGTGGATGTCTCGGTCAACCAAAATGGGTCTTTATTGAATTGTACAAACCTTGAAAGAGTCCCAACAAGGGACGTTCAGTACGGACCGTCCAGCTTTGGTTCTACAGCGCAAGTTTGAACAGTACTCAACAAAAAGTGTTCCCTGAGGAAGGCGCTAAAACAGGGATCCTTGTTGGGACTCTGGTAATGTTTGTACAATTCAATAAAGACCCATTTTGGTTGATTGAGACATCCACCTTGCCTTTCTCCTGTTTGTGTACTTTTTTCTAAGACAAGGGGATCTTCTTTTTGTGCCTGGTCGAATATTGTCAGGCATCGGATAAATTCTGGCTCTGCCCAGGGTCTGCTCCCAGAGCTCTAGGTGCTGTCCAGGCAATGACTCTGAAAATCCACACATGCTTCAGTCAGTAGGTATACAATCAACAGGAAACACTCCTTGCAACTGCTATGAATATCCCTCTATTTCCTGTCAAGTCCTACATTACCATGGCTGTCCTATGTAATTGGACATAAATTTCTATATAACTGTAATGTACCATAAATATCTAATATAACTGACTTTTATGTGTCTACTGTAATCTACTGTGAACTTGCTTTTGTAACCCGTTCTGAGCTCACAGAAGGATGGGATTGAAATCTAAATAAATAAATAGAAGTGACTACAGTAGATAAGTTCTTTTGAATCCTGGGTCCTAGGAGACTCCCAGTGGGTTAGAATAGTGATTGCAGACCATTCTGCCTAGCCTTCTTTAGTGACCTTGGGGCTGGATTTAGGTTTTTGTCCTTTGAATAGGACTGTCAACTGATTCCGGATGCTCCCCACAGTCCTGAGTTTACTCCGTTGCAAGCAGGAACTTGTGCTTCTGATTTCCCTACGACATTTCCTAAAGAAAGACAAATCTCTGCATGCAGCGGGGTAAAACTGGGATTGGATCAATCTTTCGGGCATATCTGGAGCTTCTTGGCAAACTTGCCCTGCAGCTGCCATTGAAAATAGTGAAGGTTGCCAAATGGATCCAGATTTGCAGGACAGGATCGATCCGGTCCTGGGTTTACCCCCAGTGCATGCAGGGATTTGTAGTTCTTATTTCTCCATCGCATGCCCTAAAAATAAAAGCAAGACTGCAAGTCCCAGCATGCACTGGGATAAACTTAGGATTGCATCAACCCTGTCCCGCGAATCTGGATCCAGTTGACACCCTTAAAAATAGTGACTGTGGGAGACTGATCTTTGGTTTGCTCATACCCTTTGGCTTTCCTTTCATGCCCATAGTTTAATTCTGTGTGTGTGTCACTCTCTCTGCCTTGGTTTGTCTTTCTCTAGGCCTTATCAGCCTAGGGTTACCAGATGTCTGGATTTCCCCGGACATGTCCTTCTTTTGAGGACATGTCCAGGGGTCCAGCACTTTGTCCGGGTTTTGAAAAGAAATCACATCGGGATGGGGCAACCACGCACACGATGGAACGCGATGATGTCGGGCGCACACGTGCCTGCGCGTGACGTCATCGCATCGCATCCATGCACGCATAGATGCCTTCCCGCCCAACAAACAGGCAGGGGCTGGGGGCGGAGCTGAGGGCAGAGCTGGGGCATAACGGGGCAGGGATGGACGGAACTGGGTGGGCATGGGGGGCGGGTCTGGGGGGTCCCGATTTTACGTAACCCTATGTCAGCCTCACTTTTGTTTCTTCCTTTTAACTCTCAGAGTTCAAGTCACCTTTAAACTTTCTCGTTCTGACAGTTTGAATGTGTGTTGCCAGAGCAGTAAAAGTAAAGAATTTCGAAAGTACAGAAGAGAGGTGACCGAGACCTTTCCCAGGGTTTGTTGAGTCCCAAGTCTTGTCTCTGGCCAGGTCACAGCATACACTGTTAACAGGTAGAGCTTTTGTGGAAGTTTTTTTTGTTTTTTTTATTTATAAATTTTGAATACATTTACAATATCCAATAATTCCAAAGGAAAAAAGGATAAATACATAAAACAATACATAATCAAACCATACATACATAATTCCTTTTAAGCCCACATTAATGGGGAGCACATATTGCTATTTCTAATCAAATAAAGTCAGGAAAATAAAGGACAATAATTCTCGATTCAAACTAAAGAACCTTGAATCATTCCTTAAAGTGGGATATTATTTAAATTAATTCTCCTCATATTCTCAGCTAAGTGAAACAAATCTCATTTCTGTTCTCTTGCAACTAAAAATTGTTGTAATTGTATAGGATCTCAGAAGGCATACTCAATATCTTGTATTTGGTAATAACGTGCATGAGGGACATGGACAAAATGTTGATAATGAGACTTTACTTCAAAAATAGGTTAATGAAATTTTGTGGGGATTTGGTTAGGATTTTTCCGGATGTATCCAGGACCACTCAAATGAGGAGGAAAGAATTTCTGAAATTGAAGGATAGAGTTTTGGCCCTGGAGGCATCCTTTTATCTGAAATTTCCCTGTAAATGTCTGGTTAAGTTACAAGATATTGAGTAGGAAGTTTTTGATTTTCTTTCTCAGCTTCGGGAACTGCATGTCTCTGATACCTTTATATTTTGCACGATGCAGGAAGAAATGTAGATTTCTGTTTCTCTGCTGTTGCACTGACTCCCTGGGGTTTCCAGTTCAGATTTTTGTCTGCACATTTCTGTTTCTAATTTTGTGATACCTTCTGTATTTAATAAGGGATCTGCGTGCGCTTTATATGTGTGACCAAAGAAAGGGAATTGTTTCTGCTGGGGATTTGTAGCTGTGCATTCTCTTCCATTTTCCCAGCAGGGGGGGATGGATTGGTACTCTGGTATTTACTGTGAAATTTCCACGTACTGGAGACCCCAATCTCATGCGTATTCATTTTCACAGACCTGAAACCTGATTAAATAGGTGTACAGGAGAGGCCTGGGAAATACCCCAATGGAGTAATTTTGATACTAATTTAATAGAAGGTAGAAACTAGAGGTCTGCACGGGAACGGGGATCGCGGGAATCCCGTGGGTCCTGCGGGGGTCCCGTGGGAATCCCCCCTAACCCACGGGGACCCCCCTCTGGCCCACAGGACTCCCACGGGGACCCCATCTCTAGCCAACGGGACTCTCATGGGGATGGAAGGCTTTGGAAGCAGGGTTCGTCCATATAATAAAATGGACACGTCAGCCATTAGTAAAAGAGGGGGTTTATAAGTTAATTACCTGAACAGAAAACAAAAAAAGTGTTCCACCAGAGATTCCACAAGGAAAACAGCAGCGCAAACACAAAAGAAACTGTGGAATTGATGATCCTGTCAGAAGTAATTGCTGCTTTTTATGGGGACTGGCGGGGATGGAGGTAATTCCTTGCGGGGATGGGTGGGGACGGAGAGGATCCTGATGGGGATGGGTGGGGACGGAGAGGATCCTGACGGGGACGGAGAGGATCCTGGCGGGAACGGGTGGGGATGGAGAGGATCCTGGCAGAGATGGGTGGGGACGGAGAGGATCCTGACGGGGACGGGCGGGGATGGGTGGGATTTCTGTCCCTGCGCAACTCTCTAGTAGAAACTGGCCAGTTATTTATTACATAGGAAGGACTTCTAGCTTTTTCTTGTAGCATTCTTTACCCTCTCACCTCAGGGAGGAAAAGAAAACTTAGACAAATTTAAAGGGACATTAAACTGTTTCCTCATCTTAATCCTTCGACTTTTCAGTCTAGTAATCCAGATCCAAGAGTAAGGACAAACTTCTCCTTCCTCACCCCCTTTGGTTTTAGCCGATTTATGTTTCCTTTTTTTAAAAAAATTTATTGTCGTTCTTCCCTCTTCCCTCCCGTGTAATTGTGAGCCTGACTTGATCTATGTAACTTGTTTCAAATGTTTGTTTTTCATGCCCCTTTATTTTAATATTCGTTGCCTAGAAATCATGAAAGGCGATTCATTAACTCATTAATAAACTTGAAACTGGTGACAGTCAGCATTTTGGAGACTGCCAATGGCTTTGTGCCTGGATATTCAATGGCAGGCCACATCCAGGCTCCAGTAGTGAATACGCCAAATCATCACACATGGGACACAGACCGTGCAGGTCTGTTCAACACCGGCCTTAGTTCTTCACTGTACATCCTTCGTTTTTCTAATTAAAGATCCTCTATTTTTTATCCCACGCTTTTTTGAATTCCATCACCATTTTCCTCTCCACCACTTCCCTCGGGAGGGCATTTCAGGCATCTACCACCCTCTCCGTGAAGAAGAATTTCCTAACATTGCTCCTGAGTCTTCCTCCCTGCATCTTCAAATTATGCCCTCTAGTTTTACCATTTTTTTCTTCTCTGGAAAAGATTTGGTTTTCTATTAATGCCTTTCAAGTATTTAAAAGTCTGTATCATATCTCCTCTGTCCCTCTTCTCCTCCAGAGTACATATATCTAAGTCTTCCAGTCTCTTACCATTTTTGTCGCCTTCCTCTGGACCGCTTCACACGCCTCATCCTTCCCAAACTTCAGGAAACTACTAAAAACTAATCTATTTACCAGATTTACAACCTAATACCTCTATGCCCTACCCATGGCCCCTTTTATCTCACCATGTCCTGCACCCCATTAAACCGCATCTACATCCACTGATTGTACCCTCTCTGTTTTTACCTAAATGCCCTTATCCACTGTCTGTACCCCTTTGTTACACCTACATTCTTAGATTTAACCTTGTGCAGATTGTCTTGACCTTCTTTACTGTACTTTTGTACTCTGATTGTACCTTCTCGGATTGCTCCATCTTTCGCCGATTGTACCATTTTCGCCGATTGTACCATTTTCCCTGATTGCTCCATCTTTCGCCGATTGTACCATTTTCGCCGATTGCTCCATCTTTCGCCGATTGTACCATTTTCGCCGATTGTACCATTTTCCCTGATTGCTCCATCTTTCGCCGATTGTACCATTTTCCCTGATTGCTCCAATTTTCTCTGATTGTACCATTTTCTCTGGTACCTAGTTTCTCTGATTGTACCAATGTAACATTTCGCTGATTGTCCAGTCCTTCTTCGTTGTAAACCGCCTCGAACTACTATGGCTTTGGCGGTTTGTAAGAAATAAATTATTATTATTTTTATATTCAGCACTTAACCACATAATGTGAACCACATAAAGATAGGACTGTGTTTTAGGCAGTCCTGTTTATGCGGTTATCTTAGCTGGTTAAGTGCTGAATATCAGCACTTAATTGGCTAAGGGCCTGATTCTATAAATGGCACCTAAATCCTAGTCGCCACGCAGCGCGATTGTCAATCAACTGCTAGGCGCTGTTTACAGAATCACACCTAGCAGTGCTTAAGCGGGCTTAGGTGCCGTTAGGCATCCTAGTGGTAGGTACCGGTATATTAGGCCAGGACTTTCCTGGCGTAATTTAACAGTGTTTACCACAGACGCCCAACGATGCCTAAGTCACACCACGCCTATTCTCCACTCCTAACCATGCCTACTTTTCAGAAAGGCGTTGTTAAAATACCGGCAGGTGAGAAATCGCTACACACTTTAATCCATGCCTTTTGCTCTATCCAAGTTGGATTATGGTAATCTAGGGCTCCTTTTACGAAGGTGCGCTAGCGGTTTTATGGCACGCACCGGATTAGTGTGCGCTCACCGAAAATCTACCGCCTGGCTCAAAAGGAGGCGGTGGCGGCTAGCGCACGTGGCAATTTAGCGCGCGTTAAGCCCCTAGTGCACCTTCGTAAAAGGAGCCCCCTAGTGTATGCAGGAATAACAGCAGGGCAAGTAAAGCGCTTACAAACAGTACAAAATGCGGCGATTCGGTTGTTAAGCCACGCACACATTCGTGATCCCGTAACTCCGTTGTATGTGAAATTCCACTGGTTACCAATGGAATTTAGGATTAAATTTAAGATCTTGATGTTGGCACATAGAGCTTTGTATGGGTTACAACCCTCATTTCTTTCCAACTTGGTGTTGTTTTATGCGCCTAGGCGTTTATTAAGATCTTTGAACGACAGCAGAGTAGCTGCGCCCCCATATTTCAAAGGCTCATCTTGCCTGAACTAGAAATTGTGCATTTTTTTTTTTTTAAATTTAGTCCCAATATTGTGGAATAGTCTCTCTGTGGAACTGAGGACGGAAGAATCATTTCAAAAGACAATTAAAGGCTTATTTTTTTTTTTTTCAATTGGCCTGTTTAAATGGATGAGACGGAACCGGGACTGCAGTCTTCATTTATATATGCATTTATATATTTTTGAAGTAAATGTTTTAATTCGGTATTAATTGTTTTTAATTTTATTCTGTATTAGAAATTGTGCTCTTTGTTCTTTTTTCCTTTTTCTTTCCTATTCACGATATATTTACGATATATTTGGAAAGTTATATTGTTAACCGCTTTGATCCTTTTTGGCTGTATAGCAGTATAGAAAGATTTTAACAAATATAAACAGATTTACCCGTCGCTAGGTGGTGCGTGGAATTCCATGTGCAACTTTAATGAACTGACTCTTTAATTTTTATTTTTTTTTTATCAGTTTTTGATGGCATGGGCAGTTACCACGCCAGTTAAACTAATTAAGAAAAATTAAGCTGCATGTGGATTTTGTCTAGGCGTTGCTTGACATCAACCCTTTATAACCATATAAGTCTGGGCTGAATATCTTAGGTACAATTATTTAGTTATCTGAAGGTCTGCTATTTGGCCTGCCTGAGTTGGATAATATCAGCTGGACAGTGCTCAGTGTCGCAGTTAACAGGCCGCAGTTTGACTGTTGCCCAGCACTGCCTCTTTTTGTCCATGTAAAAATTTGTACAGGCTCTGGTTTGTGTGGACAAAATGTATCAGGCCCATATTCTATAAATGGTGCCTTAAGTTAGGCACCCTGCCAGTTCTTGGTCTGGGAGATAGAGTAGTTAGTTAATTGTCAGTTAAGGTTGCCTGCTTGTTAGCGTGCTAGTGAGGTCAGAGGGTAGTGGTGAACGGCACCCCCTCCGAAATGACGGAGGTAATCAGTGGAGTGCCGCAGGGCTCGGTCCTGGGCCCGATCCTATTCAACATCTTTATAAGAGACTTGGCAGAAGGGCTGCGAGGTAAAATAACATTATTCGCCGATGACGCCAAACTAAGCAATGTAGTGGGCAAAAGCACAACAGACATAAATTCAATGTCCGACAACATGATGCACGACCTACTCCTACTGGAGCGCTGGTCTAGGTCCTGGCAACTCAGCTTCAATGCCAAAAAATGCAAAGTCATGCACCTGGGCAGCCAAAATCCATGCAAGACTTACACCCTTAATGGCGAGATCCTAACGAGAACTGAAGCAGAACAAGACTTAGGGGTGATCGTAAGTGAGAACATGAAGACTGCCAATCAAGTGGAGCAAGCTTCATCCAAGGCAAGGCAAATCATAGGTTGCATACGCAGGAGTTTCGTCAGCCGTAAGCCTGAAGTCATTATGCCATTGTATAGATCAATGGTGAGGCCCCACCTGGAATACTGTGTGCAATTCTGGAGGCCGCATTACCGTAAGGATGTGCTGAGACTGGAGTCTGTCCAGAGACTGGCCACCCGGATGGTCTCGGGACTCAAGGATCTCCCGTACGAAGAACGGCTGGATAAGTTGCAGTTGTACTCACTCGAGGAACGCAGAGAGAGGGGTGACATGATCGAGACATTCAAGTATCTCACGGGCCGCATCGAGGTGGAAGAAGATATCTTCTTTTTCAAGGGTCCCGCGGCAACAAGGGGGCATCCATGGGAAATCAGGGGCGGGAAACTGCACGGGGACACCAGGAAATTCTTTTTCACTGAAAGGGTGGTTGATCGCTGGAATAGTCTTCCACTTCAGGTTATTGAGGCCAGCAGCATGCCTGATTTTAAGGCCAAATGGGATAGACACGTGGGATCTATTCACAGAGAAAGGTAGGGGAGGGTCATTGGGATGGGCAGACTAGATGGGCCATGGCCCTTATCTGCCGTCTATTTCTATGTTTCTATGTACCTAACTTAATAGGTAAAGCTATTTAAAAACAAATTAAAAACTTTAAAAATAAACATGTAGGCACCTACTGGTGCCTAGAAAAACAGCACCTACATCACACCTACAGAGGCAGCCTAAGGTCAAGGTAGGCATGGTTAACATCGGAAATGACCTTAGGTATGTGATGTGATTTTCGTCAAAGGTAGGCACCAGAAATGGGAAGAATAACCTGAATCACAGTTACCGGATGCTAGGGTCCACCTTGGGGGTTAGCGCCCAAGAAAAGGATCTGGGTGTCATTGTAGACAATACGATAAAACCTTCCGCCCAATGTGTGGCGGCAGCCAAAAAAGCAAACAGGATGCTGGGAATTATTAAAAAAGGGATGGTTAACAAAACTAAGAATGTCATAATGCCCCTGTGTCACTCCACGGTGTGACCTCACCTGGAGTATTGCGTTCAATTCTGGCCTTCTTATCTCAAGAAAGATTTAGTGGCATTAGAAAAGGTTCAAAGAAGAGCGACCAAGATGGTAAAGGGGATGGAACGCCTCTCGTATGAGGAAAGACTAAAACGGTTAGGGCTCTTCAGCTTGGAAAAGAGACGGCTGAGGGGAGATATGATTGAAGTCTGCAAAATCCTGAGTGGAGTAGAATGGGTACAAGTGGATCGATTTTTCACTCCGTCAAAAATTACAAAGACTAGGGGACACTTGATGAAGTTACGGTAGGAGGAAATATTTTTTCACTCAGAGAATAGTTAAGCTCTGGAATGCGTTGCCAGAGGATGTGGTAAGAGCAGATAGCGTAGGTTTAAGAAAGGTTTGGACAAGTTCCTGGAGGAAAAGTCCATAGTCTGTTATTGAGAAAGACATGGGGGAAACCACTGCTTGCCCTGGATCCGTAGCATGGAATATTGCTACTAGTGACCTGGATTGGCCACCGTGAGAACGGGCTACTGGGCTTGATGGACCATTGGTCTGACTCAGTAAGGCTATTCT
Source organism: Geotrypetes seraphini (assembly GCF_902459505.1). Classification (NCBI taxonomy): domain Eukaryota; kingdom Metazoa; phylum Chordata; class Amphibia; order Gymnophiona; family Dermophiidae; genus Geotrypetes; species Geotrypetes seraphini. The sequence goes on from NC_047091.1 coordinate 19,328,294, forward strand.
TATGTTCTTAACCCTGGCCTACATTTCTGGCACCGACCATGATGAAAGCTGTGATTTTGTAAATGGCACCATTGCATGATTGACACACAATTGGCGGCCATTTTTGAGGCAGCCACCAATAACGGCTTGGTTTCTGAGATCTTTTTCCTCCTATAGGCAAGAGATTGCAGGTGTTCAGTAGGTTTACTTGGGTTCATAGTCAAATGCGCACAAGACAACAGCGCGCAGACAAACGGGCGCGGACAAACAGGCGCAAGACAACTGAGCGCCATGACAACTGAGCGCAAGACATTTGAGCGCAAGACAATTCCGCGCAAATCATTTTCAGTAACAAGCACGAGCGGGACAACTGAGCTCAAGACATCTGAGCGCAAGACATCTGAGCGAGAGACATCTGAGCGCCGGCAAGTGAGCGCAAGACATCTGAGCGCAAGACATCTGAGGGAGAGACATCTGAGTGCCGACAAGTGAGCGCAAGACGTCTGAGCGAGAGACATCTGAGCGCAAGACATCTGAGCGAGAGACATCTGAGCGCCAGCAATTGAGCGCAAGACGTCTGAGTGAGAGACATCTGAGCGCAAGACATCTGAGCGAGAGACATCTGTTTGCGCGCTATTACCTTTGCGCTGGTTTGTCTTCGCGTTTTTGTCCGCGCGCTGTTGTCTTGCGCGCATTTGACCTGTCACCGTTTACTTGTTATACAGAGAGAGTTTGTCTGGTTTGGTATCACTACTGGGTAGACCTCTATTCATCCAACCATGTTGAATATTTAACTGGGCACCTGTCTCAGTTTTAGCTGGTGCTCAGTTAAGTTCTGGGTTGCTGCACTAACCCGTGGACAGACATGCCCTGACATTGACTATCCAAGGTTAATTCAGTCCACAGTTGTGAGCTACTTACAGACTACTTAACACCATGGGTTGAGACCCTTTGACTATAGACCTCTTAATAGTTTGGGGTGTGTTCTACTTCTTGCTTATGTAGGTAAAATTTCAATCAATATTAGAGATTTTTTTGGCTTTTTCTGGAAAAGAAATTCTTGTGGTCTTTCAAAGACCCACCTGTAGGGTCTGGACTTTGTAGTCAGTCGCTAGCAGGTTCAGGTTCTTCTATAGACCTTCTGGGGTAGGCGATGAGCAGATTTTCCTTCACAGCAGGCTTTTGATCTCTGGGTTGTTTAGTTCAGCCCTGGGATTGAGGAGCTCCACTGTTGGATGGGAGAACATTGATGTGTTAAAGAGGGTGGGACTGAGACTATATCCTGCTCTCTCCAAGTTGTTTATCTTTACCTTAGAGATTTTAAATACATAGATTTGTTACTGGCCTTGTTATTTCCTCTTGCTCCTTTGGAGTAGACATGGGAACAGATTTTCCCCCTGTCCCCGCAGGAACTCAATTTCCCCGTCCCTGCGAGTTTTGTTGCTGTCCTTGTACCTGCCCCATTCCTAAACTAAACTAAAACTTCGTTTTATTTTTATTTTTTTGTAATTGTTTATTTATAACAAAGAACCTCAGACCACCACAGCAGTACAAAACAATATAGAGCAAGTCATCACCAAGAGTTCGACTCATTTAGCAATACTGTCAAACATAATAAGTTTCAAGTTTCAAGTTTAATCAAATTTGATGAATCGCTTATTACATACTAAGCGAATAACAATAAAATATAAGTTGTACAGTTTTTTAAAAAAGGGGCAAAAACAAACTGACAAAACAAACATACTCAGGTACATACGGAAAGGAAAAAGGGAGGGTAAAAGTTACAAAATTGTTGTTCTTCAGATGAGAAGAAAGGAAAAGCCAGACAGGGAAAAAACATGCGGTTTGGGATAAAATTGTTAAGAAAGATTTTGTTTAAAGATTAAAGGAAGCTTTAAAGAGAAAAGTTTTTAAATAGGTTTTAAATATTTTGAGGTCTTTTGTTTCTCTTATATATAAAGGCAGGGAATTCCAGGTAAGAGGGGCCATTACTGAGAATATATCATGACGTCTGGTTCCGATAATTTTTAAGGAAGGAACCATAAGCAACCCTTGAGTTGTAGAACGAAGAGAACGAGTCGTGTTGTATGGAATTAGTAGGCGGTCGATAAATTGAGGTTCGTTAGTAGATAATGTTTTAAATACTTGAAGCAATATTTTATATGTTATACATAAATTTGACAAGGAAGAGTAGACTGAAATAGTTAATTTCCAAAATGTTTAGCAAACAAAATGTTTTCAGAACTTTCTGGAATAAAGCAAAAGAACCTAAGCTTCATAATGTAAGTGGTAAAGCATTCCAGAATTTGGTTAATTTAAAAACAAAAGAATAAGCTCTGCCTTAACTGCAAAAGCCTCAAACACTTATGATTTTAAAGCGTTTGAGGCTTGTGCAGATGAGGACGGAGCTTAGGCATTGGTGGAATGAGGCATTATGACATCACAGTCTGAGCTCTAGAATGTTGCTGCTTATGATTTTAAAGTGTTTGAGGCTTGTGCAGAGGAGGACGGAGCTTAGGCATTGGTGGAATGAGGCATTATGACATCACAATCTGAGCTCTAGAATGTTGCTGCTTAGGATTTTAAAGTTTTGAGGCTTGTGCAGATGAGGACGGAGCTTAGGCATTGGTGGAATGAGGCATTATGACATCACAGTCTGAGCTCTAGAATGTTGCTGCTTATGATTTTAAAGTGTTTGAGGCTTGTGCAGAGGAGGATGGAGCTTAGGCATTGGTGGAATGAGGCATTATGACATCACAATCTGAGCTCTAGAATGTTGCTACTTATGATTTTAAAGTGTTTGAGCCTTGTGCGGATGAGGACGGAGCTTAGGCATTGGTGGAATGAGGCATTATGACATTACAATCTGAGCTCTAGAATGTTGCTACTTAGGATTTTAAAATGTTTGAGGCTTGTGCAGATGAGAACGGAGCAAGCAGGAATGAGGCAGGGGCAGGAAAAGAACTCACCGAGATGGGATGGGAAAATTTGTTCCCGTGTCACTCTCTACTTTGGACTGCCTGTTCAATCAGAGTAAAAGACCGTAAAATATGCCATACTGGATCAGACCAAAAATCCCAGCATCCTGTCTTTGACAGTGGCCAGTCGAGGTCACAAATACCCAGCTGAATCAGAAAGAGTAGAAATCCAAAGGAAAAACAACAGTCCCCAAAAAATGGAACATAGAATGCTACAAAAGGGTGGTTGAAAATCTCAGAAGCCAGCTTGGGCCAATGGAATCAAATTCCTCAGCCAAGGCTTATCAGTTCCAAATTTGCATCACTGATTCTCAAAACCTCCCCCAGCCATTATGTAACACTCTAAAATTTATAACTGCATTCTTTGTTACTTCTCTTCCGATACTTCCTTATTTTAAAATTGCTGGTTACTTTCTTTAAAAATCTTAATGGCTTATCCTCCACCCAGCAAATAAATCTAATAACTTATCTCAGATAAATGTCAAGGTCCATAGCCCGTAACAATGCTGCATTTCTAGCTGCGATTAGGATTGGGTGCTATGGACTTGACATTTCTATGAGATAAGTTATATTTATTTGCTGGGTGGAGGATAAATAACCAGCAATTTTAAAAGAAGGAAGCATTATCAACTATAATAATCCTCTAAGCGCGCATGCACACTTAGGAGTCTGTGCTACCTGATATGTGCTGTGTCCCTCCGTGGCCGGATTCTGTTTACGGCGCGCGGCGGTTTGAGGCACGCGCACGTTGGCTTGAAGAGCGTGCACCGGCTGGTGGCATGCGGCGGCTTGAAGAGCGTGCGCTGGCTGGCGGCGCGTGCAGGAGATTGAGTGGTGGTGGCAGTTTCACTGAGAGCTGACAGGAGGGTGTCATTTCACTCCAAGAGCTGGTAAAAATTCTCAAAGGAGAGGGAAAGGGGGCTGTTTTGGGGAGAGGGGTGTGCTGGGGGCAGACAGCTTTGCTCGGGGGGGGGAGACAGAAGGGGGCCATGGAGAGACAGTCAGGGAGGAACTGGGGGGAGGGAGACAGAAGGGGGCCATTGAGAGACAGTCAGGGAGGAACTGGGGGGAGGGAGACAGAAGGGGGCCATGGAGAGACAGTCAGGGAGGAACTGGGGGAGAGGGAGACAGAAGGGGGCCATGGAGAGACAGGGAGGAACTGGGGGGAGGGAGACAGAAGTGGGCCATGGAGAGACAGTCAGGGAGGAACTGGGGGGAGGGAGACAGAAGGGGGCCATGGAGAGACAGTCAGGGATGGCACAACAGAAAAATATAGGCAGGTAGGGGGGCCAGAGACAAGACATACAGAAAAAAAGACAGGGAGCCAGGGAGAGACACAGACAGAAAGAATGACAGACAGACAGCGTCCAAGGAGAGAGAGAGACAAAGAAAAAAAAACAGACAGACATCTACTCTAGCACCCGTTAATGTAACGGGCTTAAACACTAGTTCCATATATTCCTACTAGAAGTTTGAGATCAGAGGACAAAAACCTTCTAGTAATGGGTTATAGGATCCGAGGCAACATGGCTTTACAAAAGGTAAATCGTGCCAAACGAACCTGATTGAATTTTTTGATTGGGTGACCAGAGAGCTGGATCGAGGACATATGCTAGATGTAATTTACTTGGATTTCAGCAAAGCCTTTGATACAGTTCCTCATAGGAGGCTGTTGAACAAACTTGAAGGACGATAGTAAAGGCCAATTTTTGTATCTGCGCCATTGTGACCAGGAATTTTGATCCAGAGGGACTCCAGTTTCTCTTTCCTGTCTGTTGTAATCATTCCAACAGAATCTATTCCTTCCTTAACATATAGGGCAATACCTCCACCTTTCTGCCCTTCTCGATCCCTTCTATATAGTTTGTATCCCTGTAGTACTGTGTCCCATTTGTTTTCTTCATTCCACCATGTTTCTGTTATGCCAATGATATCCATGTTCTCATGTCTTGCTATCGTCTCTAGTTCTCCCATTTTGTTTCCTAGACTTCTAGCATTTGTATACATACATCTAAGTTCCCTTCGTGTTACCTTTTTGGACCTTCTACTCTTGGCTGTCCTTACAGTTTCATTTACGGTATCCTTTACTGCTCCTGTGTTATCTCCGCACTGCGCTCAATTGTCTGCGCGCGCCTTTGTCCCGGTGCGCTTTTGACCTGACACCAAGTTAATCAGGCACTGGCTAGTATTCAGACTGCTGCCCAGTTAATTTGGCAGATTAAAATTAGGACAGCCTTTTTGCTATCAGAGGGTCAAAGTTAGCATACAATCTAGTCATTGTTAGTCAATAAATTTTACACACTTTTTGGACCCCTGACGCAGGCATACTTTGCCAAAACATGGCCATATCGGGCCATATCGAGTCAAAGTACTAAGCACCTAACCTCATCCCACAATAACTGATCTCTAGAGCTGTTAATCACTAGTTTCTAACTTTGTTAAATCCACTCAACTTGTAGCATCTTTCAATCAATGTTAACTGGCAGAACATTGTTAAATCCATTCAATCTGTAACATCTTTTCATTATTGTAAACTGCATAGAACTTCACGGTCCTGTGGTATATAAAATGTTATATTATTATTATGATGATGATGATGATCATCAACTTGGTTATTGGAATTGCTATATCATCAGATATTTCAATAAAGCAATTTCATACTTTGAACTTCAAAGTCTCCGTTTCTCTCTCGGATCATCGCCACTTTTTGTGGTTCGTGTGCACGCTACTTCCAGCCAGCAGGTGGCAACTACCTGATCTCAAAACACTGTGGCCATGACCTTTCCTGCTGACTTTTAGGTCTTGGATTTCCTCAGCCTTAGAGAACCTGCGTGCCGCCATTGCATGGACTGTTTTCTCTCAGGATCATAGTGGTGTAACCATATTTCATCACCAGTAATAGTCGTTCCCAAAAATTGGCACCAGCTCACTGAAAAAGCTGCATAACCAACTTGGAAATGTCCACTCGATGTCGTTTCTCATCAGCATTCAAACATTTGGTCACCCACTTGGATGACAGCTTCTGTATACCCAGCTGCTCATGGATTTTACACCCAACACGTTCCCTGGATATGTGTAGTATCTCAGCAATTGTTATAGCTGATATTCACCGATCTGCCAAAATCAGGCCATGAACATGGTCAACAATTTCAGAGGTGTCAGGTCAAAACCGCGGAAGACAAAGGCGCGCACTGACAACTGAGCGCAGCGCGGAGGCGCGCGCCAAAGAAAATAACTGTTTTTAGGGGCTCTGATGGGGGTGTGTGGGGGGGAACCCCCCACTTTACTTTATACAGATCACGCCGCGTTGTGGGGGGTTTGGGGGGTTGTAACCCCCCACATTTTACTGAAAACTTCACTTTTTCCCTAAAAACAGGGAAAAAGTTAAGTTTACAGTATAATGAGGGGGGTTACAACCCCCCCAAACCACCCACAACGCCACCGCGATCTGTATTAAGTAAAGTGGGGGGCTCCCCAACAAAACCCCCCGTCGGAGCCCCTAAAAACTGTCATTTTCTTCAGCGCGTGCCTCCGTCTTGCGCTCAGTTGTCGGCGCGCGCCTTTGTCTACCGCGGTTTTGTCTATGAACCATTTCAGAAGCTGACAGTGTTTGAGGCCTCCCAGACCTTGCTGCATCTTCGGTCTCGAAATCTCCATGCTGAAAGCTTGTTCACCACTTCCTCGCTGTGGAGTACAATGGGCATTTGTCATTCAGTGTTTGCATCGTACATTCTTGGATTTCCTTTGGAGTTTTCTTCTGCAGGAATGAGAACCTCATGATGTCTCGGAGTTCCACACTTGAAAATTCCACACTTTTCTCTGATATGGTTCAATCGATGATCTGGAACAATGTGAAAACGTAGCATTATGATTCTGCAAATTGTCACTTTGTGAAATAAAATAGCACTCTTTTCAGCTACAGTGGCAAATTAAGGCTCAGAATTTAAGAACTTTTCAGCACCCCCTCCTATTAGCAATTAGCACTTTTAGTGGGTAGCAATATATGTAGCTGTTAATAGTCACTAGTGGTTATGAGGTTTAGGAAGGGGTTTGAGGGTTTCATTGATCAGTTTAAAGGGTGCAGGAACCAAAAAAGAACATAAGAATTGCCGCTGCTGGGTCAGACCAGTGGTCCATCATGTCCAGCAGTCCGCTCACACGGCGGTCCTCTGGTCAAAGACCAGCGCCCTAACTGAGACTAGCTCTACCTGCGTGCGCTCTTGTTCACCAGGAACTTGTCTAACTTTGTCTTGAGTCCCTGGAGGGTGTTTTCCCCTATGACAGACTCCGGAAGAGCGTTCCAGTTTTCCACCACCCTCTGGGTGAAGAATAACTTCCTTACGTTCGTACGGAATCTATCCCCTTTCAACTTTAGAGAGTTCCCTCTCGTTCTCCCCACCTTGGAGAGGGTGAACAATCTGTCTTTATCTACTTTGTCTTGAGTCCCTGGAGGGTGTTTTCCCCTATGACAGACTCCGGAAGAGCGTTCCAGTTTTCCACCACCCTCTGGGTGAAGAAGACTTCCTTACGTTCGTACGGAATCTATCCCCTTTCAACTTTAGAGAGTTCCCTCTCGTTCTCCCCACCTTGGAGAGGGTGAACAATCTGTCTTTATCTACTTTGTCTTGAGTCCCTGGAGGGTGTTTTCCCCTATGACAGACTCCGGAAGAGCGTTCCAGTTTTCCACCACCCTCTGGGTGAAGAAGAACTTCCTTACGTTTGTACGGAATCTATCCCCTTTCAACTTTAGAGGGTGCCCTCTCGTTCTCTCTACCTTGGAGAGGGTGAACAACCTGTCCTTATCTACTAAGTCTATTCCCTTCAGTACCTTGAATGTTTCGATCATGTCCCCTCTCAATCTCCTCTGTTCGAGGGAGAAGAGGCCCAGTTTCTCTAATCTTTCGCTGTATAATAATAATAATTTATTTCTTATATACCGCTATACCGTGAAATTCGAAGCGGTTTACAATAAAGATACATTTGACAGTACATGGGATAGAAACGGTTTACAATAAAGATTAATTTTGTCAGTACATGGGATACAAGTGGGTTACAGTAAAGGTATATTTTGTCAGTACATAGGAAGCAAGTGGGTTACAATACAAGTGGTTTACTATCAAGGTGCATTTTGTCAGTGTAAGGGATACAGGTGGGTTACCATAAAGATACATTTAGTCAGTACATGGGTTACAGTAAAGATACGTTTTGTCAGTACATGGGGTGCAGGTGGGTTACAATAAAGATACATTATGTCAGTACATGAGATTCAAGGTGGAAAGTATAATTAGTTTCGGGCCTTGGAATTAGGGGGCGAGGTGGAAAGGTCATGGTGAGGAAGAGTTGGTTATGGAAATTTAGAATTTGTTAAATTTGTACGGCATCTCTTCCAACCCCTTAACCATCTTAGTTGCTCTTCTCTGGACACTTTCGAGTAGTATCGTGTCCGTCTCTGTCCTAGATCTTGCCCATGTGTCCCTTAGCTAACTCCTCTGGTTTGCCATAGTTTTTGTCCTCTTTTTCCCTGCCTTGTTAAACCTCATTGCTTGCTGTCTAAAGCATCTGTGGCACTACAGGGTTAAATATTGCACTTCATTCTCTGGAGGGCACTCCATTTTTCCTTGCCAGTCTTCTGAAGGAACTTGAAATTACAACTGATTGTCCTATGCAGGAAATAATCGTAACAATGAAAAAGCATTTAGAGTTCCCAAAGGGGATCATCAGACTGACCACAGAGTATTTATGTAAATGATACGAAAGCAGGGGGTGGGGCCCAGATTACTGCCCAAGATGCCCCTTTCCCTCCATAGTTTAGTCCCAGGGGGATATGACTGTTGAAGATCTAATCTTGTTCTAAACTCTTGCTATATTGTATTAACATTTTGCTAACCGAGTCGAACCCTCCTGTAGGGATGAATCGGTATATTATTCTAAAGATTAGATTAGATTATCAAGATCTCTTGTAAAATGATTCTCCAAAATTTGGCTGCGACCTCTAATTTAGAAGCACTAGTGAGAAAGGGAAAAGAGATGGGATTTAATATATTAGCTTTAGAGAATGATAGAGGGACAAAGTATGTCCCCATTCCCGCACCGTCCCTGTGAGCTCTGACCCCATCCCTGTGGACTCTGTCCTCATTTGCACAAGCCTCAAACACTTATAATGTTATATTTAAATCATTTTATTAAAGTATTAAAAGGGTCCATATTCGGTATAACTGCTTATAAATCACAAATATAGCTTTCTATTTCAATCTGATTTTGATACATCCTTCTCAAAGATTCAGTTGCCTATGTTTTTACATCATCTGGTAAGATAATTGGATTGTCTTTCAGACAAGAAATCCTAAACTGTGTAGTGAATGAACAGGAAAATAAGTGTCTAGTAAATGTTGGCAGTGGCGGAGTAACAGGGGTGCAGACCATCCCGGGCGCTGAGTTGGTGGGGGCGCTGGCTCCTCTCCGCCATGCCTCGCCACACTCACGCCATCCCTCTCCCCACCCCGTGCCTCTGTATTATCTTTGCTAGCGTCAGCAACTTCTGCCTGTTGCTCACACCAGCCTGGTTCTCATCTGAATCACTTCCGGGTCACGGGGCCAGGAAGTGACGTCAGAGAGAAATCCAACGTTGGCACAAGGAGCATGCTGCCGAAGCCAGTCACGCTGGTGAAGATTTAGAGATGCGTGGGGGTGGGGAGGACGAGCACAAGTGTGGAATGGGGGTGGGAAGGAGCGGGGGGAAGAAAGAGTGGGGGCATGGAGGGAGGGGCGCTACCGCTCTGGATACCTCCTACCTCTACTCCACCATTGAATGTTGGAAATGTTTTTTGATGCCAGCAATGATGGATGAATTCAAGTTCAAATTCTAGTTTATTTGGATTTGTTATCTACGCAATATCATATATTTCAATGCGCATAACAATTGTTTTTAAAATAACAATTAAAAAATTGGGGAGGACAAAACAAGATAATATAAACAAATTTTCACATTCTGTTACAAACTGGTACAAAAGGCAAAGGGGGTGAACTACAATTTTTAAGAAAAGAAAGAGAAACATTTAAGGAAAGACACATATGGTGGGATCACATAACCAGAATATAAAATAAAATAAAAAATATTTTGGCGACCTACTCATAAAACTCATTAAAAACTAGGATTTAGTATTTATGGTTCATAGACAAAACCGCGGAAGACAAAGGCGCGCGCCGACAACTGAGCGCAAGATGGAAGCGCGCGCCGAAGAAAAAGAGTGTTTTTAGGGGCTCCGACGGGGGGTTTGTTGGGGAACCCCCCCACTTTACTTAATACAGATCGTGGTGGCGTTGTGGTGGGCTTGGGGGGTTGTAACCACCCTCATTGTACTGGAAATTTAACTGTTTCCCTGTTTTTTAGGGAAAAAGTGAAGTTTTCAGTAAAATGTGGGGGGTTACAACCCCCCAAACCCCCCACAACGCGGCGCAATCTGTATAAAGTAAAGTGGGGGGGTTCCCCCCCACACTCCCCTTCGGAGCCCTTTAAAACAGTCATTTTCCTCAGCGCGCACCTCCACGTTGCGCTCAGTTGTCTGCGCGCGCCTTTGTCCCGGCGCGTTTTTGACCTGACACCGTATGTATAGATAATGTTTTCTATGCTTCGAAAGCGTCCTTGTACAAAAAGCTTTTAAGGGAGCGCTTGAATTTTTCTAAAGAAGGTTCAGTACGTAAATATAGTGGTAAATTGTTCCAGAGCTGGGGGTGCTGTGACCGAAAAGATAGTGGATCTCCTGGTCCCTATTATTTTTAAAGAAGGAATAGTTAGTGGATGTTGTTGTATTGATCTGAGTGTCCTGGATGAAGAAGATGGTATCAGAAGACGGTCCAAAAATAACGGCGCATGTGATTGTTGAATTTTAAATGTTAATGGTATGATTTTAACAGTTATTCTGTGTGTGATTGGTAGCCAATGAGCAGTTTGTAAAAGTGGTGTAACGTGGTCATATTTTTTTTGAATTTGTTATAATTTTTATTGCTTGAGCAGTTGGGCACACGATGGAAGGACCTTGCAGATGGTAGGAGTCTGATCAGCAGACAAGAAGGAGTGTGTGGCGCAGTGGTTGGATCTACAGCCTCAGCACCCTGGGGTTGTGGGTTCAAACCCCGTGCTGCTCCTTGTGACCCTGGGCAAGTCACTTAATCCTCCATAGCCCCAGGTACGTTAGATAGATTGTGAGCCCACTGGGACAGAGAGGGAAAATGACCTGGAAAAAGAGGCAAAGTGCGAGGTTATAAAATTTGCAGACGATACCAAACTGTGCGGCAGAGTTAGGTCTAGGGAGGAGTGTGAGGACCTGCAAAGGGACCTGGACAAGCTGGAAGACTGGGCAAACAAATGGCAAATGCGCTTTAACGTGGAAAAATGCAAGGTCATGCATATAGGGAAAAAGAACCCGTTGTTCAAATACAAATTGGGGGGGGGGCATTATTGGGAGACAGCAGTCTTGAGAGAGACTTGGGTGTGCTGGTGGATGCATCACCGAAGCCATCTGCACAGTGCGCAGCAGCCTCGAAAAAAGCCAACAGGATGCTGGGCATCATAAAGAGGGGCATAACAACCAGGACGCAGGAAGTCATCATGCCATTGTATCGAGCGATGGTGTGTCCACATCTGGAATACTGCATTCAATATTGGTCGCCGTACCTCAAGAAGGACATGGCGGTGCTTGAGAGAGTCCAAAGGAGAGCAACGAAACTGGTAAGAGGGCTGGAACACTGCCCATACGCCGAGAGGTTGGATAGGCTGGGGCTCTTCTCTCTGGAAAAAAGGAGGCTCAGGGGAGATATGATAGAGACCTTCAAGATCATGAGGGGCATAGAGAGGGTGGATAGGGACAGATTCTTCAGGCTGAAGGGGTCAACAGGCACGAGGGGGCATTTGGAGAAACTGAAGGGAGATAGGTTCAGAACAAATGCAAGGAAGTTTTTCTTCACCCAAAGGGTCGTGGACACTTGGAATGCGCTACCGGAGGAAGTGATCAGGCAGAGTACGGTACAGGGATTCAAACAGGGATTGGACGGATTCCTGAGGGATAGGGGGATCGTGGGATACTGAGAGAGGTGCTGGGATGTAACACAGGTATAGAAAGCTAACTAGGTAATAAGTATAGAAAGCTAACCAGGTAATAAGTATAGAAAGCTAACCAGGTAATAAGTATAGAAAGCCAACCAGGTAATAAGTATAGAAAGCTAACCAGGTAATAAGTATAGAAAGCCAACCAGGTAATAAGTATAGAAATCCAACCAGGTAATAAGTATAGAAAGCTAACCAGGTAATAAGTATAGAAAGCTAACTAGGTAATAAGTATAGAAAGCTAACCAGGTAATAAGTATAGAAAGCTAACCAGGTAATAAGTATAGAAAGCCAACCAGGTAATAAGTATAGAAAGCTAACCAGGTAATAAGTATAGAAAGCTAACCAGGCAATAAGTATAGAAAGCTAACCAGGTAATAAGTATAGAAAGCCAACCAGGTAATAAGTATAGAAATCCAACCAGGTCGTGCATGTGCAAGACCGGAGGGTTAGGACTTCGATGGGAAGATAAGACTCAATGGGAAACCAAGGTGGCAAGGGGGCCCCTTCTGGTGACTCAGACAGGCCGTGACCTGTTCGGGCCGCCGCGGGAGCGGACTGCTGGGCAAGATGGACCTGTGGTCTGACCCGGCGGAGGCACTGCTTATGTTCTTATGTTCTTATGCTTGAGTACCTGATTGTAAAACCTTGATAGGCGGTATATAAAATCCTAATAAACTTGAAACTTGACTCTTGCTGCCACGTCAGAGGCAGGCAAGACGAAAATGATGCTATTTAACAGTAGTTCATATAAATCCAAAAACAGCTTCTGCAGTTTATCATTGAATTCAGTTGCCAATTGTCTCTAAGATGTGTTAATTTTTTTACGTAGTGATACTAGTCTCAAGATACAGATTGACACGGGACAAAGTTTGTCCCTGTTCCCACCCCCACGGGGCTTCGTCCCCATCCCCACCCTGAGGGTAACCGTCCCCCATGTCAATCTCTAACTGGCTTTCTGTAGTTACATTCAAAGCAGTGTGCATATTGGTGTCAGCTCATGGCGGTTTTATCTATGAACCATATTGGTGTCAGGTCAAAAGCGCGCCGGGACAAAGGCGCGTGCAGACGACTGAGCGCAGCACGGAGGCACGCGCCAAAGAAAATGACTGTTTTAAAGGGCTCCAACGGGGGCATGGGGGGGTTCTTTATACTGACCGCGACGCGTTGTGGGGGCGTTGTAGGGGGGTTTGGGGGGTTGTAACCCCCCCACATTTTACTGAAAACTTCACTTTTTCCCTAAAAAACAAGGAAACAGTTAAGTTTCCAATATAATGAGGGAGGTTACAACCCCCCAAACCCCGCACAATGCCGCCGCGATTCCCCAACAAAAACCCCCGTCGGAGCCCCTAAAAACACTCTTTTTCTTCGGCGCGTGCTTCCTTCTTGTGCTCAGTTGTCGGCGCGCACCTTTGTCTTCGGCGGTTTTGTCTATGAACCGTGCATATTATATACAGGTCCAGTGGTACCTCGGAATCCAAACTGAATCCGTTCCAGAACCCCGTTCGAGTTCCAAAACGTTTGAGTTCCAAGACAATTTTTCCCATTGAAAATAATAGAAACAAGATTAATCCGTTCCTTGGTCCCACAAACTCAGATCGGGCCCTCCTGGCAGAGACAGCAAGATCGGGCACCCCAACCGGCATAGACAGCAAGATCGGGTCCCCCACCTGGCAGAGACAGCAAGATCAGCAACGGTAACTGCAAGCGTTGCTCAGCCCAAAGCTTCCCTCTGACGCAAACTAGCCAGGTGGAAACAGGAAGCTGCGTCAGAGGGGAAGCTTTGGGCTGAGCAACGCTTGCAGTTCCCGTACATTCGGATTCCAGGGAAAAATTGAATTAAAAAAAATAGTTCAGATTCCAAGTTGTTTGCGTTCTGGGGCGTTCAGATTCCGAGGTACCACTGTACTTATTTTGTGCCTGGGGTAATGAAGGGTTAAGTGACTTGCCCAGAATCACAAGAAGCTGCAGTGGAAATTGGACCCGGTTCCCCTGGTTCTCAGATCACTGCTCTAATCATTAGGCCACTCAAGAAGCTGCTTCTGTCCCATTGTCAGAATCCAATCAGCGTGAGCCAGTGGTGTAGCAAGAGTAGGAGGCACCAAGGGGGGTGGTGCCCACCCTGTGCCCTTCTTTCCACCCCCAGCTCCTTCCACGCCTACCCCGCTCATTCCCCACACCACACTTGCACCCTCCCTTACCCCCCGTGTGGCGCAGTGGTTGAAGCTACAGCCTCAGCACCCTGAGGTTGTGGGTTCAAACCCATGCTGCTCCTTGTGAGCCTGGGCAAGTCACTTAATCCCCCCGTTGCCCCAGGTACATTGGATACATTGTGAGCCCACCAGGACAGACAGGGAAAAATGCTTGGGTACCTGAATAAATTTATGTAATCCGTTCTGAGTTCTCCTGGGAGAACGGTATAGAAAATTGAATAAATAAATAAATCTTCGCCACGCGAGCAGCTTCTCCAGCCTGCTGCTTGAAACCGGCATTGATTTTTCCTCTGATGTCACTTCCTGGCCCTGCCACCTGGAAGTGATTTGAGAGGGGAGCCAGGCTGGCACAAGTAGCAGGCCTGGGAAGTTGCTCACACAGGCGAAGATTTAAAGAGGTATGGGGAGGGAGGAAGGGAGGGCATGAGCGTGGCATGGGGGAGCGGAGAGGTGCCGATGCCCCCACCAAGACGGGGCCCGGGGCAGTTCTGCTTACTCAGCCGCTGGTGTGAACTTCTTCACAGCAGTGTCCTCCAGTGCCAGCTCCTGTCCTCTTCCTCACAAAAGTGCCCCCACTGTGGCTAACTTTGTCATGAATCTGAGGGAAGGATGCCACCCGTCTGCCCAGTCCACTTTCACTCTCTTCACCTGGAACGGATTTTGCACATGGCTCCAGTCCCAGATATGGCTGCCTGTCAGTCACAGAATGGAAAACAGCCACTTGTAGGTACCCTTTGCTCGAGCCATGGTCCCACCGCTACTGTCCTTTTAACAATTCTCCAGTTTACTTCAGTCCAAGCAGGAGGCAAGAATGTGGCCATCCATCAGCTTTTCGGGAAAAAAAAAAAAAGTGACAGACTGCGTGTCTTGACTGGAAGTGTGAACATCTAGGGCACACGGGCGCCTGCCAAAAACCCCTACCCTTCCCCCTTTCCTTTCCGTTCACTTGTAAGGCTTTATGCGGGGAAGGGGAGATGGTGATTTCCTTCCAATGAGAATGAGAACTTGGGCTCCATCTGGTATCTATTTAAGACATTTTCAGCAGCGAGAGCTCGCAGCTTCCATCCAGCTGAGCTTGAAAATTAACCCTTCATGGGAAGCACTGTACCCTGAGCCTCAGAAGCTTATCTTCCCATTTCCACCTCCACCACAACCACAACCCGCGCTCTGTATAGGATATTCACTGAGAACTGGGGGTGAGGGGTCTTGATATTGTGGACAATGGTTTTGATAAAGCTGCTCTGTGGGTTATTTGAAAAGTTGGTAATAACACACAGAGGGGAGCAGGGGTGCTGAATTTAATGTTGGTCTTACAAAAATCATAGAGTAAGATGACAAGGCCTGAAATGGTCTACCAGTGGAGGTAATTAACAAATGTTGGGCACATTTGGGACTCGTATGGAGGACTGAGTATGGAAATATATAAACTTTTCAAGACATTGGGAGAATCTTTATTGGACAGAGCAGGTCAGCCATTTTGGTTTTTTCTTCAGTTTCTTTAAAATATTACTATAGTATTTCGGGAGCATCCTGGATTTGGCAAGCTATAGTGGGTATTTATTTGGGAACATTATGAATGCGGCACACTGTAGAACAGTCTTTCTATGGGAATGCTTTGGAAATGGCACACTATAGTATGGAATTCTTATGGAAATGGTTTGAATTTGGTCCACTGTATTGTTTCTTAAAATGCTTATATACCGCTCCTCAAAAGCCATCGGAGTGGTTTACAACAATTAAAAGCAAAAATAGGAAAGAAATACAAATTCACGATAGGACAGCCAAAACAAGAAAAGAAAAAACAAAACAAAAAAACTTAATGTGTGCTGCCACTGTCCAAGCCCGCCCTGAAAGTCAAGACTCCCCATTGGAGAATGACATGGGGACAGATTTTTCACCGTCCCCGCGGGAACTCATTTTCCTGTCCCTGCCCCATTCCCGCAAGCTCCATCCTCATCTGCACAAGCTTCAATCATAAGCAGCAACACTCTAGAGATCAGATTGTGATGTCATAATGCCTCATTTCACCAATGCCTAAACTCTGTCCTCATCTGCACAAGCCTCAAACACTTTAAAATCATGTGCTCGAGGCTTGTGCGGTTAAGGCAGGGCTTACGAGAATGGCGCAAGGACAGGGACAGCGACAAAACTCATGGGGACGGGGCAGGGAAATTGAGTTCCTGCGGGGATGGGGAAAAATTTGTTCCTGTGTCATTCTCTACACTCCACTAATCTTGAAATCAAAATGTAGTAAAAGTGAGCCAAGTATAGGACAATCAAGCCATTGTGACATCACTGATGAGGTTGGCTCTTAGGCATTGGTGGAATGAGGCATTATGATGTCACAATACCAGCTCTGGTCTGGTTATCAGAGGCTGAAGCTTTTCACACTATTTATTTATTCAATTTTCTATACTCTTCTCCCAAGTAGAGAATGACACAGGGACAAATTTTTCTCCGCAGGAACTCATTTTCCTGTCCCATCCCTATGAGTTCTTTTCTGCCCCTTCCCCATTCCTGCAAGCTCCATCCTCATCTGCACTAGACCTCAGATTGTGATGTCATAATGCCTCATTCCACCAATGCCTAAGCTCCGTCCTCATTAAAATCCTAAGTAGCAACATTCTAGAACTCAGATTGTGATGTCATAATGCCTCATTCCACCAATGCCTAAGCTCCGTCCTCATTAAAATCCTAAGTAGCAACATTCTAGAACTCAGATTGTGATGTCATAATGCCTCATTCCACCAATGCCTAAGCTCCGTCCTCATTAAAATCCTAAGTAGCAACATTCTAGAACTCAGATTGTGATGTCATAATGCCTCATTCCACCAATGCCTAAGCTCCGTCCTCATCTGCACAAGCCTCAAACACTTTCAAATCATAAGTAGCAACATTCTAGAGCTCAGATTGTGATGTCATAATGCCTCATTCCACCAATGCCTAAGCTCCGTCCTCATCTGCACAAGCCTCAAACACTTTAAAAATCATAAGTAGCAACATTCTAGAGCTCAGATTGTGATGTCATAATGCCTCATTCCACCAATGCCTAAGCTCCGTCCTCATTAAAATCCTAAGTAGCAACATTCTAGAACTCAGATTGTGATGTCATAATGCCTCATTCCACCAATGCCTAAGCTCCGTCCTCATTAAAATCCTAAGTAGCAACATTCTAGAACTCAGATTGTGATGTCATAATGCCTCATTCCACCAATGCCTAAGCTCCGTCCTCATTAAAATCCTAAGTAGCAACATTCTAGAACTCAGATTGTGATGTCATAATGCCTCATTCCACCAATGCCTAAGCTCCGTCCTCATCTGCACAAGCCTCAAACACTTTCAAATCATAAGTAGCAACATTCTAGAGCTCAGATTGTGATGTCATAATGCCTCATTCCACCAATGCCTAAGCTCCGTCCTCATCTGCACAAGCCTCAAACACTTTAAAAAATCATAAGTAGCAACATTCTAGAGCTCAGATTGTGATGTCATAATGCCTCATTCCACCAATGCCTAAGCTCCGTCCTCATTAAAATCCTAAGTAGCAACATTCTAGAACTCAGATTGTGATGTCATAATGCCTCAATTCCACCAATGCCTAAGCTCCGTCCTCATTAAAATCCTAAGTAGCAACATTCTAGAACTCAGATTGTGATGTCATAATGCCTCATTCCACCAATGCCTAAGCTCTGTCCTCATCTGCACAAACCTCAAACACTTTAAAGCCATAAGTGTTCGAGGCTTGTGCGGTTAAGGCAGAGTTTACAGGAATGGGGCAGAGACTGGGACAAAACTTTTGGGGACAGGATGGGGGAAATTGAGTTCCTGTAGGGATGGGAACAAATTTGTCCCCGTGTCCTTCTCTACTTCCCACAAAAAGCCTCTTACAATCTCTCTTTGGGAATGCTTTGCATGTAATGCACTATAGTATGGTTTTCCTATGGGAATACTTTGGATTTGATCGACTGTAGTAGAGTAATTTGGGGGGGGAAATGATTTGGGTATGATGCACTACAGTGCGGTATTCCTCTTGGAATTCTTTGGATTTACTCCAGTGTATTACACTCTTTCTTTGGAAATACTTTGGATGTGATGAACTGCGGTGCAGTATTCCTTTGGGAATGCTGATATTTGATTTTTCTGATCCTGCAGTAAAATAAAGCTGCTTTTGAAGCTGATTTCCAATTCTCTTTTTTTTTCCATAAAGTGTTCGAATGCTTCTAACATGCTTGTACAGAGACAGGAGCTTCTGATGCTCAGAGTACAATGTAATAAACAGACTTTTAAAGAAACAAATCGAGGGAGACAGCAGAACATGAAAGAAAATGCCTGAATCCACTAGAGACCAGCTGACCTCAGTACATCTGGCAGTAGTTAGCTCTGAGTTCTCGTTCACTGCTTCTCAAATAGTTACAGTCTGAGTTCTCTGCATTGCCCTAATTCTCTTTCCCTAGGGCAGGGGTGTCAAAGTCCCTCCTCGAGGGCCGCAATCCAGTTGGGTTTTCAGGATTTCCCCCATGAACATGCATGAGATCTATTTGAATGCACTGCTTTCATGGTATGCTAATAGATCTCATGCATATTCATGGGGGAAATCCTGAAAACCCGACTGGATTGCGGCCCTCGAGGAGGGACCTTGACACCCCTGCCCTAGGGTTACTATATTTGTGAAGTCAAAAAATGGGACACATAACCCTTCCCGCAGCCCACCCACAGCCCCACCCTAGCCCCTCCTCCTACCAGTCTCACCCCTGAACTGCGGGGGCCCCAACTTTTCACCAGTCTCAGCCTTGCCCCACTATACCTTGCACCCATTTACTTAGTCCCCCCTTACCATCTTCTGTACCCTTTTAGTGCTTATCTCTCTCCCTCCCTCCAAATCCTCTATGGGTGTTTCTCATCACTCCCCCTTCCTCCCCCATGGGTGCTTGCTTCTCTCTCCTTCCCTCCTTCCCCTTGAGTGCTTCTCTCTGTCTCTCCCCCATCGGTGCTTGCATCTCTCTCTCTCTCTTCTCTCTCCTTCTCTCCCTCCATCACCCCCTTGGGTGCGTCTCTCTCTTCCTCCCTCCAACACCCCCACCCCTGTGGGTGCTTGTTTCTCTCTCTCCTTCCCTCCCTCCCCATGGATGCTCTCTCTCTCCAAGTTTTTTCCAAGTTTATTGTAAATTTGAACAGTGAGATGGTGCTTCTCTCTTTCCCTATGGATCTCCACTGTCCCTCACCTACCTCCTCACTGAAATTTAATCTTTGGGTCGGCCGGCAGCAGCAGCAGCGAGGTGAGCCTGCTGCTGTCAGCCTGCCCCAAAACCTTCTCTCTAGAGTGCCCCACCTACGCGGGAACAGGAAGATACTCCAGAGATGAGGATACCTTGCTGCTGCTGCCAGTCAGCCAGAAGATTAAATTTCGGTAGAGACAGGAAAGAATACCCCAGAGCAGGCCCCTCTTTCAAGCCAGGGTTGATTGTTGAATTGAGATGAAGAATTGGGAGTCCATGGTATGACCAGCCCAGGGGGAGAGGAGGGGGGGAGTAGAATGACTGGAGCATCTCAGGAAAGCATCTGGGTTGATTTAGCTAGGGCCAGAAGAAGCTTATTGGACTCATTGATCCCTTGCCCAGCTCTTAGATTATGTTCCCATGCTCTGCTCTTCAGGGGTTCTACTTAGATTCAGGATTGTTCATTGTTATTGTTGCAAGGTCTGTGAAAGCCAAGTGTAGCCAGTTCTGTGGCACATGCCTATCCCTGCCAAAGCTTGTTTGCTGACTTTTTGAGAATTGCAGCTGATACTCTTCTGGCAGAGTAAAAGGGCATTGAGTTGGCAGAGGCAAAGCCGCCTCACCCCCTGTTCTCCTTGAGGTCTGATGCACCTTCCCACACCTAGCAATGCAGCCTGGGCCGGCCATAGACAACAGAGCCAGGGGGTACCGTTTTTATTTCGGGGAGTGAAACCCTTCCTTGCAGACAAACAGTGGGCAAGGAAAACGGCAGGCCACGGTTTAGAAACATAGAAGATTACGGCAGAAAAGGGCTATAGGCCATCAAGTCTGCCCACCCTACTGACCCATCCTCTTAAGTCTATACCTAGCGACCGATATTCCAGTTCGACCCTCGTAGGGATCCCACATAGGTATCCCATTTATTCTTAAAGTCCAGCACGCCAGACATGCCAGATATTCTTTGAAAGAATATCTGGCATTTCATTTAAAAAGTGAGGACTTCTGTCCCCTCATTGCTTAGAAAGGTGGGCAGGAAGATACCTCCAGTCTTGGCTGACTGCTCGCCGTGTCAACCCAAAGAGAATGAGCGGAGTAATATCCAGTGTAGTCTGATGGGTTTTTTTTCCCTCTTCTTTCACAGCGAGCTCCTGGAGGAGTTGGAAAGTTGCAGAACTGCTCATTCCATCGCTGAGTGCTTTGTCAGAGGGTAAGTTGTGCCAGTTGGGGCAAGGTGGTCTGCTCTTTTACCCCTGACTTCAGGGCACAGAGGGTGAGAGGAATGTGAGGCATTCTTCATTCAAGAGTGCTGCAGGCAAGGGAGTATATAGTATTTTGAAAGGAATAGCTGAAAAGTGATGTGTGAGCATATGAAATTAATAGGCACGTACAGTATTAACTAAGCAACAGTTGTAGGTTGTATTTTTTTTATGTTCTTCACCGTAGAGAATTAATAGTAACATATGTATTATTAAATCTAGCATAAAAAATATATCTAAATCAATGAAAAGCTTCAGGTATAAGAGCCATGGACTCTATCAGCTCAAGCTTTAAAACAATCACAGCACCCTTCCTGCCTGCATTAGTCTGATTTTTATTTATTTATTTATTTTATAAGATGAGCAAAAAAGTCTCTATAGTGAAGGGTTACTTATCTTTAACAGCTGAGAGTCTACTCTATCCATCGCTCACCAATACTCCAAATCCTCAACGTGCTTAATATTCTCCCCAATTGTTCAAATCCAAAATAATCCATGTGATATAGGCCCTATTTTTATTAAACTGTGCAAGCAGTGGGATGGGTGGAGGGGGAGAAGGGGGGATGGGAAGGGAGGAGGGTGTGTTGAGAGTAGAGGTCTGCATGAGAACGGGGATCGCGGGAATCCCACGGGTCCCGCGGAGGTCCCGTGGGAATCCCCCCCTAACCCACAGGACTCCCACGGGGACCCCCCACTGGCCCACGGGACTCCCACGGGGACCCCCCTCTAGCCAATGGGACTCCCACGGGGATGGAAGGCTTTGGAAGCAGGGTTCGTCCATATAATATAATGGACATGTCAGCCTTAGTAAAAGAGGGGGTTTATAAGTTAATTACCTAAACAGAAAACAAAAAGGGTTCCACCAAAGAGATTCCACAAGGAAAACAGCAGCGCAAACACAAAAGAAACTGTGGAATTGATGATCCTGTCAGAAGTAATTGCTGCTTTTTATGGTTTTGGGCGGGGATGGAGGTAATTCCATGCGGGGATGGGTGGGGACGGAGAGGATCCTGATGGGGATGGGTAGGGACGGAGAGGATCCTGGCGGGGATGGGTGGGATTTCTGTCCCCGCGCAACTCTCTAGTTGGGAGGTACTTTATCGTGTTTGTATTGTGATGATAACTGATTGTTGACTTCTTTGAATTTATATATCTACAATGTATTAACTGAGTTGAGATGACATTCTTTGTAAGATTTTTGTTATGTATATTTTATTTTTAAAACTCAATAAAAATTATTGAACATTAAATTGTACTAGCAGTTTTTAGTGCAGTGAGCCGTGCTGAATGGCTCGCACTGCTCCCGACGCTCATAGAGTTCCTGTGAGTGTCGGGAGCAGCGCAGGCCATTCATCACGGCTCTCTGCGCTAAAAACTGCTAGCGCAGTTTAATAGAAGAGGGAGTTAGTTTTTTTAATCCATAGGTAGTCTTCAATATCCAGCTGGTGGCGTTTTTTGGCAGCTAAGCCGATAGTGGGCTCTGAGCTTGGTGCTTGTCCAGTGTGGAGCTTTCATTGATGTTTAAAAAGAATTGCTGGTTATCCTTCCTCCTGAAGAAGCGATGGGAGAATCGCGTACAGTGTTGAGGAAGACTGTGGATATTGAAGACTACCTATGGATTTAAAAAACTATATCACATGGATTATTGGTTTATGATTTTGGATTTTGAGTTTGAACATTGGGGAGAATGTTAAGCACGCTTGAGGATTTGCAGTACACTTCCCCCTCCGTATTCACGGGGGTTAGGGGCTGCAGCCAGCCGCGAATATTAAAAAACACGTGAATAATATTTGGGCCGATTCTGCCCCTAACCCTCGCTTTCCCGGCCTATTTAAGCCTGAACGCCCCCCCTTAAGCCTTACCTGGTGGTCTAGTGGGTTTTTAGGCAGAGTCGAATCTTCCCCCGCTCCCTGCCCCGTGCAGTTCGCTCACAGGAAGTGGCTGCCTTGAGCTCCCGTAGTCTCTCGAGCCATTTCCTGTGAGCGATCTGCACGGGGCAGGAGCCTGGAAGACGCTCCTGCCCCCCGAAAACCTGCAAGACCACCAGATATGGCTTAAAGGGGGGCTTACAGGGCTTAAAACAGCCTGAAAAATGAAAATGAATTTTGTGGTTTAAAACTGCGAATAAGTGAATACGGAGGGGGAAGTGTATTGTGAGCGACGGCCGGAGTAGACTCTTAGCTGTTAAAGATAAGTAACCCTTCACTATAGATACTTTTTTGCTCATCTTTAAAAAAAAAAAAAAATCAGGCTAATGGCAGGCAGGAAGGGTGCTGTGATGTTTTAAAGCCTGAGCTGGTAAAGTCCATGGCTCTTATACCTGAAGCTTTTTGGCTTTCACTGAGCACTTTCATTTGATTTAGATATATTTTTTATGCTAGATTTAATAATACATATGTTACTATTAATTCTCTATGGTGAAGAAAATAGTATGTACTTTTGAGAATTAACAATTTCGAGTCTTTTACTCCTACCATTTTATTGAGTATTTTTTTTATGTATCATGTATTTACATTCTATTTTTGTTAATTATAAAGCATTTTGATGTTTGTTGTGGGAAATAAGAACATAAGAAGTTGCCTCCGCTGAGGCAGACCAGAGGTCCATCTCGCCCAGCGGTCCGCTCTCGCGGAGGCCCATCAGGCCCACTGCCTGAACAGTGGTCTCTGACTAATTTTATAAATTACCTCTAATCCTATCCCTATATTCAATTTTGTCAAATGGAATAGAATGGTGGGTGATGGATCCTGTCGGCATGCTCTTCCTGAAAGACCAGTGTAGAACAATTTGATATTACACCTGATAGAAATTAGTAGAGGTGCTAGGCTATCCCTTGACCGTTCCTTCTATCCCCTTTTCTGGGCTCCAGCCGTAGTCCACTCACTACTCCCAACCTCCCGAGGGCCTGCTTCTCTGGGGGCCTTGCCATTGTGCACCTGCCCAACCTTGTAAAAAAGGAACATAATAATAGACTTACTGGGTCAGACCAATGGTCCATCAAGCCCAGTAGTCCGTTCTCACGGTGGCCAATCCAGGTCCCTAGTACCTGGCCAAAACTCAAGGAGTAGCAACATTCCATTCAGAATCCAAAAGAACAGCAAGATTCCGGAATCCCAAAGAGTAACCAAAGCTTCCAGAATCTGAAGTAGTAACAACATTCCATGCATACCGATCCAGGGCAAGCAGTGGCTTCTCTCCCATATCTTTCTCAATAACAGACTATGGACTTTTCCTCCAGGAACTTGTCCAAACCTTTCTTAAAACCAGCTACGCTATCCGCTCTTACCACATCCTCTGTTAAGAGCAGAAAATATATTTTATTTTTCCTTGTTCTCCTTATTCTTCATCTTTCGTCCTAATCAACAGTGCTTCTTTTTTCTTTTTCCTCAACTTAAATTTGTAAAACCGCTTTGAGCGTTCCCATCGTAAGGCGGTATATCGAGCCCTCTGTGTACAATAAACAATAAACCAGTGTCCCCACACACCTTTTCAAGCAGGCATGCGCGGATGGCGTCGTGATGATGTCACGTGCATGTGTGACATCATCATGGCGACGTCCATGCAAGCACGGAGACCCTCCAGCCCCGAGTTTAGTGTGCTGCGGCTTGAAAAGGTGCGCGGGGACTGTAAGTGGTCAGCTGGCGCCTCTCCTCGCCAGCATCTCGCGGCACACCCGGAATCTTGCCATGGCACACTAGTGTGCCGCCGCACACCGTTTGCCATACCCTGCAATAAACAATCAATACCCCGGAAGGGAAGGGAGACCCCCCCCCCCCCCAGCACCGCACCACCCTAGGGTCTCTTTTACTGTCCCCTTTTCATTCTTGCTGGAGTGAGGGATGTGATGAGTGACAAGGCGTCTTACTTATGCCATTCCATCGGTGTCCCCAAACGCCTTTGGTTTTCTGGGGATTTTAACTACACATTTTTGGCACTGTGAATGCAGTCAGAAATGCTCTTTCTTGTATGTTTCATTGCACATCTGGGTTTGATTCTTTCTGCTCTCTGTCATACTTTTCAAACTTTCCTCTTCGTTCTACTCTTTACACATACGGATTTTATTTTCACTTTAACGTCAGCCTACTTCATGTTTTCATTTTGTCTGGTGTCGACCTGTTTCTGATGGCCAACACAAATGACAGGCCAGCATGTAGTATTACAGAAGGGCATTGAAAAACTGGGGGGGGGGGGGGGAAACACTTTTATGGGTAAAACAGATTTAAGCACAGAAACAGCCTCTTACAAAACAGATTGGGCCATATATATATGTGAAGTTATGTGCACACCACCTGCATGTGCACAGATTTTCCAATTTGAATGCAGGCATTCCTTGTCCGGAGGAGGGTTAAAGGGCACTTCTGTAACTGAGCATGTGTAAGTGCACAGAATAGTGGCACTAACATGGGCAAGTAAATTACGCACTGTTCTCTAACGTGGAATTTAAGTGCTTTAGCACAGGGGTGTACAAGTAGGAAGAGCACGGCAAGGGCAATTTGCACATCTAATTAATATAATACAAGTTTTGTTTTTAAAGCTGTTCTTAAGTTCGATTTGTATGTAACTCAGAACTTGTAGATTTTAAAGATTTTTGCTGCTTACCTCTGCTCCCAGCTGACAAAGGGCCAACTGTCCCTAGTAGTGTTCCCTCTAAGGCAGGGGTGTCCAACCTGCGGCCCGAGGGCTGCATGCAGCCCCGTGAAGTATTTTGTGCGGCCCCGGTCAAGGGCGATGCAGTGTTTTCCTCTGCTGCCCCCGGGTGTTTACCGTCAGGTTCCCTCCTCTGTCTTGCTGCAGCGTTTGCGCATTTGTGCGGCCCCAGAAACATCCTTTTTCGGCCAATGCGGCCCAGGGAAGCCAAAAGGTTGGACATCCCTGCTCTAAGGTACAACATTCACAACCACACACTGTTCTTAGGGAAAGATTCACTAAACTTTGCGAGCCTTCTCCGACCCCGACCCGATTCACTAAACTTCCGGCTGATCCGCACACCGCTTCCGATCCGCACGTGCAAATGAGGGGAAATGGCATGCCAAAGTAAGAAAGGAACCAACGAAGGAACACCGATTCCCAAAAGAAGCGAGGCTGCTGAGGACCAGTCGCTCACGTCCATTGCCGACTGTCCTGCTCTCTGCCGCCCTGAAATCCCAGCCTGAAACCATCAAAATAAAATACATCTCCATTGTGCAAAAAGCGCCCTGCTCTCTGCTGCCCTGCCTCTCTTCTGCCCTGAATCTCTTCAAGCCCGTGTTTTTAACCCGCGGTTTTAAAGCGGGGCTGCGCTACCCCGTGTTCTGCTAGTTGTTCCAGTCTGGCTGCATAGCGTGTCCTGCTATGATTCTCTTGGGGCCAGCGAGTGCAGCTGCCCCCACCCCTTCTGTTTGACCTCAAGCTTTTGTGAAGAGCAAGCGCATGCGCGGATCGCATCTCCAGGCAGAGAGGATGGTCTGCGCATGCGTCTGGATCGCCTGTGGGCGTGTGTCCGATCATATCGTTTGCATGGGGACTCTTTAGTGAATCGGTCGCCCGGCAAGACTCGGACACGGATCGCCCACGGATCGGAGAGGTGAGTTTAGTGAATCTAGGCCATAATGTAGCCTTGCATCATTCCTGAGTCTGTTACAGGAGAAGTGTAGGAGTCTGTGCCACTGGAAATACTGCTCAGTGAACTCAAATGAAGCTGCACCCACGTTCTTTCTGCCGGGCCAATATTGCAACATCTAACGGCTTGAGTTTTTAGTGTCTGTTGGGTTCTATTGTGGTACTTTTCCTCTATATATTTTAATTGCCTGTAAAGTAAGGCAGGACGTTTGTACCGATTAAATAGAAGATGTAAATGTGTGCAGATAAGGGGGTCATTTTCCAAAGGAAGACAGGCGCTTTGAATAGCTGGCTCTAATGCAGCCCGTAGCTTTAAAACTGCTGAGCATCATGGTCTGAAAACTTACAGTTCTCTCTTCCTGGAGGCCAGCTGATGGGCCACTAAGCCTGGGGACTTTCTCTTCCTCTTACACTTCATTGGAAGTAAGTCAGTTAGGGGCGTAAGAGCACAAGGAAAGCTATGTTGTGTCAAACTAACATCCATCAAGCTCAGCAGGGTCAGTGCATGACTTGTCACAAGCAATGACATCATAAGGGGGGATATGGACCACACCAGGCGCCATTTTAGTGGGGGCGCCCGCACCTTTCCGCCCCTCCACCCCCACACCATACAAGTGCTGTCCCTTCCCTCCATCCCAGAGCCTCTTTAAAAATCTTCACCAGCGAAAGCAACTTCTCCAGCCAGCTGGCCTGGCTGGCCTCTGAAATCACTTCCGGGTCATGGGACTAGGAAGTGACACGAGAGGGGAAGTCAGTGCTGGCGCGAGCAGCTTCTCTGGCCTGCTGCTTGCGCCAGCACTGACTTCCCCCTCTCATGTCACTTCCTAGTCCCATGACCAGGAAGTGATTTCAGAGGGCAGCCAAGCCAGCGCCAGCAACTGGCTGGAGAAATTGCTTTCGCTGGTGAAGATTTAAAGAGATACAGGGGGAGGAAGGGAGGTCATGAGTGGGGTGGGGGGGACAGCACTTCCCCGGGCACCCACTGCCTCGGGTGCCACCTACCCTCGCTGGTCACAAGTACCCCAGCAGATCCCAAATTTCCCTGAAGCAGACTGTGCAGTGCAGGGAGCCCAAGGAGAAAGGGGTCACTTACGAGCCGGCCCGTATCTTACCTGTGCTTGGGGGTTCTTCACTTGGAATACTGTGTCCAACATTGGTCTCCCAACCTAAAGAAGGATATAAAACTGTTGGAGAGGGTGCAGAGACGAGCAACGAAGTTAATAAGAGGTATGGAGAACTTGGAATATGAGGAACGACTCAAGAAACTGGGACTGTTCTCCCTTGAGAAGAGGAGGCTGCGAGGGGACATGATCGAGACGTTCAAAATGCTGAAAGGCATCGATAAAATAGAGCAGGAAAATAAATTATTTACATTGTCCAACGCGACACGGACAAGAGGACATGGTTTGAAGCTAAGAGGGGACAAGTCCAGGACAAATGTCAGGAAGTACTGTTTTACGCAGCGAGTGGTAGACACCTGGAATGCTCTCCCCAAAGGAGGTTATTAAGGAATCCACTGTGCTGGGATTCAAAGGCAAATTAGATGCACATCTCCTTATGAGAGGCATAGAGGGATATGGGTGACTAAAACTACATCAGGTGTATACCTGACTGGGCCTCCGCATGTGCGGATCGCCGGACTCGATGGACCATGGGTCTGATCCGGAGATGGCAGTTCTTATGTTCATCTGAACGTCTGCCATCCGCCCCCAGAGCTTTCTGGGTCCTCTCTGCTTCTCTGTAGGGTGTGTGCGCAGTGATTTACTGCCTCTGGCTGCATGAAGCACTCGTGGGGATTTCTGCTTAAGTACTTACAAATCCCCTTTCCTCTCGTTCTGCTTCCTTTGCTTTCTGTCTCTTGTCCTTTTGTCTCTTCCCCCCCCCCCCCCCTCTGAATTAGATTCAAGAAATGTTCTTGGCCTGACAATCTGCGTGAAATTACATAAAAAGAGGATCATTTCGCAGGCATTTCTGGAGTTCAAGCAGCGCTTTATCTGGAAACATGCCTTTAAAAAAAAATAATAAAACTGCCTCTGACAGCGGCATAGCTAGAAGTCTCTCCCACCTCCTTCTCCTGCCTCCCTCTCCCCCCCCCCCCCCGGCCGCCCGCTGCCCATTGCAATATTACCTCTGCTGGCGGGGATGCCAAGCCCTGTCAGCTGATGACATCTCCCATCTGGGTCATGCCTGCAACAGCACTTAATTCACTCAGGCGTGCTTTGGCTGTTAACTCCAGCTGTCCCATACGTGCTCAGACCTGAACTATGCAGGCATTATAACGGGATCTGTTTATACCTTCTCAGTGCTATGCTTTATATGTATATACAAGAGGTGCTTGGGATTTAAAATTGGCTTTATTTAGTTCAAACCAACAGTAACACAGATCAACTAACAATCTTAAGTAAGGTCGGATTAAAGAAGTACTGTATGTAGAAACTTACAATCTCTGAGTCTCAGTAAGATGTTATGCTTAATGTTTCCACACAGTTTAACTACACATTTACTCTATAGTAGAGAATGGCACGGGGCCAAATTTTTCCCCGTCCCCGCAGGAACGCAATTTAACCCATCCTGTCCCCATGAGTTTTGTCCCTGTCCCTGCCCCATTTCTATAAGCTCTGCCTTAACCGCCCCAGCCTCGAACCCTTATGATTTTTGAGGCTTGTGCAGATGAGGACAGAACTTGCAGGAATGGGGGCAGGGACAGGAAAAGAACTTGCGGGGATGGGACGGGAAAATGAGCTCCCGCGGGGACGGGGAAGTCTGGTCGAGACTACCCCTTGGTTAGTGGATAGACTTGAACTTTGCTAGTTGCTGTCAGGCAAAAAAGAGTCTGATTTAAAACAGAATTTTGCTGTAGCAGCATTTCTGATGTTAGCTCAGTCTGAATAGAAATTCTGCACGGGAAGAGATTGCTGTTTCCCTCCTTCCAGGCAAGTCATCCTTCTCCAAGGCACATCTTTCCAGTCCCTCTGCAGGGCTGAAAGCCACCAATTCTGTCTCACCTTCTGGCATGTCCTCACTCTCTCATTCTGGCTCTCACTCATACTTAGCTCTCTCACATTCTCATTTTCATTCCTTCGAATGTCCAAGAAATCCATTGTTCTATAAGATTTGCCTCTATAGCCGTTAATAGTAAGTCCTGTCATTGGCTGTTGACAGGCTGACATGGAAGTAATGGAGCTTGGCAATTCATGAATGGTCCAGCTTATGGAGGATTATGTCATGGCAATCGGTCCTATAATGCAAAGGCCTAGTCAGTTTAAGACAATCGCAACCCATTCTCTGCCGATGGAGGCACGCACGAAGTTCAAACTAGGATGTCTCTGCTTCAAAGTACTAAATGGGCTAACCCCTAAATACATCACAGACCTCTTCTCATTCCCAACCAACAGACACGAAAGAAAAACACACCTGAAATTTGTCTCCCCACCGGCCAGAGGATGCAAATATAAAAGATATCATCAACAACTGCTATCGTATCAAGCAGCAACATGGGGTAAAGACCCAGAAAAACTAATTGCACACACGAACAATTATGGAGAATTTAGGAAACACCTAAAAACTTACCTGTTCCTGAAATACCTAGACAACGAACCAGGCCATCAACCCCCCTTGTAACATCATCATATACCAGAACTTGTAAAATGTTAACCCTAACCCTACACACAAACTGTTGGTACTATTATTAATGATGACATTATCAGATGCACACTGTTATTCTCTTCAATTCGTTGTATGTACAGCTCTATTCATTGTATCTACAGCTATTATTTATTGTATTTACAGTTTCTATTTAATGTAAACCGCCTAGAAGTCGCAAGATTGCTGGCGGAAAAAGTTATTATTATTATTATTATTCTCTGATAGGCCCTTCAAAGGGGAGTCTCGGTTCTACCCAACCCCGCCCCATTTCACCCAAGTCATACCCTATCAGGCCTCAATGTGTTCTCGTGCTCAGAGCCACAGGGCATCTGTGCATACGCAGGTGTGCCATGATGACATCACATGCATGTGCGTGACATCACCGCGTTTCATCCACGCATGCGCAGGTGCTTTCCCAACGCTGTCCCGAGCTGGGAGCTTTTCAAAACCCAGACAAAGTGCCAGGTTTTGAAAGGCCATCAAGATGCCCAAACATGTCCGCTAAAAAGGGGACATGTCTGGGTAAATCCGGACCTCTGGTAACCCTAGTCTCAGCAGACCTGCCCTCTGACTACCTTCACGGGTGAGCATAAATGTCCCAGATCATCATGACCTAAATGACTTTCCACCACAGCTTTTCTGTCCCATGATCTCACCTAGAATAAACAATCCAGCTCCACATTGCAATGTTTTTCAGTATACCAGCTTGGATCAATAATGCTGGCAGCTTAATTCTCTTAAAAAAAATACAGTTCAGGCCTGGTCTGGACAGCTATGTAGCAAAGCCTAAGTTTAACCTAACTTCCTTATAGCCTACAGGCTATCCCATGACTAGCCTTAATATTTCCCTCCCTCTTTTATATTCAAAATTGGAAACATTGAGGATATAAAGTTAAAAGGGGATAGATTCCGTCAAACGTAAGGAGGTTCTTCTTCACCCAGAGAGTGATAGAAAACTGGAATGCTCTTCCAGAGGCTGTTATAGGGGAAAACACCCTCCAGGGAGTCAAGACAAAGTTAGACAACTTCCTGCTGAACCAGAACGTATGCAGGTAGGGCTAGTCTCAGGGCACTGGTCTTTGACCTTAGGGCCGCCACGTGAGCAGACTGCTGGGCACGACTGCTGACCACTGGTCTGACCCAGCAGCGGCAATTCTTATGTTCTTATAACAATATAATACAAGATAAACACGCCTGAATGAATTAAGTGCTGCTGCAGGTGTGACTCAGACAACATGAAGGCAGAAGGGTCCCAAGCCAAAAGTGAGAGGGCCCAGTTCCCCGAGGACCTAAGTCACTGCTTCCTGATGTATGTATAAAAGTGTTTGTATAAGCCCTGTATATATAAGAACGTAAGAACATAAGAATTGCTGCTGTTGGGTCAGACCAGTGGTCCATCTTGCCCAGCAGTCCACTCACGCGGCGGCCCCCAGTGCTCTAAATGAGTCCAGCCTCACCTGCGTACGTCCCAGTTTAGCAGGAACTTCTCCAGCTTAGTCTTGAAACCCTGGAGGGTGTTTTCCCCTACAACAGACTCCGGAAGAGCGTTCCAGCTCAACACCACTCTCTGGGTGAAGAAGAACTTCCTTACGTTTGTACGGAATCTATCCCCTTTCAACTTTAGAGAGTGCCCTCTCGTTCTCTCTATCTTGGAGAGGATGAACAGTCTGTCTTGATCTATTAAGTCTATTCCCTTCAGTATTTTTGAATGTTTCGATCAAGTCCCCTCTCAGTCTCCTCTTTTCGAGGGAGAAGAGGCCCAGTTTTTCTAATCTTTCACTGTACGGCAATTCCTCCAGCCCCTTAACCATTTTAGTCGCTCTTCTCTGGACCCTTTCGAGTAGTACCGTGTCATATAAGGAAGTTCTTCTTCACCCAGAGAGTGGTAGAAATCTGGGACGCTCTTCCGGAGGCTGTTATAGGGGAAAACACCCTCCAGGGATTCAAGACAAAGTTAGACAAGTTCCTGCTGAACCAGAATGTACGCAGTTAGGGCTAGTCTCAGTTAGGGCACTGGTCTTTGACCTAAGGGCCACCGCGGGAGCGGACTGCTGGGAATGATGGACCACTGGTCTGACCCAGCAGTGGCAATTTTTATGTTCTTATGTGCTTAATTTTTTGATTTACATTTGGCATTTTCCAATCTTCTTACAAAAAAAGAAGATATTGAGTTCACAGGGTTTTTTTTCTCCTCCTCATGAACAGAGCGCCTGGTTACAAAGGCCCTACCACGTCTTTCAAAGTTAGGCGCCATTTTAAGAATTGTACCTAGCTGCACTTAGCCGCCACTAAGTGTCTCTAACTTAGACACTGGTATATTAGGCCATGGTTTTCTTGGCCTAAAATAACGATGCCTAACTCTTTCTATGTCCAAACTCTGCTCACCATGCCTACTTTTCGGGTAGGCATGGGTAGGGGCATATGCGTCGGAAAGGGGGAGGCCACAGGGGCCAAGGCCACCTCCCCAAGTTTTCAGTCACCGATTGTTGCCCGCCTTCCCTTCTCCTGGTGTTATGATTTTAAATCTTTGGGCAGCCGCTGCGCAGCGTTAAACAGCAGGACCGCCCCGGAACCCTTCATTCTACTTCCGGGGGGGCAGGCCTACTCGTGGACGCTGCGTGGCGGCTACCCGAAGATTTAAAACTATGGCATCAGGAGCAGGCGGGTGGGGGACTCGGGAGCTGCCGGGAGGTCATGCGCTAGGGTAGAGCTCTTGGGGCCCCCCCCCCAAACAAAGCAGCCTATAGGTAGGGGTGGTTTTTAATGGTGCTGTTACGACAGCGCTGACTGAACCAATTAAAAAATGAAGGCCCTCTTTTACTAAACCGCGTCTTGGGGTGCAGCGTTGGAGGGTAAGTCAGGCGCCTGTATCGGCAGGGTGGAACTAGATGAGCCTGGGGGCGGGACAGGGCATGGAAACATTCTTCTAGATGCCTTTTTATGAAATGAATTCCTCTCTGTCCATCACTCTACTTTAGTCAGTTTCTTTCTCTCTCTCTCTCTCTCTCCTTTCATACTGACTGATCTCTTTGAGCTTTCTATTCCCTCCTTCCTAATGCGTTCTCTCTTCCTTGCAGAGCGAGGAGTTTGACATTTACACCCTCTACTGCATGAATTACCCCAAGTAAGTATGAAACCAAGTTTTACTTTTCATTGAAGCGGGTCAACAGGAGGGCTGGGCACTGCAAGCCTTGCTGAACCAAGAGGATTTTTGATTTTATTTAACCAGGGAGAGGGAAAGGAGTGGAAAACCAAATTACAGTCCCATGAGGGAATGAATCGGGTCACGTACTCCAGCTTTCTGGACCTCACTGCCGCTTCCAGAATCCTCAGGCTTTCTGTGTATAGACATACACACGTTCCTCTTAATTCTAAAAAGTCGTGCACCCACATTTTTTTGATTTCAAATATTTTTATTGAAAATGTTTTGAACAGGAAATACAGATACAGTACACGCCAGTGCATTTGGGTGCGCAATTTACAGAATAAGGTCATCAATAAGGGGCCATGATTGGCCTTCTTTAGTGCTCATAGGCATCAATTAGCAGTTCAGCGCATAACTGCCCTTACCAGGGGAATGCTCAAAAGATCCACGGTACAGGGAAATCTACTGCGAATCCAGTGTTGAACAATCAGTGCGGCATGCTCAGAATAATGAGCACGCAAATTCATTCCTTGTCAAAACTGCGGTAGTAATTTGCTGCTCATCACTCTGGGCTAACTTTTCTGTCAGTGCCTGAGCACTGATTGTCTCAGGCGCTGACAGAAAATTAAAAAACAAACAAACCACAAAAATAGCAGCTGGATGCAGGGGATGGGGGGGGGAGAGGTCCAAGACCTGGGAGGGTTCAGCTGCAGGTGGCCCCTATCATTGGGCGGCCCTGGGTATTTTGGCAGGCTTGCGGATAGTGTAGCTGGTTTTAAGAAAGGTTTGGACAAGTTCCTGGAGGAAAAGTCCATAGTCTGTTATTGAGAAAGACGTGGGGGAAGCCACTTCTTGCCCTGGATCGGTAGCATGGAATGTTGCTACTCTTTGGGTTTTGGCCAGATACTAGTGACCTGGATTGGCCACCGTGAAAACGGGCTACTGGACTTGATGGACCATTGGTCCGACCAGAAAGGCTATTCTTGTGTTCTTAATTTTGCTAAAGATAGAACAGCTATTTACGCAGTCCTCTTTTACTGGTTAACTTAACTGGTTAAGTACCGACTCTGCCCCAAGAGCATCCATTGAATGGTGACAGGTCAAAAGCGCGCGCCGACAAAGGCGCGCCAAGACAACTGAGTGCAAGGCGGAAGCCTGCGCTGAAGAAAAACAGTGTTTTAAGGGGCTCCGACGGGGGATGTGGGGGGGAACCTCCTCACTTTACTGAATACAGATTGCGCCGGCGTTGTGGGGGGTTTGGGGGGTTGTAACCCCCCACATTATACTGAAAACTTCACTTTTTCCCTAAAAAACAGGGAAAAAGTTAACCCCCACAACACTGCACAACACCGGCGCGATCTGTATTCAGTAAAGTGGAGGGGTTCCCCACCAACACCCCCCCCCCCCCGTCGGAGCCCCGTAAAACACTGTTTTTCTTTGGCGCGGGCTTCCACCTTGCGCTCAGTTGTCTCGGCGCACCTTTGTCGGTGCGCGCTTTTGACTATGAACCCATTGAATAGCCAGTTTCAGTTAAGAACATAAGAACATAAGCAGTGCCTCCGCCGGGTCAGACCATAGGTCCATCCTGCCCAGCAGTCCGCTCCCGCGGCGGCCCAAACAGGTCACGACCTGTCCAAATCACCAGAAGGGGCCCCCATGCCACCTTGGTTTCCTATTGAGTCCTATCTTCCCATCAAAGTCCTAGCCCTCCGGTCTTGCACATGCACGACCTGGTCGGGTTTCTATACTTATTTTCTGGTTAGCTTTCTCAGTATCCCACGATCCCTTTATCCCTCAGGAATCCGTCCAGTCTCTGTTTGAATCCTTGTATCGTACTCTGCCCAATCACGTCCTCCGGTAGCGCATTCCAAGTGTCCACGACCCTTTGGGTGAAAAAAAACTTCCTTGCATTCGTTTTGAACCTATCTCCCTTCAGTTTCTCCGAATGCCCCCTCGTACCTGTTGTCCCCTTCAGCCTGAAGAATCTGTCCCTATCCACCCTCTCTATGCCCCTCATGATCTTGAAGGTCTCTATCATATCACCCCTGAGCCTCCTTTTTTCCAGAGAGAAGAGCCCCAGCCTATCCAACCTCTCGGCATATGGGCAGTGTTCCAGCCCTCTTACCAGTTTCGTTGCTCTCCTTTGGACTCTCTCGAGTACCGCCATGTCCTTCTTGAGGTACGGCGACCAATATTGAACGCAATATTCCAGATGCGGACGCACCATCGCTCGATACAGTGGCAAGATGACTTCCCTCGTCCTGGTTGTTATGCCTGGTTGTTATGGTGGCTACTGCTGATTTTCAATGACACTCTGGATGGGTGTCACTGAATATTAGTGGATAGCCCCGTGAAGGTGAAATAACTGGAAAGGAACCTCTCCTGGCTAAATTGCTGCGAATATTGATTCCAATGTTTGGGGGGAAAAAAAAACACCCAATGTAAATGAAACAAAGCACAGGAAACCTTATAAAATGGATATTTTTGGCATGAGATCAGCCAGTCCTCATTTGCTAAAAATCAGCACCACAGGCTGTAGTGGCCCCAACTCTGCTATTGCTGTGGAGCTGACACCATTGAGAAGATGCTGACTGGAGAATGACACGGGGACAAATTTCTCCCCATCCCCGCAGGAACTCATTTTCCTGTCCCTGCGAGTTCTTTTCCTAACCCTTCCCCCATTCCTGCAAGCTCCATTCTCGTCTGCACAAGCCTCAAACACTTTAAAATCATAAGTAGCAACATTCTAGAGCTCAGATTGTGATGTCGTAATGCCTCATTCCACCAATGCGTAAGCTCCGTCCTCATCTGCACAAGCCTCAAACACTTTAAAATCATAAGTAGCAACATTCTAGAGCTCAGATTGTGATGTCGTAATGCCTCATTCCACCAATGCGTAAGCTCCGTCCTCATCTGCCCAAGCCTCAAACACTTTAAAATCATAAGTGTTCGAGGCTTGTGTGATTAAAGCAGAGCTTACAGGAATGGGGAAGGGACAGTAAAAAAAACCCCAAAAACCTCACGGGGAAGGGACAGGGAAATTGAATTCCTGCAGGGACGGGGAAAAATTGGTCCCCGTGTCATTCTTTAATGCTGACTTTAGCAGCAGTAGGGAACTTCCAAGGCTTGCTACTGCTCTACCTTCAAGGCTATGATTTCAAGGTCCTGTAACCTCTTCACTAGTTACAGTGGTTTTGTGGTCTCACTCCTTTCTCTCCGTGTTCTCCCAGCTCTGTATCTGTTCTTCATGACTGCATGAAAAGCGAAGTCCTTGCCAAATTCTTCCGTGAGAGACAGGCAATGTTATCACACTCCCTCCCGCTGGAGACCTACCTTCTGAAACCTGTACAGAGAATCCTGAAGTACCACCTCCTGCTACAGGTGAGGGAGGTGGGAGAAATGGCGGAGGGGGGGGGGTCTTCATTCTGCCAGGCAGGGATTGGGGGAGTTTTGGGGAGTCTCCCTGCTGCACGGGAGAGAGGTGAGAGGAGTGCCAAGGAGTCTCCCTACTTCAAAATGAAGGATATGGGCCAAGAACCAATGAGTTTCACTGCTATTGGACTCCTTCCTTTTGTGCAAAGAATCCTCAACTCCCATGTCAAGTTCCCTACCAGCTTCCAGAGGAAATTCTTATTTTCCCTGCCCTAAATCTTGCTCTTTCCCTGCTTTCTGTAGGAGTTGGCCAAGCACTTTGACAAGAATAGCCATGGCTATGAGACAGTGGAAGAAGCAATTATTACCATGACAGCGGTTGCCTGGTACATCAATGATATGAAAAGAAAGCAAGAGCATGCCATCAGATTACAGGTACAGACTAACTCTGTATCACTGTTCAAAGAGCAAGAACAGGCATCTCCAATTTTATTGTATTGTATTGTGTCTTGATGGTACAGGCCAAGCATGTTCTACCTCATGGTGGCTGTTGATGGTACAGGCCAGACACATCCTCCTTCATAGTGGTGTAAGGCCAACGTTTATATGCACAGGCTAGCAGCGGCCTTTCCGGGGGGAACTCCACTTCCAATTATATGTGGACACTGTATTGTCAGACCCTGTCTGATATTAGGAAGGGAATACAAAAGTGGGGGCTCATCCAGGCTATGAACCCGGGACCTCTCGCACCCAAGGCGATCCCAGATTCTACCACTTCAGTGGCCAGTAGTGGTAAGGGCTAGGCACATCCTACCTCATGTCTGGCTGATGGTGAGAACATTTCGGCACCTCCTCATACAGGGTTTGAAACTGAATGGGACACGGCCGCAGCACTTGGGAGGACCGGAACAGGTTGATTCAGTTCTGGTTTTGCACCATTAAATGCAGGGAGTTAATTTTTATTTATTTATTTTAAAGGTTTGAATACCGCTTAAGCTCTAAGCTGTTTCCAAGTAGCAAACATTCATAAAATTAAAATGACATCAAACCACCATTATCTACATTTAACATCTTGTCTACATACAACATACATTATTTTCTGCAGCCTACAAGCAGTTGTGGCTCTGATTTGACAAGGAACAAGGAGGCCTACATTTTAAGGCCTGAACTTCATCCTCCTGTAGAAGATTACAGCTTTCCTTTCCTGTGCTCAGGATTTAGGCTTACACATTCTCTAATGTTCCTGGACTTTGGACAATCCCCTAAGGCTGTTTTGGTTCTTTTACCCCTGTAGGAGATCCAGAGTTTGCTGGTGAGCTGGAAGGGCCCAGACCTCTCTGCCTTCGGGGAGCTGGTCCTGGAGGGGATGCTGCGTGTGCAGCGAGTGAAGAAGGAGCGGGCTTTCTTCCTTTTCAGCAAAATGCTACTGATCGCCAAGAAACGAGGAGACCAATTTGTCTACAAAACACACATCTTTGTAAGCTGCCCCTGTTTCCTTTGTTGTGGGGCCTAGAGTGGTAGATGGCTCCCTCTGCTGTTCGAGTGCTTGATTTGAAGCTCTGATGCAGGGGGTTTGGCTAATATCTCTCAGGGTGGACACCTTCCCCCTCATAACCAGTCACCTAAATGTAAACATCATTTGCATGCTTACTTTGATAATACTGCCTTATATAAAATAATACGGGGCTGTTTTTCAAAAAAGAAAAATGCCCAAAAAGTGGCATAAAGGGGCAGATAGACAGGTTTGTTTTTTTTGTCAGACCCTTCCAATTTGCTATTTTCGAAACATATTCTAAACAGATATATATGCTGTTCATCAGTAGTTTGTCCAAATCTCAAGAGGGTGTGGTATGGGCGGGACTTATGACTCAGATGTTTTTCTTTGTTCAAATTAAGGGAGTGCAAATGATTTCATACTTCTGTGTCCACAAATAATGAAATTTCACTCTAGATCACAGAAAAAATATACAGCAATACATATATTGAAATAAGGACATTTCTTAAAAATGAGTGGATAAAGTGCCCAGACCTACCACCAATGTGCTCAATAGATTCAAGCAAAGGCAGCAACGGGACCGTCATAGCACTTTGCAGGTCCTATACCGCCAGGAAGGTGATGAAACACCCATAAAATTGGTACTTACCTTAATATGCTGGAAAATAAAACCTTATTGCATCCAGTGGTCTCAGATCCTAGTTTCTGCTACTCGTAGACGAACCCCTCAAGGGTTTGGCATTATTGGGAAGCAGGTTTTGATTGTTTTGCATTATTTATGATCACAAGGGGTTCGTCTTAAGAGTAGCAGAAACGAACCCCTTGTGATCATAAATAATGCAAAACAATCAAAACCTGCTTCCCAATAACGCCAAACCCTTGAGGGGTTCGTCTACGAGTAGCAGAAACTAGGATCTGAGACCACTGGATGCAATAAGGTTTTATTTTCCAGCCTATTAAGATAAGCACCAATTCTTATGGTGTTTCATTACCTTCCTAGTGGTGTGCTATGATGGACAAAGTGCCGGGTTTTGAAAAGTCATCCGGATCCCTTGCACATGCTCATTTTGTGCACATGAACTATGCATACACAAGGAGAGCGGGCATTGGCGCCTGGAAAGCATGTCGCCAACTTCTTTGCACTGGGTGAGGTTCAGGTTGCAGAGCTCTTCAGCTGGCAGGGTTAGAGCATCCCCTCTAGCAAAGGTAAAATCTCTAACTGGGGGAGGGGGGAAGCAGAGTGGAATGGGTGTTTCTCTCAGTCCATCCTGGGCCCCCCCTAAAAAAAAAGTAGCCTGCTGACTATGCCTCCAGTATGCCTGTTTGCAATAGTATTGTATAAGTACACTTATTCATGTAAATGTTCCCATAGAATAGACTTACTACTGGTCTTTTTCGGGTGTCTAAATGGTGCTGCCCTTTTGGAGAATTCCCTCTTTTATGTCCTAATACTTCAGGGGTGGACAGATCATCTAGGGAAAATCCCCCCCCCCCCAAACCCTTGGGCTAGTGAAGGTCTCCGCAGAAAGGGTGGCCTGGGGAAAATGTGTCTAGATATTTAAGATCAGAGGGAAAAGTTATGACTATCAACAGATTAGCGAATGTACATTATGCTAATATGAGAACATATATAACAGGGCTGCCCAAGTCCGGTCCTCGAGATCTACTGGCAGGCCAGGTTTTCAGGATATCCACAATGAATATGCATGAGAGAGATTTGCCTGCACTGCCTTCTTGGTATGCATGTTCATTGTAGATATCCTGAAAACCTGGCCCGCCAGTAGATCTCGAGGACTGGACTTGGGCAGCCCTGATCTATAATATCAGTTTATTGTGGAATAATTCAACAGGACAGCTGAGGTTGCGTACTGATTATAAAAATTTAAGACTATTCAAAACAACTCTGCGGAGGAATTCTCTTTATTGACCTAGGATCTTGATTGAAGACGTTTTAGATATGTAAGAGGAGCAGAGGTATTTATAACCTTCGCCTTAAAGAATTTTAACGTATGGTAAATTGCACAAAGGTTATGTTCTATAAATGCCTTGGTATAAATATTAGTTCACCATTTCTTTTGTTTATGTTGCAATTACAATTTGGAATAATTCACCTGTTTAATTAACCCTTTCAGGACCAAGGGACATATTTGTCCCATAACTTTAAAATCCTATACATTTTGATTGGGATAGTCTACAGTTCTAAATTTGATATGTACGGATTCCATAGGATACTGCCTTTATGTAAACAAACTGGTTCCGACATTCATTCATTAGCGTCGTTGCCAGATTGACGAGAAGATTCACTTGCCACACTGTCCATAAGCCAGAAGTGTGATTTTTTTAAAATAAAAATAATGATATTTCACAAAAAAAAATCAATTTTTTGGCATCTGCAAGCCCTTTTTACCATAAAAATGTCGTCAAAACCACAAAAATTGGCCTATGATCCTTATGGTCCTGAAAGGGTTAAGAACTAAAGCTTATTATTGGAGGTCCTGTTTAAGAGTAAGAACCCTTTGGTATATGAATTACTCCCTTATTGAAGGAAGATGGACTAGAGCCTGTTAATTAAAATAGGCTGGTGCAGACAGCATGTTGATTAAAAAAAAAAAACTGGCAACATACCATGGCAGTAGTATGGGAATCCAGCCTGCATCTCAGAAAACAGGCACGGTTCCATCCCTCACTCATTCACCCTATACATTTTAACCCTTGTCTTGGATTGTTGCTCATAAACACAATGCATTTTCTACCGCTTTCATGGGAAATCTGCCCAGGGTCAGAATAATAATAATAATAACTTTATTTTTCTATACCTCCATAGTCAAACTGACTTCTAGGCGGTTCACATAGAAAGAAGGCTGGACAATCAGCGAATTGCAAAATGCAAGAAGAAGGATGTTACATAGTAAATTGGAGAAGCATGAATATATGAGAGAAG
This sequence comes from Geotrypetes seraphini, assembly GCF_902459505.1. NCBI lineage: Eukaryota > Metazoa > Chordata > Amphibia > Gymnophiona > Dermophiidae > Geotrypetes > Geotrypetes seraphini. The sequence continues at coordinate 19,369,235 of NC_047091.1, forward strand.
AAAGATGATTACATAATACATTGGGGTAGAAAGGGGGAAGAATACCTGAGAGAGGTCATCTGATTAAGCAAGGAGTTTGTCAAATAGCCTTAACTACTGCACCAGAATCCAAAACACCATAGATGTACTGGGCGGATAAGTTACATTTTCAAAGACCGAAATATTTATGGGGCCTTCGGAAAACTGAAATACCTCTGCTCCCCTTACATATGTTAGAATTTTTTTTAAAAATAAAAAGATCCAGCACAGGGAGCAGTCCCTGAAATTCGAACAAATGGATGGTTTTATTTCTAGAACTATGAACCCAATTAACATATATAACGTAAAAGATGCAACATGTCTGCAAATTCTAGAGAACAAGAAAACAAGTAAAAACAAAAATCAAAGTGAGGGTACATCGCATCATAACCATGAAAGAGGAAAGATACTTCTCCATAACTCAGTATAATGTACAGCTAAAATGCAACAAATTTCCACAGAATCTCAAAATACCTGTCAAGTCAGGGCCCACAATGGCTAGGCTAGGCTCCTATGTTTGATTGAAAATAGAGGGCAACTTTAGACACTCAGAATTTTATTTTTAATAAAATCAGGTCCATAATGTATTTTAAAATGTGCTCAGGGGCTCAGAGAGATTGAGGCTCCCTACAATTGTCACTGCAGCGAGCCTGGGTTTATCGCCAGCCAGCCACATGACTTTGTGTAAGCGCTGGTGTCTGCAATCCCCTGTCTGAGGTCAGAATCATGGTTTCTCTTTTCTCAGTGTTGCAACCTCGCTCTGACTGAACATATGAAGGATTCTTTGAGCTTCAAAGTGGCCGATCTGACAATCCCAAAGCAGCAGCAGGTGGTGCAGGTAAAGAGAATGCATGCGCCATACTCAGAGCACTTCACTCCTTACCGCATGCACCATAATCATGCCCCTCACTGCACGCATCCTACTCAATAATGCAGTAAATGATGGCAGATAAAAGATCTGCACGATCCTTCCAGTGTGTCCAGCGACCCTTACTTACATCTGAACGAGAGAATGACATGGGGACAAATTTTTTCCCATCCCGGTAGGAACTCATCTTCCTTAGGGTTATCAGATTTTCCCAAAGGAAAAATCTGGACCCATGGCCACGCCCCCAGGGGTGCCCCATTCTGATCGTTTCGCCTGTGTCACGCCCTGTTCCACCCCCCCCCCCCAGCCCCGCTCCCAGAGAGCATCTGCGCGTGCGTAAATGTGACGCAATGACATCACCAGGATGCTCCTTTTTTGACGGGAAGCTTTTCAAAACCCGGACAAAGTGCTGAAAAGAAGGACTTGTCCGGGGAATTCCGGACGTCTGGGAACCCTAATTTTCCTGTCCCGGTGAGTTCTTTTCCTATCACTGCTCCATTCCTGCAAGCTCCGTCCTCATCCACACAAGCCTCAAACACTTTAAAATCATGTATTCGAGACTTGTGTGGTTAAGGCAGAGCTTACAGGAATGGGGCAGGGACAGTGACAAAACTCGAGGGGACAGGATAGAGAAATTGAGTTCCTGCGGGGACGGGTAAAAATTTGTTCCCGTGTCATTCCCTAAACTGCACCAGAAATCAAAATGTAGTAAAAGTGAGCCAAGTAAAGGACAATCAAGCCATTGTGACATCACTGATGAGGTTGGCTCTTAGGCATTGGTGGAATGAGGCATTATGATGTCACAATACCAGCTCTGGTTTGGTTATCAGAGGCTGAAACTTTTCACACTATTTATTCAATTTTCTATACTGTTCTCCCAAGTAGAGAATGACATGGGGACAAATTTTTCCACATCCCCACGGGGACTCATTTTCCCGTCCCGTCGAGTTCTTTTGCTGCCCCTGCCCTGTTCCTGCAAGCTCTGTCCTCATCTGCACAAGCCTCAAACACTTTAACATCATAAGTAGCAACATTCTAGAGCTCAGATTGTGATGTCATAATGCCTCATTCCACCAATGCCTAAGCTCTGTCCTCATCTGTACAAGCCTCAAACACTTTAAAATCCTAAGTAGCAACATTCTAGAGCTCAGATTGTGATGTCATAATGCCTTATTCACTAATGCCTAAGCTCCGTCCTCATCTGTACAAGCCTCAAACACTTTAACATCATAAGTAGCAACATTCTAGAGCTCAGATTGTGATGTCATAATGCCTCATTCCACCAATGCCTAAGCTCCGTCCTCATCTGTACAAGCCTCAAACACTTTAACATCATAAGTAGCAACATTCTAGAGCTCAGATTGTGATGTCATAATGCCTCATTCCACCAATGCCTAAGCTCCGTCCTCATCTGCACAAGCCTCAAACACTTTAACATCATAAGTAGCAACATTCTAGAGCTCAGATTGTGATGTCATAATGCCTCATTCCACCAATGCCTAAGCTCCGTCCTCATCTGCACAAGCCTCAAACACTTTAACATCATAAGTAGCAACATTCTGGAGCTCAGATTGTGATGTCATAATGCCTCATTCCACCAATGCCTAAGCTCCGTCCTCATCTGCACAAGCCTCAAACACTTTAACATCATAAGTAGCAACATTCTGGAGCTCAGATTGTGATGTCATAATGCCTCATTCCACCAATGCCTAAGCTCCGTCCTCATCTGCAAAAGCCTCAAACACTTTTAAAATCATAAGTCTTCGAGACTTGTGCAGTTAAGGCAGAACTTACAGGAATGGGACAGCGACAAAACTCGAGGGGACAGGGAAATTGAGTTCCTGTGGGGGGCGGGGGCAAATTTTTCCCCGTGTCATTCTCTCCTCTGAACTCCACACTTCTTCCTGCTCTGAAATGCTGCCCTTGTTTCTGACTTGTCATAATAAGACAAGTTTGGGGGGTAAGAGAGGTTGGTATCTTCCCAAGACTCCTTGTCCAAAACTATAGGGCAAATTCCCCGATCTTGCTCTTGTCTCCCTTTTCTCACATCGATTCTGCAACTCACTTCCTTTCGCAGGCCAAGAACCAGGAGGAGAAGCGTTTATGGATTCATTACCTGAAGCGCCTGATTGTAGAGAACCACCCAGCTTCAATCCCACAGAAGGTACAGCGATGGCAGTATTCCTATAGTCATTTCCTCCCTTCCTGCCACCTCCTACCCTGCTGCCTTCAGAGCTGCCAAATGACTCTTATGTAGGAGGGAGATTTGTGGCCATTCCTGGTTTTTGACTTTTCATCCCAAAGCCTTTTGGGATTTGTAGTACCTGCATCCAGATTTGCACTCAGCACCTTAGGTACCAACAAGCATCAAAAGCATATTGTCAGAAATTCAGAGCAGCCTATAATTAAACCCATGTTCCAAAACTTGCTGGGCAGATAAAATAATCAGATACATTTATCATTTTCTGATCTCCAGCGGTACTGATGTGGTTACGTGTGCTGTTACATAAAATTGTCCAAGTGGCTCATTTTCAAAAACGAAAAATGTCCAAAATGCAGCATAAAGGGGCAGATGGACGATTTTCTCGCTAAACCCTTCCAATTTGCTATTTTTGAAACCCGTGTTCCTAATGGATTTCTATGGTGGTTGCTTGCAGTGCATCTAAATCTCAAGGGGGGGGGGGCGTGTTAGAGGCATGGTTTGGGCAGGCTTATGATTCAAACATTTTTCTGCAATAATCAAAGGGAAATGACAGGAAGCTCTTGCCCATGCTTGCTTTCTTTTTATAATTTATATTCCGCATATCCTACAATTCTGTGTGGATTACAAGTTTATTCAGGGACTCAAGCATTTTTTCCCCAACTGTCCTGGTGGGCTCCCACTCCTATGTAATGGTACACCGACAAGTGCGCGCGTGACAATTGTGCCCCATCAAATGCACACACCAGCAAGTGCGCGCAGGACAATAGCGGCCCGTCAATCGCGCTATTGTAAGGTTTAGATGAGGATTATAGGAAGCCTAAAGGAATATTTTAAGTGTAGTGGGGGGGGGGGTTCACTCCCCTCCTCAAAAAAGAGGGTTTCTTTGTAACCCTCAAAAAGACAAAATAGTATTTGCTGTATGGAGTGTGATTGATGGGGTGCCATTATCCTGGGTGCGTTTGTCGGTGTGCGCATTTGATGGGGTGCAATTGTTGTGTGTGCATGTGATGGGTCACCCTATCTAATGTACTTGGGGCAATGGGGATTAAGTGACTTGCCCAGGGTCAAAAGTAGCAGTGCGGGATTTGAACCCACAACCTCAGGGTGCTGAGGCTGTAGCTCTAGCCACTGCATCACATACACCCCTTAACCCCATGCTGGGACTGTTCTGCCATCCCCCAAATTCTGCTGTGCCAGGTGGATACTTTACCCACCTAAAAGGGCTAGGCCTTCTACTCAACTACTCCTTCCTATTGTGTCTGTGGCCACTAAAATAGGGTAAAACCTAAAATATTATCACCCTGCGTGGCTCAAATACACACTGTACTAAATTATATAATATATACCACTCTATATAGGAGGTGCATCAACAGTATTCTATATAGTGCCTATTAGTTATTCAGGAAAAGGCCTCAGAATCGGAGCCTAAGCACAGTCTTATCATAGACCGGACAGTCGGCGTAGTGTTTTCTGCTCCATTCTCCAGTCATTGGCCAATGACTGGAGCATGGAGCAGAAAACACTACGCCGACTGTCCGGTCTATGATAAGACTGTGCTTAGGCTCCAATTCTGAGGCCTTTTCCTGAATAACTAATAGGCACAATATAGAATACTGTTGATGCACCTCCTATATAGAGTGGTATATATTATATAATTTAGAATAGCTACTAAAATAGGGGTCATGACCATAGAAATTTTCATAACCACTGTTAAGGATACTAACATCAGTTTTCAATCACTTGGTTACAGGCAAAGCAAGTTCTCCTGGAAAACAGTTTTCAGTGTAAGTGCGGTCATTTCCTTTCATTACAACCTGATTGTCACCTTCTGATCTTTTATCTCTTGGAGATGATGAGAAGACGCCACTCTGGGCTTCTGTTACTTAGTAGTACAAGCCAAACTACAGACCAGGAGGGAAGTGGTGTGGTTACTGGTCAACTTTGGACCTATGGTTACCATATGACTCCAGAAAAAGGAGGACGGATTGAGACATCCGAGTTTTACTTCTACTGAAAGCTATGGAAGTAAGGAGGACAGATAGAGACATCTGGACTTTACTTCTATTGAAACCAATGGATGTAAAACCCGGATGTCTCAATCCGTCCTCCTTTTTCTGGAGCCATATGGTAACCCTAAGTGTGTTGGCACTTTAGTCTCATACCCATATCTTTTTCATACCAGACTCACCTGAGGTCCGATTGAGCCCTGAATCTCTATGGAAATCGGTCTCTTCTCCATGGTCAGCTGACACCAGGGGCTACCCAATTATCCGGCGCCAGTCAGGTAAGGACAGCTCAGGTAGGGTAAAGACAGGGTGGTCTGCCTCATTAGGCAGTTTTTGGCAGGTTTGTACCATGGATATTTGGATCAGTGTGATGCTTTGGGCAAATGTAAAATTGGTGACTAGTGTAAAAATGCAAACCATTTTTTAAAGCAATGTAGAAAAAGTTTGACCATCTCTGGGGAAAACATGATGAAAGTCACCAGACTTCAGTCATGTTTTTCCCAAAGATGGTCACAAATAGGGCAGAGTCAGATCATTTGAGCTCCCCCCAGTGGTGAGATAGGGGCAAGACTAAAAACACCTGAGCTCCATTTCAGCAATGATAGTGGGGTACATGATGTCCTCAGAACTCTCCCAGCAGTAACAGGTGAGAGTTAGATTACCTGTGCTCCCCTCAGCAATAATGGGAGCATGAGATTGTCAACTTTACATTGATAATAGGCAACCACTCTTGGCTATCATTGTCATTAATTTAACTTTCTGTTGATTCTCCTTTGAGGGTACTAAACCCAGGACCTCTGGCAGATTGTAGGGCTGCAACGTTACGTTTTGGGGGCTTGTCTACTGCACCCCCTTTCAAAACCATACAGAGATCACTTGAGCTCCCCACCCGCAGTGACTAGGAAGGGAAGTGAGATCATCTGTACCTCTCTCCCCCCGGCAGTGAGAAGACGGTATGAAATCCCTCCGCCCTCAACCCTAGCAACAGCCTATCCTTTGTCATTATAGAGCCGCCACAGTTCATATACAGCCCAGAGAGGGGACGGAAGAGCTTATCAATCTGCAGCCTGGATAACAGTGTCCAGTACCGCCGCGGTAGACGGCAGTCCGGTGAGTATATCTCAGCTCCAGCAGAAAGATTAGCATTCTGTTTTTTAAAGATGCTTTGATGCACAGTCTTTGGAAGTTCCATGATGAAGAGAAATAAGCTATGATAATCAGCCATCTAAGGTGCATTTTAAGGGATCACCAGGGACCGCCCATGCTCCTCCCCTGGCCCTGACCTCTTTGAAGATGCACGCAGAAACATGCTCTGTTCTATAAACGGGTGCAAGTGTTTTCATGCAGAACTGCCATTTCTGCTCCATTTTGGCACCTTGCTTCCATTAGAATAGTGAATTGCAAACTGAGTGCTGTGGTGAGAGTCCAGCTGTGCTGCCAGGGATTGAAGGACACATGATGTATACCGAGTGTCACTTCCGGCATCGGCGCCTCTCCTCCTCTCTGCCCTCACACGAACCTCGTCTCGTTTTCCCTTAGATCAGGGCCGTGTCTGAAGTGCCTCTGAGCATGTGCGGACGTCGACGTGATGATGTCGTGCACATGTGTGTGATGTCATTGCGTCAACATCCGTGCATGCTCAGAGGCCCTCCAGGCACCGGCTGTATATTTGCAAGGACAGTCTTAACAGTCCTGATTTGGAGAAAGTCTCCTGCTCCATGCTGTAGAAATGCAGCCATGCAGGGCACACCACTTGGCTCCATTACAAGATGTGTCCCTTTAAGACTGGGATCTCAAAGTCCCTCCGTGAGGGCCGCAATCCAGTCGGGTTTTCAGGATTTCCCCAATGAAAATGCTTTGAAAGCAGTGCATGCACATAGATCTCATGCATATTCATTGGGGAAATCCTGAAAACCCGACTGGATTGTGGCCCTCAAGGAGGGACTTTGAGACCCCTGCTTTAAGGGGTGTTAGGATAGAATTTCATAGGGTTCTGCAGCTAGGACAGGGGTCACCCAAGGGCCTGCTTCATGAAAGGCAATGTCTCCTAGTTCCGCATCTGGGATAAATCCACCCAGCACTCAATCCTGACACGAGCTCTTCTGCGCCAGAAAAGAACCTCTCTTGCAATTTATTGGCAGATGGAGACCTATCATGGCAAAAAAAATTAGATTTACAGCGCATGTGTGAAATCATTACATCGACGTCCGCGCATGCATGGAGACCCTCCAGACAGGACTCTGAGCTTGTAATTGCTATGCTGGTGGGGGGGGGGGTGCTGCTGCAGGAGGAAAGGTGCAGAAAGGAGAGGCGCCGGCTGACTACCTACTGGCCAGGCCTCTTGCCATGAGAGGTATGTCCTGTAAGCAGTTAGCCAGCGCCAGCACCTCTCTATCACGGCACACAGTTTGTGATGCACTGACCTAGTGGTTAGAACAGCAGACTGAGAAGCCAGGAAGGCCGGGGATCAAACCCCATTGATGCAACCTTCACTCTCCATTGCCTCAGGTCCAAAATCCTACACTGTAAGTACTCTGGAGACAGGACCTGCCAGGTGCTTCATGCTATGGATCATATGGATGCTATGGATCCTATGGATCTGGACTGGCCATTAGAGAATGACATGGGGGAAAAAAAATTGTCCCCCATCTCTGCCCCGTCCCCGTGAGCTCGGTCTTCATCCCTGTTCCGTCTCCACAAACCATCTGATCCCATCCACACAAGCCTCGAATAGTTTTATACTGAACTTATTTTATTAAAGTATAAAAAGAAACAATATTCTGTACAATTGTCATTTTATAAATTAGAGTTCTGGCTGCTGAACTAGAGGAAGAGATCTTCAACTGGCAGAGCTATGTTTATAAATGTTTATCAACACAGCTATAATATTACTTTATCCTAAAACAAAAAGAAAAGAAATAGAATTATTTTTCTACCTTTGTTGTCTGGTTTCTGCTTTCCTCATCTTCTCGTCATTCTCTTCTTTCCATCCACTGCTTTCTCTCTCCCTCTTCCATATGGCATCTTCTCTATTTCTATGCCTCTACCACCACCATTTCTATGCCCACCACCACCATTGGTCTGGCACCCTCTTCCCTTTGCTCCCCCCATGGTCTGGCATCACTGTCTTCTTCCCTTCCATCTCTCACTCCCTCCCCCAGGTGATTTTTAGCATCTCTCTCCTCCTTTCAGATCTGATATCTGTCTCTTCCCCCTCCCCCAATGTTCTGGTATCTCTCTCTCCTCTCCCTTTCCCTTCCTTTTCTGCTCTTCTTTCTCAATTTGTTTTCTACCTCTTGTCTACTTTCTTACTTTCCTGTTCTCAATTTCCCTTTCATTATGTCTACCTACAGCTTGCCACCTCTTTCCCTCACTCCTTCCAGTATCTTACTAATTTTGTCCTCTTCCCCCAATCCAGCATGTGCCCTTTTTTCTTTATCCCCTCCTTCCATCCAGTACGTGCTCCCCTCTCTCTTTCATTCCCACTTCCCTTTAGCATCTGTTCCCTTCTCTCCCCTCCCCACTTCCATCTAGCATCTGCTCCTCCCTCTCTCTCCACTTCCTTTCAGCATCTGCTCCCCTATCTCTCCTCCCCTCTTCCTTCCAGTGACTGCTTTCCACACTCTCTCTTGCCTCAATTTCATCTTTTCTCCCCTCTCCTCCCCCTTTTCCTTCGTTGTCGGTTCCTCTCTCCCCTCCACCTCTCTCTCCACTATCCATTAGGCATCTGTTCCTCTCTCTCCCCTCTCCACTTCCATCCAGTGCCTGCTCCTCTTTCTCTCTACTTCCCTTCAGTGTCTTCTCCCCTTTCTCTCCTCCCCACTTCCATGCAACATCTGCTCCCTCCTCTCTCCTCCCCATTTCCCTTCAGCATCTGTTACTCTCTCCCCTCCCCTTCGGCACCACTCGACCTCTTTCCCTCATCGAGCCATCTCCCTCCCTTCCTGTCACCTTTACGGGCACTTTTCAAAATCAAGGTTTTCTCTCTTCGAGCATCCCAAACGCCACAGCCTTCTTACAGGTCACGCATGACTGCCCCGAAACTTCTTCTCTGACACGAGCCACCCAGGTGGAACAGGAAGTTGTCTCAGAAGAGAAATTTCGGGGCAGTCGCACGCAACCTGTGAGAAGGCTATGGCATCCGGGCTGCTCGGAGAGAGAAATTGTCGATTCTGAAAACCAACCGCGAGGGTGACAGGAAGGGAGCAAGATGACCCAACGAGGTGAAGAGATGCCCAGAGCACGGTGATTGGGAGGGAGGAGGGAAGGGGATACTGGACCATGTGATCATGAGGAAGGCTGATGACTAGGAGGGGTGTGAAGGGAGGCAATGAACGGCAGATACTTTACTGCAGGGACAAGGCCATTCACTGCTCTACAGGACGGTGAATGGCCTTGTCCCCTTAGCCGTGGTTACCAATCTTTTCTATCGCTCATTCCTGCGGGTTACCCATGGCTAGCAGTCACCATATCATTCGCCACTTGCTGTGTCGGAACCAGTATTTTAGGCTACATAAGCCCTTGGTCTACCCCAACATGGAATCTCATTTGTTCTTGTGATCCCCATGGGAACCTTCTGGAATACTTTGAAAATGATTTCATTGTGGTTTCAGGGCTTTTGGCCAGTGACGGCTTCAGCTCCATGTGTCTCTGTAGGAAATAACTCCTGCATTATCTTTAAAACTTTGTTTCTCTCACAGAGCCAGCACAAGAGATACCAATGACCTTCACAGGAGCTTGTACGTAATTTCTTCCTTCTGTGTTTCTTGCAAGACTTTTGAAGTAACATAGTGAGTGATCACAGATGAAAACCAGAATGGTCCATCCAGTCTGTCTAGTTGAGATTTGTGTAAATGAGTACAGACACTAGATTTTATAGTTAGGAAGGCAGAAGTCTGATCTACAGAAGGCAGGGTCAGCCCAAGAGTCTGAAATGTTCTAGGACGGTGATACCTCCTCTCCCCCAAGGTGGCCAATATCTTTCCATTCCCTCTAAGCCCCCCTCCTCAGTTGGCTACCATTTCATCTCTCCTTCTCTTCCCTACCCCCACCCTGCATTCAGTACCTCCCCACTCCTTCCTGACTGCCCTGCCGTGTGTACATGCCCCCCTTCCCTTCCCCTGTTCCTCTTTAATTTTCCTTTATAATAAATACCTACTATTGGACTTATCATTTTTTATTCTTTATTACCATATAATAAATATATTTATATCACACTGATTTAAATAACGTTGCCAAACCACACACTCTAAACAAATCACACTACAAAACTTTTTTCTTTATAAAATGGCTCAACGGGAATGCCCCATTGGGCCAGAAAACATGGACTGGAACAAAGCCTTTTCTTTTTCAATTCCTTTCAAAACCACATGGTCCCGATTTTGAATTTATCTCACGTTTTCTTGCTGTATTGCAAATTGTTACCACAGTCTCATGTTGCTCAACCACAATGATTATCGTTTGTATTTTCTGGTATCGCCATTGGACTCTACAACCATATTGCTCAGTCGGCCCATATGGCTCAGTCTTTAATTTTCCTGGCGTGAGCAGCATCACGAATTTGCTGCCCACATCATGTCTGCTCTCTCTGATGTCACTTCCTAGGCGTGGGACCCGGAAATAGAGAATGACACGGGGACAAATTTATCCCCATCCCCGCAGGAACTCAATATCCCCGTCCCGTCCCCATGGGTTTTGTCGCTGTCCCTGTCGCTGCCCCATTCCTGTAAGCTCAGCCTCAACCGCACAAATCTTGAACACTTATGATTTTAAAGTGTTTGAGGCTTGTGCAGATGAGGACGGAGCTTAGGCATTGGTGGAATGAGGCATTATGACATCACAGTCTGAGCTCTAGAATGTTGCTACTTATGATTCTAAAGCGTTTGAGGCTTGTGCAGATGAGGACGGAGCTTAGGCATTGGTGGAATGAGGCATTATGACATCACAGTCTGAGCTCTAGAATGTTGCTACTTATGATTCTAAAGCGTTTGAGGTTTGTGCAGATGAGGACGGAGCTTAGGCATTGGTGGAATGAGGCATTATGACATCACAGTCTGAGCTCTAGAATGTTGCTACTTATGATTCTAAAGTGTTTGAGGCTTGTGCAGATGAGGACGGAGCTTAGGCATTGGTGGAATGAGGCATTATGACATCACAGTCTGAGCTCTAGAATGTTGCTACTTATGATTCTAAAGCGTTTGAGGCTTGTGCAGATGAGGACGGAGCTTAGGCATTGGTGGAATGAGGCATTATGACATCACAGTCTGAGCTCTAGAATGTTGCTACTTATGATTCTAAAGCGTTTGAGGCTTGTGCAGATGAGGACGGAGCTTAGGCATTGGTGGAATGAGGCATTATGACATCACAGTCTGAGCTCTAGAATGTTGCTACTTATGATTCTAAAGCGTTTGAGGCTTGTGCAGATGAGGACGGAGCTTAGGCATTGGTGGAATGAGGCATTATGACATCACAGTCTGAGCTCTAGAATGTTGCTACTTATGATTTTAAAGTGTTTGAGGCTTGTGCAGATGAGGACGGAGCTTAGGCATTGGTGGAATGAGGCATTATGACATCACAGTCTGAGCTCTAGAATGTTGCTACTTATGATTCTAAAGCGTTTGAGGTTTGTGCAGATGAGGACGGAGCTTAGGCATTGGTGGAATGAGGCATTATGACATCACAGTCTGAGCTCTAGAATGTTGCTACTTATGATTTTAAAGTGTTTGAGGCTTGTGCAGATGAGGGCAGAGCTTGCAGGGAAAGAACTCACAGAAATGGGAAAATTGAGTTCCCGCGGGGACGGGGAAAAATTTGTCCCTGTGTCATTCTTTACCCAGAAGTGAGATCAGAGAGAGCCAGCGCCGATGTGGGCAGCAAGTTTGTGATGCTGCTCGCGCTGGGAAAATTAAAGAGGTACGAATGAAGGGAAGGGGCGCAGGGGGGGTCAGGAAAGAGCGGGGGGTGGGGACAGAGAGGAGGACGGGAGCTGGCACCCCCACCAAGACAGCGCCTGGGGCAGACTGCCCTCCCTTACTATTCTACTGCCCAATTACGACAACGTGACATTTCGGGTGGTATCAAGATCCTAAGGTTAATTACCTTGCGAGTAAAATGAGACAGCTTGGGTACGGAATGGATCCCACAAGTGTTGGCTCTCTTGAAGCTCCGCTATGAGATTTTGCCATTTTTGAGGGGGGGTTGGTCATTGATCATTTGAAGCCAGGAAATCTAGTATCTCTATGAGCACATTACCCAGGGAACATGTCCGTAAGCGGAAGCAGTAAATTTACATTGAGTAAGAAGGGGAAATTCTAACACTTTTCTCTGTTCTTTCTGTTACAGCGATTGCCAAGCTAAAGGTAGGTTGTTCCTTATTTGGCCTTCTTTCCTATATAACTTGTAGTTCCAACCCAGCCTCCTTTTTGTCTCATGCTTGTCTGTCAAAACGGTCAACTTTTAGGATGCCATTCATGTAGGGCTTCTTTTACTAAGGTGCGTTAACGTTTTGAGCGCACGCACAAAATTACCGCACGCTAAACCGCGCGGCATGCTTCTAGAATAACACCAGCTCAGTGCTGGCGTGAAGGTCTAGCACGCGCGGCACTTTAGCCGCGCGTTAAGGCCCTGACCCACCTTAGTAAAAGGAGCCCTTAATGTTGTTTCACTTAAATTCTTTTCATTATCCTTTTATGGGTGTTGTTTTTATTTTGTTATGTTTTTGTTCTCCCTGTTATTTTTTTAATTCGTATCTCACTTAGAAATTGGATAAGCCACGGGATCAAATTTTAATAGAAAACTTGACAAGTGTTATGTGGGGTTAGGTGCAATAGTTTTGGGACTGCCAGGTGGAGAAGACAATGGGAGACCATCTCATAACACATTTACCCCCAGCTACCAAATGGGGGGACTAGTATTAGAGGGAAGTAACCTTGAAAGAGATTTGGGTGTACTGGTGGATACAACAATGAAGTCAACGACGCAATGCGCAGCAGCCGCGAAGAAGGCGAACAGAATGTTGGGTATTATTAAAAATGGTATTACGACCAGAACAAAAGAAGTCATCCTGCCGTTGTATCGGGCAATGGTGCGCCCGCACCTGGAGTACTGTGTTCAGTATTGGTCACCGCACCTTAAGAAGGATATGGCAATACTTGAGAGGGTCCAGAGGAGAGCGACACGAATGATTAAAGGCATGGAAAACCTTTCATACACTGAAAGATTGGAGAAGCTGGAGCTCTTCTCCCTGGAAAAGCGGAGACTCAGAGGAGACATGATAGAAACCTACAAGATCATGAAGGGCATAGAGAAAGTGGAGAGAGACAGATTCTTCAAACTTTCAAAACATGAAAGAACAAGAGGACATTCGGAAAAATTAGAAGGGGATAGATTCAAAACAAATGCTAGGAAGTTTTTCTTTACTCAGCGGGTGGTGGACACCTGGAATGCGCTTCCAGAGGATGTAATAGGGCAGAGTACGGTACTGGGGTTTAAGAAAGGATTGGACATTTTCCTGTTGGAAAAGGGGATAGAGGGGTATAGATAGAGGATTATTACGCAGGTTCTGGACCTGTTGGGGCCGCCGCGTGAGCGGACTGCTGGGCACGATGGACCTCAGGTCTGTCCCGGCAGAGGCATTGCTTATGTGCTTATGTACCCCCTCTTCTGTTAAACTGCGCTAGCAGATTTTAGTGCGGTGAGCCGCGCTGAATTGCCTGCGCTGCTCCCGACGCTCATAGAGTTTCTATGAGCGTCGGGAGCAGCGCGGCTCTGTGCTACAAACTGCTAACGCAGTTTAATAGAAGAAGGGGGTGAGTCTACAGAGCACTTGATTCTTCACAGTTTGCATACATGAACCATTTTGGAGGCAGAAAGATACAATAGGTGAGGCCCCTTCTAGCCCTATGATTTGATGTCCTTTTCATGCCCCTCCCAGTTTTATTTCTCTGTGATTGTCCAGAGAGAGAAGGGAAATCAGTGGTAGAGATCAATATCTGAGTTAGAGAATGACACAGGGAAAAAATTTGTCCCCGTCACTGCCCCGTCCCCGCGACCACTATCCCTGTCACCGCCCTGTCACCGTGACCACTGTCCCCGCCCCATCCCCGTCCCACAACCACTGTCCCCGCGATCACTGTGCCCGCCCCATCCCTGTGACTACTGTCTACTTCCTCCTTCCTAGTGTGAGTGAACTTGTGCGATTATGGATCACTCGGTCCAGAAGCCCCTTCTCACCCGATTGCCGTGCCTGCCATGTTCCTCCCTCCACCTCACCTTAGGTGCCAAGTCCGACTTTAATTCATCTTCTCCCAGCCGCATGCTTTCGATAAGCCACGCGAGCGGCTGCTTGAGCTGTTGAATCTTCTCCTCTGACCCAACTTCCTGTTTCTGGTTGCGTCAGAGAAGGAGATTCAACAATTCAAGCAGCTGCGCACGCGCGGCTTATTGAAAGCATGCAGCTGGGAGAAGAAGAATTAAAGTCGGACTCGGCACCTAAGGTAAGGTGGAGGGAGGGAGATGGCAGGACGAGGGATGCGGCGATCAGGTGGGGATGCTGGACCGTGCGATCCATGCTAGCTTCACTGCGGAGACAAGACCATTCACTGCTCCACGGGGCGGTGAATGGCCTTTTCCCCATCCCCGCAGCGACCACTAATTTTTCTCTCCCCGTTTCGGCGGGTAACAACCACTGTGTCATTCTCTAATCTGAGTCACCTCTTCCAGAGAAGCACCTTCCTTTCTTCCTTGTCGACTAGTTTGTGAAGTAACTAAGGTCAAGAAAACTAGGAACTGTTGTGTAGCTATGTTTATCTTTATTCTAACTTGGTGATATTTTATGCACCGAGGCGTTTATTATGATCTTTGAATGATAATAGGGTAGCTGTTCCCCATATCTCGAAGGCCCATCTTGCCTCAACTAGCAATTGTGCATATTTTAATTTAGTTCCACAGCTATGGAACAATTTTCCTATAGATTTGAGAAAAGAAGGGTCGTACACACATTTTAAAAGCCATCTAAAAGCACTTTTTTTTTTTTTCAATTGGCTTGTTAAAATTAATGAAAAGAATTTGGGATGGCAATCTGTATTTATGCAGATTTTTATTTAATAAATTTTTCAGTCTGTATTAGTTAATTTTTATTTTTGATAATTTGATTGTTATAGAATTTTTATGTATTTAAAAAAAACAAAAAAACCTTTTCTATTTTTGAATGGAGTTCTTTTCAAAATTGTTTTAAATTATATATTGTAAACCGCTTGGATCCTTTTTGGCTATTATGCGGTATATAAAGCTTTTAATAAACTTAAACATACTATATCTGTTTCTCTTTCATCTCTCCAGCACGCAGGGAGCGAGGGGGAGCTCTTCCCAACCTCTGAGTCCATCAAGTCATCAGGCACCACCTGCACGGTGGCATCTAGTGTTATTGAGGTGGATACAACTGGTGATGCCGAGGAGTCGGACCCCACCGAGGAGCCCACTTTTTCCCTGGGCGATGAGCCACTGTCTACCAGCTTCTCTATCACGGAGGAGATCCTCGAACTGCTAAACCAAAAAGGTCTGAAGGGGGCAACTGGAGAAGCCGAAAGGTCCTTGGGAGAGGAAAAGCAAGATATTAGCACAGCCACAGAAACCAAACAAGTAAGCAGATAATACACACATTAAAAGATGTTCTTCTTAGAGAGCCAGGACAATCTAAACAGAAACTGCTTGGGTTGTGGATAGATTCTATTTGTATTTGTATTTTAGTTTCACGAGTTCATGTTTTATAACAAAAGTCTTCAGCTCAACATTTTCTGCCCAAAAATAGGCAACACAATTAGTCACATGATCTTTGCTGAATTAAAAATGGTCCCCCATCCCCTAATCTTCCCAAATAAGACAAGAAAACTTCTTTTTTTTTTTTTTTTTGTTAATTCTTCATATTCTCTTTGTTAACAGGATCTGCTAGTATCCCAAACTTTTCATAAAGATCTGGAGAGATTTGGAGAATTAAGAGCGCTTCAGGAGGAGACAGAAGACACCTTGAGTGACACCATCCCTTCATCAGGAAATTATTATGTTCCTATCCCAGGAAATGAAAGCTTGGAAAACCCAATAGCTAATGTATCTACTGGATACCATGCTTCTGTAAGTGAATCATCTGAAGAAGAGGAACTAAAACAGGAGAATGGGGCTTCTCCCCTTCATGTTTTGGAAGACCTGGGAGAAGATGATGCACCTGCTTTGTCCACTGAATCAGAGGAGCTGGCAGAGCACAGCATTGAAGAGAACGTGCAAGAAGATCTGAAACAGCAGCTTGATAATGGATCCCATGTCAATAAAAGTGATTGTATTCATTTTGCTGAAGACCATTTGCAAGTCATTGGTGGAGAACTGAAGGTTAACAGCCCAACAATCCCCTGTTCGCAAAACTTATCCAGTTGGTCTGGAGGTGATGAAGAACCTCTCTGCAGTTCAGTGGACAAATGTGAAAGGACAGCTAGTCTTAAGAGGGACTCCGCTTTGACCCAAGATGACAGATTATTGATTGAAAAGATAAAAAATTACTATGAGGCAACTGAGACAAATAGTTTCTATCTTAACCGGAGAGAGAGCGTCTCATACATTCCAACAGGCGTCGTTAAGGATTCCATTCTAAGGTTTAATTATATTCTTCAACAGGAGAGCAAAAAGGACCAATGTCAGCAAGGTGAGGGCTGCTGCTTGTCCCTTGCGGTAACAAGCCAACCAAGTAGAGTTTTCTTACCCAACAATGTGGAACAGGAACTTGATAACGGGAGCGATGGAAAATGTCATAGAAGCCAAGAGCCCAAATGTGACTCTGACTACAGTTCCTGTTCTGAAATTAGAAAGGCATGGAAGGACAAGGAGAAGCGAAACACAAACATCCCCAAACTCTCTGGTGCCCTTAAACGAGGAAAGAAGAATAAGAAAGCATTGGATGTCCATCAAGAAAACCCATTTAATGAAACTTTGGTCATTGTTGAAGAATCTGATCTGGATGCCACAACCCCCATAACAAAAGAGACCTCCTCAGAAGCCAAAGCAGAAGAAGAATCTCCCATAAACAGGAAAGCTCACAAACTTGATAGTTTATTGGATCCTAGCCATGGCTTATCAAGTGGAGAACCCTCCAGAGACATTCTGTCCAGGAATCCTACCTACTGCGCAAGCACTGGCTTGCCGGACCTCAACTTCCCCATGGAAGGGAGCGGTTGCTTGATTGAGAATTCTGAGAAGATCATTAGCAAAGTGCAGCTGCTGGCCCAGATGTACAGCGAGAAGATTTGCAGGATGAAAGCACCCAGGAGGGCCGGGGATTCCCGAAGCCAGGCGATAAAAGTGAAGGGAGGAGTCGGGAGTTTGCCGAAGCTGCCAGAGGAGAAGCTGCCTGACAGCAGCACAGCAGGTGTGTATGTTCCACTGGAAAGAGAAACTCCAGTCGGAAACAAAGTTTATAAAGTTCCCTTTAATGATAAGGCATTCTTTTAGTTTGTGACTTTCTGGTACCTTCTAGGTTTCAGTTTTGTTCAGGATTTTTGGTTTTTGGTTGGGTGGGGTTTTATGTTATTTTTTTTGGGGGGGGGGAAGCGGTGGCTTTGCAAAAAAAGCAAGTCTGTAAGTACTGCAGATACTAGGGGTTAAATCAGGAGAGGATCAGCTTGTCCTGGAAAATATAGAAATGCTTGGTAATTCTAGCTACTGCACAATGGAAAGAGACGGCAGTGCCCTCCCCACCTGCATGTCTTTAGTTACTGATTCCTATCCCACAGAAACAATAACAGAATCCTTGCCAAGGGTCTGTCAGCCAAATTTGGATTTTAAATCTTCACTTTTCCTGCATCAAACTTTGCATATAAATCTCTGTTGCACATCCTTAGCAGAGCATTGAGATAATCTATGTGCTGGCACTCAGAGGGTGGTTTGCAAGAGGTGAAGCAAAGGGCAGCCTCAGGCAGTATTTTCCCAGGCCAAAAGAGATGGGGTTGACGCAAAGAGCTCCTGCACGCAAGAAATCATAGACCACAGAAGTCAGACCAGGGAGAGATCCAAAGTTCCAGGATGAGAAATAGAGAGATGTTTATTTAAGGGTCTGAGTGTACATAAAGCTAGTTTTGGGGATAATGTTATAAGGTGGGCTCAGCCTAGGGTTACCAGATTTTACGATTTTAAAATCCAGATCCATGGCCCCGCCTCCCAGTTCCATCAATCCCCACCCTGTTCCGCCCCAGCCCCGCCCCCCCAACCTCTTCTCGTACTTGGAGCTGTATCAGGAGCGCAGCTGTGATGCGATGATGCGTGCATGCACGTGTGTGACATCACCACGTGGCATCCATGTATGCGCAGATGCCCTCCCGATGCAGTCCTGAGCCGGAAGCTTTTCAAAACCCAGACAAAGTCCGGACGCCTGGGCAGTCCTCTAAAAAGAGGGGGTGTCTGAGTAAATCCAGACGTATGGTAGACCTTGCTCAGCTTAACAAACCTTTTTTTGTGTAAATTAAATTTTACTTATGGAATTTGTAAGGTTTTTGTGGGGGTTTTTTTTATTAAGTATTTTCAACATTATTACATTCATTCAAACATAATAAGATATGGATTATAAAGAAATTATACACTATCCAAAAACCAAATTTTTACGCCCTTTAGGCAAATATCCATCTAGCCCACTAATGAAGGAAGACATCTCATTATTCATATAAACTTAACAGGAATACAAAAATAGGTATAGAGGGAGGAAGAAAAAACAGACTTACTCCCCTTCAATAACCTATATACCTCTTAGGACGCTATTTTATAAACCCCCCACTAAGGAAAGCTAGTAACTAGTCTTGTTTCCTTCCTTTAAGAAAAAGTTCTAATTGGGAAGGTTCCCAAAACACATAATCTTTGTCTTGAACATGCAGAATACATTTACAGGGAAATTTGAGAAAAAACGTTGCACCCATTTCAAGAACTTTAGGACGTAAAGCCAAAAGAACTTTAGGAGTAAATCCAGACGTATGGTAGTCCTTGCTCAGCTTAACAAATCTTTTTTTGTGTAAATTAAATTTTACTTATGGAATTTGTAAGGTTTTTAAATTGCAAGAAAGTACACTGACATGTTTATCAATGATCTAGAGATGGGAATATCTAGTGAGATAATTAAATTTGCTGATGACAGAAAGTTGTTCAAAGTTGTTAAATCGCAAGAGGATTGCGAAAATTTGCAAGAGGACCTTGTGAAACTGGGCGTCAAAATGGCAAATTATATTTAATATGAGCAAGTGCAAAGTGATGCATGTGGGAAAGAGGAACCCGAACTATGGCTATTTGATGTAGGGCTCTGCGTTAGGCATCACCGCTCAGGAAAAGGATCTGGGTGTCATCGTTGAGGATAAGTTGAAACCCTGAGCTTAGTGCGCAGCTGTGGCTAAGAAAGCAAATAGAATGTTTGGAAGTGTGGCGATTCTTATATTCTTATGTGCTAAAATTAGCGAACCTCCATGCAAATCACATTTAAATGAACGGATTAGCTATTAGTTCCAAATTCACCTAGCTACCACTCCACCCATCCACCAACCTACCCCACCCACCTAATTACCTTCTACCCCCTCACTAAACACACCCACCTGCAACCGCTAACCCAGCTTCCAAATAACTCGCCCTCATGCATTCAGAAACTACCACCACTCACTCATTAATTGGATGAATGGGCGAGGATAGTTAGATGAGTTGGGGGAGGGGGGTGCATTGGTAGGACTAGGAAGCGACTTTGTGGATGAGGGCTATTAGTAAGGAAGTGAATGGGGTGATCCAAGGACAAAGTCTCGCTGGCTCAGGTGTAAATGAGACTTAACTTTCACAGCTAACCACTGAAAAAAAATCGGGGACTTTAATTTATCACTTTTGTTTTCCGGATCTGGGCAGGGCTAGCCTCACCACTAGACAGAATAGGTAACCAGCTAGGACAGCACAATTTGGGAGATGGCGGTCATCGTCACTAAATAAGAGTCAGTGCAGCCAACATGGAGCTTTGAGTATCCTTGCATTCTCAATCTAATATAATAAAATGCTAGGCCGCGCATGCGCACTCAAAAGTCGTGTTCCCTGATCCGTCGCGAAAACACGAGTGCGCATGCGCGGCCCCGGCTGCGGCGGCGGCTTTCAAATTTAAAAAAAAACTTACACAGCTGCGGCGGCCTTCCTCACCCCCCGCCTCTCACTCTGCATGCTACCGGCTCCTCTCTCGAACTGCACCAGACTCTGCTGTTCTTCGCTCTGCCCTGCTCCTTGCCTTACTATATTTTTAAGTTGAAAGACGAGGCAGCGGCTCCTCTCAGGATCCCCACCTGCGTTGGAAGTCCAATGCAGTCGGGGATCTTGAGAGGAGCCGCCGCCACCGTGTCTTTCAAATTAAAAATATACTACGGCAAGGAGCAGGGCAGAACGATCTTCAAAATGGCGGCAACTCGATCTCCGTTCCTCCGGTGGGGGGGGGGGGGTCTGGGAGGAGAGGGATCGCAACCACTCAGCGCACCCAGCGAGGAGCCCAACGACTTTCCGCTGCCTGGGACCTGAGTCATTTGCCGCCCCCCCTCTTCCCTTACCGCGGGCCCGACTGGCGATTTAAGCAGCGTGTGCATCAGTCTTCACACGCTGCTTCGGGCCCTTCTACTGCCCTAATTTTCTCCGGACGTGCCAGAGTAAATCAGGGCAGTAGAAGGACCCGAAGCAGCGTGTGAAGACTGATGCACACGCTGTTTGAATCGCCATGTGTAGTCGGGCCCGCGGGAAGGGAAGGAGGGGGCAGCAAAGGACTCGGGCCCACGTTTGTAGTCGCAACTGTGGGAAGGGAAAGGGGGTAGAGGAAACGCTAATGCTGCTGCACAGGGAACTGGTGTGAGGGGAGGTAAATGGAAGGAGGAGGGAATGCTGCTTTGGACAGACAGACAGAGGGAGGAAGGGAGACAGAAAGACAAGAAGAAAGACACAGGTGCACATGCACAGGGAACTGGTGTGGGGGGAGGGAATGCTGCTTCGGACAGACAGACAGAGGGAGGAATGGAGACAGAAAGAAAAGAATAAAGACACAGGGGCAGGGAGATATACAGAAAGACAAACAGACAAAGGGGGCCAGGGACAGAGACAGACAGAAAGAAAGACAGCGGGAGTCGCGTCAGGAGGGGTGCGGGATGCCGCAGAGGGAACTTTTCCAATGGGTGCAATTGGGCGGCTGTCGGGAGCCTCTGATCAGGGGCAGAGCAAGGTAAGTGTATCATAGGGATAAGAAGGAGGAGGGGGGGAGAAAAAGGAAGGGACGCCTACTGCTGGACAGGGGGAGAAGGAAAGAGGTGCTGATGGACAGGGAGTTGAAGAAAAAGGAACGGAGGCCTAATGTTGGACAGGGGGAGAAGGAAGGTGCTGCTGGACAGGGGGGAGGTAAAACAAAGGGAGAAGGGCTGCTGCTGCATAAGGAGAACTGTGAAGGGGTGGTGGTGGACACAGGGGAGGTAAAAGGAAGGGAGAATGGACAGGGGGAGCAGGCAAGAGGTGGTGATGGACAGCCAAGGAAAAAGAAAGACAGAAAGAAAGAAAGCAGCTAAGGAGAGAGAGAGAGAAAGAAATAAAGAGAGACACACACACACATATATTCTAGCACCCGTTAATGTAACGGGCTATAAGACTAGTAATAATAATAATAACTTTATTTTTGTATAACGCCATACCCAGAGAGTTCTAGGCAGTTCACATCAATTAATCAGATTTACAAGCAACAAAGTCGTTAAGTTGAGCATGAAAGGAATGTACAAGGCCTTCCGTGCCCCCACTCCTTCTAAAATAGGAAGTTTTGAGGGGGTGAAATGTGGCAGGACGTAAGCTTAAACAGATGCTCAAGGCCCATATCAGATGCTCAAGCCCGGGTAGATAGGTGGGGGCAGTGTAGCAATAATGATAGAAAAGACAAATGGTAGGGTTACCAGATTTTCCTGAAGGAAAATCCGCACCCATGGCTACGCCCCCAGGCCCGCCCAGTTCTGCCCCATTCCACCCCCAACCCTGCCACCAGATGGCATCCGCGCATCTGTGGCCATGATGCAATGATGTCACATATGCGTGATGTCACTGCACTGCCTCCACACATGCACGGATGCCCCTTCTTGACGTGATTTTTGACGGGAAGCTTTTCAAAACCCAAAGTGCCGAGTTTTGAAAAGCCATCCGGACCCCCCAGACATGTCCTCGAAAAGGGCATATCCGGGGAAATCTGGATGTCTGGTGAACCTTAACAAAGGGTAAGGGAGGCCAGGGAAGGGAAGGGAGCAATACTGGACACATAGGGGGGAAGGGAGGGCAGATGCTGTACACCTGATGATTTAGGAAAGAGAAAGAAAGTTGCTAGACACCTTTGTGGGGAAAGGAAGGAAAGGAAGAAGATATGCTGGACACTGGGGAGGGGGGAGGGGGGAAGAGGGCTTTGATCTGCCCCTGGCTGAAGGTTATTTCCTTGCTCTAATGCAGTGTCTCTCAAACTTTTTTTAGTTCCGGCACACTAAACGGAGCAAATGTTTTTTGCAGCACATTATAATTGAAATTTAAAATTGCAAAGCCAACAAAAAATTAAATTTGAGAGTTATTTATGCTATGTATGGGTAATTGTAAAAACAGTTCAGCTAAGTAGATAGAATAGAATTGCTAATCAATGCGATGGATGTGCTTGTTTTTGAGAGCAAATTAAACTCAAAATGAGGCTCGATAGTCAACAAGCAAACACATTTCATCATCCAGTTGTTCTCTTTTTTTTTTTAATTTAATTTCTATCTTAGCTAAGCTGAATATTCAAGTTCACAAAGATAAGAAGATCCAGACGGTAACAAAGCCTAGATTGCTTTGTTCCTCAAATAAGGATAACTACTGCATAAAAAATGAAAATAAAATGACTTGCCTTTAGTTTTCAAAGACCAATCGTATCAAAGAATGATGCTAGTCTGGGCGTTTGAATCCTTATGCACACAGACGCTCATAACATTGACAGACTCTTGCATAAGCAACGTACACATATACTTATGAAGGGAATTTTTTAAAATCAAATCAAATTCTGGATTCTCTCGTAGCACACCCAGAATCTCTTCGGGGCACACCACTGTGCCATGGCACACAGTTTGAGAGGCACCGCTCTAATGGGTTTACAATCATAGAAACATAGAAGATGACAGCAGAAAATGGCCATAGCCCATCAAGTTTGCCCACTCTAATGACCCACCCCCTTGATTTTACCCCCCCTAGAGATACCACATGTGTATCCC
This sequence comes from Geotrypetes seraphini, assembly GCF_902459505.1. Lineage (NCBI taxonomy): Eukaryota > Metazoa > Chordata > Amphibia > Gymnophiona > Dermophiidae > Geotrypetes > Geotrypetes seraphini. The sequence goes on from NC_047091.1 coordinate 19,392,614, forward strand.
ATTTCCTTTTTACCCCCCTAGAGATCCCCATGTGTATCCCATTTCCTTTTAAAATCTGGCACGCTGCTAGCCTCAATCACCTGAAGTGAAAGTTCATTCCAACTATCGACCACCCTTTCGGTGAAGAAGAACTTCCTGGTGTCGCCATGAAATTTCCCACCCCTGATTTTCAGCGGATGCCCTCTTGTGGCCGAGGGACCTTTAAGAAAGAAAATATCATCCTCCACCTCAATACGGCCCGTGATATATTTAAACGTCTCTATCATGTTTCCTCTCTCTCTACGTTCCTCGAGTGAGTATAGCTGCAATTTATTCAGCCTTTCCTCATACGGGAAATCTTTGAGTCCCGAGACCATCCTGGTGGCCATTCGTTGAACCGACTCAACTCTCAGCACATCCTTTTGGTAATGTGGCCTCCAGAATTGTACACAATATTCCAGATGAGGCCTCACCATGGATCTGTACAACGGCATTATAACTTCGGGCTTCCGGCTGAGAAAAGTCTAGTTCAGATATGGGCAACTCCGGTCCTTGAGGACCGGAATCCAATCGGGTTTTCAGGATTTCCCCAATGAATATGCATTGAAAGCAGTGCATGCAAATAGATCTCATGCATATTCATTGGGGAAATCCTGAAAACCCAATTGGATTCCGGCCCTTGAGGACCAGAGTTGCACATGCCTGGTCTAGTTGTATTTGAAGTAAGGAAGGGTGAAATGACTTGTCTGATTTCACAAAGTGTGTCAGCAGGAAAAGCAAGATTTGAACCTTAGGGTCCTTGATCACAACTTGCTTATCTAAGCCAGTGGTTCCCAAACCTGCCCTGGAGAACCACCAGGCCAGTCGGGTTTTCAGGATAGCCCTGATGAATATGCATGGAGCAGATTTGCATGCCTGGCACCTCAATTATATGCTGATCTCTCCCATGCATATTCATTAGGGCTATCCTGAAAACCCGACTGGCCTGGTTGTCCTCCAGGACAGGGTTGGGAACCACTGCTCTAAGCTGCACCTCCACTCCATTATGCTACTTCACTACAGTTAGCTCAGGGGTAATCAATTCCAGTCCTCGAGAGCCTCAGGCAGGTCAGGTTTTCAGGATCTTCACAATGAATATGTGTGAGATGGATCTGCATGCACTGCCTCCTTGAGATGCAAATCCATCTCATGCATATTTATTGTGGATATCCTGAAAAACCTGACCTGCCTGTGGCTCTCGAGGACCGGAATTGCCTACCCCTGTTTACTGTGTGGTGTAAAATTGTACACTAAGCTTAAAGTCCCTTTTTATACATATTTTTTTATATCATAGAAACATAGAAACATAGAAATTGACGGCAGAAAAGGGCTATAGCCCATCGAGTCTGCCCATACCAATGACCCACTCCCTGATTCTTACTCTCCTAGAGATCCCACATGAATATCCCATTTTCTCTTGAAATCTAACACGCTGCTGGCCTCAATCACCCTCTGAGGCAGCTCGTTCCAATGATCTACCACCCTTTCAGTGAAGAAGTACTTCCTAGCATCACCCTGAAATTTCCCTCCCCTGATTTTCAGCGAGTGTCCTCTGGTTACCGAGGGCCCTGTAAGACTGAAGATATCATCTTTCACCTCTATACGCCCAGTAATATACTTAAAGGTCTCAATCATGTCCCCTCTCTCTCTTCGCTCCTCCAGTGAGTACATCCGCAGTTTTTTTAACCTTTCTTCATACGTGAGTTCCCTGAGCCCCAAAACCATCCTGGTAGCCATTCGCTGAACCGACTCAATTCTCAACACATCTTTTCGGTAGTGTGGTCTCCAGTATTGAACACAATACTCGAGATGAGGTCTCACCATGGATCTGTACAGCGGCATTATGACTTCAGGTTTTCTGCTGACAAAACCCCTACGGATACAGCCCATCATTTGTCTTGCCTTGGACGATGCCTTCTCTACTTGATTGGCAGCCTTCATATCGTCGCTAATGATCACTCCTAAATCACGTTCCACCTTGGTCCTGGACAAGGTTTCACCATTTAGTGTGTAAGTTCTGTGTGGATTTTTTTTGCCTAGGTGCATTACTTTACATTTTTTAGCATTGAAGCCCAGCTGCCAAGTTGATGACCACTGTTCAAGCTGTCTTAGGTCCTGCGTCATAAAGTCAGGCACATTGCTTTTTTTTTAACTGTCACTGCATTTGCAAACTATTGCCTACTGCAGGGCCCTTGTCAGGTTTTCAGGATATCCACAATAAATATGCATGAGATAGATTTGCATCTCAAGGAGGCAGTGCATACAAATCCATCTATTACATATTCATTGTGGATATCCTGAAAACCTGTCCTGGCTCCGGCTCTCGCGGACCGGAATTGCCTACCCCTGGCCTACTGCATCATGATTTAAATTTTACCAGACATGTTTTTCTCAAGTCCAATTACATTAGCCTCTTTCTGAGGAGTCTGAAAAATTACCGGTAAATCCCAGCCTAGCTGACAGTAGCAATGAGCTGCTGCTGGTCTCTTTCCCTTTCATCTTTCTTTTACTACTCTTGTTCCCTCCCCTCTCCTAGCCAAGAATCTTTAATTGGAAGGTTTCCTGTCAGATTATAGAATTCTTTTGCTCTTCTTGGATGTCATACTGGCCCGAACCGCGCAGTTATCTATGGCACAAAATCTGTTTTCCTTGCAGAGATGAGAAAAGATGCTTTTACTCCCCCCCCCCCCCCCTTGAAATCTGTATTTAGGTAATTTGGGACCAATTTCATCACTGCCTACATTGTTGCAAAGGCAGAGTACTTTTCTTTACCAGGCCTACCTCCCCTTTGAAAACTGCACAGATTTTCACACGCTCACTTACATTTTGCCCAAATAACAGAAAGTGTGGTCAGTTTTCAGACTGCTAATTTCCCAGATGAATGGCTTGTGAAAGTGATCCTGGCCATAATTTTCAAGGGGTTCTGAAGACTTTTGCTGTGGACAGAAAACTTGCCCTCAGCCCCTCGAGGGATATCTTCTTATTCCGAATCTCCATACTATGCAGCAGTGTTTCTCTACTTAGTCCTGAAGCACCCCTTTGCCAGGCAGGTTTTCAGGAGATCCACAATGAATATGCATGAAAGAAATTTGCATACTGAGAGCGGACCCCTTATCCTTAGGAGACCCCAGACATCTAAGTTAATAAAAAACGATGCTGACTATGTAAGAACCGCAACAGGCCAAACTTGAAAATGGATTCTATAAAAAAGAATACTTCTGCAAAAGAAAAAAGACTTCATCTTTGATCCAGATGCTGAGGCTGACAATTACCAGCACATGGGTCACAAGCAAAGTCACAATAACAGGTCAACATGACATGTCTTGCACTCTGAAACTGCTGACAACTGAAACAGAAGAAGGACAGGTCAGTGGAAGAGGGAGGGGGCACATGCTCAAGGTATCTTGCCCTTAGCACTGAGAATATACTGTCATGGGAAATGGGAAAGTCATGTTTGACACCAAGTAACCTTGTCACGATTCAAAGCTATTTGTATAACAACCAATCAGAATAGCTAAAGTAATATTTCATGTAAAGGTATTAAAAAAGCTAGCTAATGAGGAAATGGGCAGAGCAAACTGAGACCTGCCAAGATTGCTTGCATCTTCTTGTCTTACACAATTGCTTTATATTCTTATGATGCCTTTCCTGTATGCTGCCTTTGCTTTATTATTCATTAAACTTAAATAATTATAAGAAACAGCAATTGTGTTGGAGCCGAGGTCATTTCGTGAAGGGCTAAGCAGCCGGCTTTTCAATACAATGAAGGCAGCATATGCAAATCAAGTTTATGCATATTTATTGTGGATATCCTGAAAACTTGACTGGCAAGTGGGTACTCTAGGACCGAGTTGAGAAACATTGCTATACAGGACAATCTCTCCTGTTGTACCTTCAGTGCAAGTCAGTCTCTGGTCACCAGAGAAGAAAAGCACAAGTTCCTGGAAGAAAAGTCCATAATCTGCTATTAAAACAGACGTGGGGAAAGCCACTACTTATCGCTTAGATTGGCAGCATGGAATCTTGCTACTCCTAATGGGATTCTTCCTAATACTTGTGATCTGATTGCTTACAAACAGGATATTAGGCTAAATGGACCATCAGCCTAACCCAATGTGGCTATCTTATGTACTTATGCTTTGAATTTTTTGGTCATTCTTGAAGGTCTGACCCTTGCTAACATGATTTCGTTCAGCATTTAATGTGTGTCTAAAAGCCACACTGATGTGTATCTAAAATCAAAAGGCAGACAGAAGTGTTTATATTTATAAATGTGGCATGTTCAACTCACTCCTTTCCACATCTTTTTTTTAGTCATAACCGGTATTGCTATACAGATAACAATACAGTGGTACCTTGGATTACGAGCATAATCCGTTCCAGGAGCATGCTCGTAATCCAAAATGCTCGTTTATCAAAGCGAGTTTCTCCATAGGAAATAATGAAACTCGCTTTGATGCGTTCCCCCCCCCCCCCCCGAGAACCAGCATTGCTCCCCTCGAAGCCCCCCCCCCTGTGATCAGGCACCCCCCCTGCGATCCGGCACTCCCCCTGCCTCGAACCGGCTTCCCCCCCCCCACGATCCGACCCTCCCCCTCGACACGATTGGGCACCCCCCCCCCCGCCACGATCCGACCCCCCCGCCACGATCCGACATCCCCCCCAACACAATTGGGCACATCCCCCCCCCCCCCCCGCTTCTTACCCTCATCTGGGCTCTTGAAGATCTGCCTACTCGTCTGCTGGGCCTTGAGCATCTGAGCATGCTCAAGGCCTGCGAGTTCACGTTCACGTTCAGAACGTGAACTCGCAGGCCTTGAGCATGCTCAGATGCTCAAGGCCTAGCAGACGAGTAGGCAGATCTTCAAGAGCCCAGATGAGGGTAAGAAGCGGCGGGGGGGTGCCCAATCGTGTCGGGGAGGGTCGGATCGTGGTGGGGGGGTTGCCGGTTCGAGGCAGGGGGGTGCCGGATTGCGGGGGGGGGGGGGTGCTCGTAAATCGAGCCATGCTCGGTTTCCGAGGCACCGATTTTGCAAATGTTTTGCTCGTCTTGCAAAACACTCGCAAACCGGTGCACTCGTAAACCGAGGTACCACTGTAATTGGAAAAATCATGATCGTCTTAATTTCTCTTTTTGGTGGGCAAATTTATGCTCCACATATAAGAATGAGAAAATGAATGTGGATTTATTAGGACATGGTCATATATTTAAACTGGTTTGGGAACCATTTGACATCTTTTGTGAATGCAGCATAACTGGATTGTTTCTTTAATTTGGGGTACTTCTATTCACATCCAGGGTGGGTGGGAGGAGGGAGGGAATACTGTAGTATTATATAAGATAAAGATTTTGAATGTATGAATATGTATTCATTATTGATTTATTGATTATTTAATAGAAGAGTGGGTGGGATAAAGATACTGCATGTATATATTTATAAGGTAAATGTGTGTTTTGTGCTTTATTGTTTGATTGTTAATATGTATATTGCACTATTAAGTTTTTTGGAAAATTAATAAAAATATTTAAAATAAGAAAGTACCAACAGTTCCACAGAATACCAAAGGAAAACCAAAAACAAAGACAAAACTGTGGATATGATGTACTTGATTTCAAAGTTTGTCGTCGTAATTCTTCGCAAATAGTTCAAATGGTGTAGATAAGACAATATAAATCCATACAACACATACCAAAGAATTGTGGTGCGGACCCAACACGGTCTGTGTTTCGGCTTTGAATACTTTCTTCAGGGTTCCGAATGCCACAAAGTATATTTATGCTCAAAGGCATATGCTGGGGTGTGCATAAGAAAATCGCTGGAGTAAAAGTGTGAAGCTCATCACTCATTTGTAGAAAAACTGACGAGCATCTGCCCCACGCTTTTACTCCAGCGATTTTCTTATGCACACACCAGCATATGCCTTTGAGCATAAATATACTTTGTGGCATTCGTCATTCGGAACCCTGAAGAAAGTGTTCTAAGCCGAAACATGGACCGTGTTGGGTCCGTACCACAATCCTTTGATGTGTGTTATATGGATTTATTGTCATATCTACACACCATTTGAACTATTTGCGAAGAATTACGACAATAAACTTTGAAATCAAGTACATCGTGTCTTCATTTTTGGTCAGCTCACTCCTTTCCTTATTCAGTGATATAACTTCTCATATAGCAATCTTTATGCCTCTGTGAGAACCCTTACATCTGGGGTACAGTTTTTAGACTGATTGGCCTTCACCTGTTGCATTATCTGTCTGATATGCTGAAGCTCAAAGGAGACTTTAGGTGATGTTCTAACATGTTTTTTTTCTTCTTCTTCTCTCTTCAGGTGAGCCACAAGTTTATGGACATGTTCTAATTCATGAAGCTCTCATGCACTTAAACTGCTACCAAGAGAGTAGTATCATTATTTCTGCAGCCAAAGAGAACATCTCAGGGTTGGAGAGACACAGACTGGCACCACCTCCGGATTCACGGCTGCTGGAAACCAGCATCTCACCTGATGACTCAGAGGACTTTTCAGAAGGAGAGGTGAGATCAGATCAGCCAGACTTGGTCAGCTACAAATCTGCAGAACCCGCTGTTGCTTCCTCAGGGGAGAAATCTATTTCACCAACAGCTTCAACATCTGAGCTTGTGGTTGACAAATATCCTGCACCCACTGTCAGTGAGGAAATTGAGTCTGCTGCTCCACTAATTTCCAACATAATTCCACTGAAAAGTCCCATGGTGCAGTCCCTACATAGAGTATGTGCTCCAGAAGGAGGCGATGCTTCAGAGGTAGAAGTCAGGAGGAATGAAAAACCTCCAGATCCCATCGACTATACCATACCACTAATACATTGTCCTGATCCGGTAAACAACAAAGGAAGTCATCATTCCCAAGAGACCCATCTTGTGGATTATCCTTTGCCAACAAGTCGTGAACCCAATGAGGTAGGCCCCAAGTCTAACAAGATGGATCCTAAGTCTTTGGCTGAGGGTCCCTCAGAAAACTCAAATGTCTCAAGATCTTGCAAACAGCCAGTAGATTTCTGTTCTGATGGGATTTCAGAAGAATGCAAATTTGAATCAACTTCATTAACTTTGACTCAACTAACCCAATCAGCTTCTCCAGCTTTAATCAGTCCACCAGAAGATTCTCCCCCAAATATGTTCAGCACCTCAATAGTGTGTGCAAATACGTTGGGTAAGATTTCTGCACTTAGAGACTTTCTTGAAACAGAACCTACAGTGAGAACCAGAGACATTGATGGTGGGGGCACAGCTCAAGTGTCCGAGATCAATACTCCAGTTACTTTCTTGATTCCAGCTTCAGCCTTGAGCTCTGATGTCAAGGAATGCCCAGTGGCTGTAGAAGCCAAGCTACCCTTTAAGCAAAAGATGTCCATGTCAAAGTCACCTTCTACAGTATATGCAAAGCCAGCTAGCAGTACCAATGAAAATGATGTTTGCATGATAACCCTTACAGAATTATCACCAGAAGAAGATGTAAATGTGAAATATCCACCCCTTTCCTGTAGAAATGCAAGACCTTCTTCACAAGAAACACCATCTTCAGACATACACAGCAGTCCTCAGAGCCCAGGGTTCCAGCAGCATTTTTCCTGCTCAACGGAATCTGGGAGCCCATATTCACAACAGCACAAAGAGGTGAAGGAACCATCAATGGCTAGGTCAGAAGATGCTTCAAGGTTACAGTTGGAGACAACACTGGCTACTGCTGCTGCTTCAAGGGGAAAATTATGTTGTCCAGAACCCCAAAGAGCTGATCTACCATCTCGCACTTCATCTTTCTGGAGGACAGGAAGATCCTTCCAGCGATCTTGCAGTTCTCCAGTTAACCCAGTAGTTACAGTATGTTCCAAGCAAGATCCTCAGCCTACATCTTCTAGCCCAGGTGTAAAACATTTGCCTCTTTCTCCCATTCAGAGGAGACTGTCCAGTGCAGCTGCCATATCAAAATACTTAGCAGCTTCCTGTTCTAGCCAAGGAGGGATGAAGCCATTGATACTGCCAAATTCTAAAAGCTTAGATATAGACATCCAACCTCAACTAGCTCAGAGCCCAGTAGAACAACCACTACCATCTCCTTCAGTCCACCTGGGAAGCCCCCTACCTGCCTTGGGTCATAGAAATGAGGCAAATCCTGTTAGACCATCTGCAAATGCATCAGTCCAGTTACCAAAGAAGACATCAATGTCACCCATTGCCACTGGAGATGAGGAGAAAAAGAGAGAAACTGTCTCAGCTCTGCACAACAGTGCTAAAACCTTTATTTCTGGATACAAGCCTAGCTTCTCTCTGCCTCTCTCTTTTTCTCCCCGAAACAGTCCGGGAATATTGTCACCAGTGGCAGCAGCACCTTCTGATCAGGAAGTGCACATTGCACTCAGTTCGGATGGAGGATCCCCAGAGGAGTCCATCCATTTTCCTTCTGCTTCTGTTGTAATAGCATTTCCACGCTTACCTGTTGACAAGCCTTCAGGTGTCCATGCTAAGTCACAGCCTGGATTGAGCGCCACAGTATCTGCACCTAATTCCAGGGTTCAGTCTCCTACTCCACAGTGTACCAGAATCAGTTCCCCTCCTCCAGTCTTTAGAAGGCTACCTGGAAAGTCACCTCACCCCTCCTTTATGAAATCTAGCGCCTGTCCCTTCACTCCACTGTGCATAAATTCTCAGGAATTTCCATCTTCCTGTTCTTCTAATTCAACTCCCACATGCAGAAGCCCCGAGATCGCATCTCCTCCTTCATCAACCTCAGGCCCACAAGTAGGGTTAGCAAGCTTACCTCAAAAAGGCAGGGGGTTTCAGGGAAGCCGCCTTTCTTCTGCTAGCCCTACACAAAGATCTGGGAGCCCAGTGCATCCTGCCTGCCTATCCCCGAGTGCTAGGGATGAAGACCCTAGTTTTTGGAGCAATGTGGGATCTGCACTCCAGAGCCCTGGTGTACATTCACCTGTGGGAGTTGAAAGCAGTGTACTCAGTTCTCCTGAGCTGACCAGAATAAACTGGCCCCATGTGCGTGATCTTCGATCAAAGTATGTGGCGTTGGAAAATGATGACGGGCTGGATCTTCAAAGAAAAGCAGAGCAGAAGCAAATAACTTCTCCAGTTCCCTCCAGAGCACTGCATGATGGGTCTTGGGGATTAGGACAGATGGAGGAATCTTCTGCCACTGGTCATGCCCTAGCACCTGATGGTATAAAGGATGTGGTGGAGTGCCAGACAGCTGTCTCTGAAAATCCAGATAAAAGTCCTTTCAAAACAAGCTATTCCACTACCGTGAATATCCAGATAGGAGGCAGTGGGCGAATTGCCTCCTTCAACAATGCCCAGGTCAGCCTCACCCACCCCTTCCTCACAGCCCCAGAGTCCCAGAGCATGAGGAAAATCTGTATCAATGGAAGCACCTTAGAGTCACCACCAAAGACATGAGTGGACCCTTCCACGCTATGCAATACAGCACCGGTTCTGGGTTGCTTCTGTGTTTGCACAGCCCAGAATTCTTAAGAAAGCCCCAAGAGAAATCATCTAGGAGGGCTTTTATGAAGCTGGGATCTAGAAGGAGGTGGTAGAAGATTGTTTAAGATCCTTTTTGAAGGACACTTGCAAATATTCATTGCTTAATATGTATAAAGTGAAAACACAGGGGACCAAAGCAACTGCTCAGATGATGTTACAGAAAAGGTGGTACACTTTGTTATGAGCATCAGTTTGTGAGTATGCAATCCTGACTTCATCGTATGCAAATAGCATGTGCAATTATCAACAAGAGCTCATTTTTAACACCACTGCAATATGGTTAAACTACTTGCCCGGAAACGTTACTAATGAATTCACCTGTGTGTTGCGGTGCACATTTGGTTCAGAAGTGAGCAGCACAAATCATCCGACTGAGCACGAGATCCGATCCCCAGAGGATTTCCTTTCCCTCTGATCTGTATCCCTGAGAGAATCCCTTGCTAGGTATTAACCCCCCTGTTACTTAACTCTGGGGATAATCTCAAAACTGTCCGCAGTGAGACAAAGCCCACTGATAACTTTTTCCTCGCAGACAGATTTTGCACCCATTATCACTTTGCAATTTGCTGCAGGTACAAAGCGCCCGTGGACTTTTGCACTTTTGATCAGGTGCGTTTGCCAGGGAAAATAGTATGCAAAGCTGAAAAATGCAACGTGTGAATTTTGTTTTACCCTAGACCTAAATACCCCCAGGAACACCTTCTCCTTTAAGATACATTGAAGGAGGGCAAATCGCAGCCAGCCAATTATGCATGTAAATCCCTATTTACCTGTGTAAGGGGCTAAGAAAATGGATTCCCCAGTCAATAATTTGGTGCTAGAAACTATGGAGAAGCTAAAATCAAGGACCAAAGACATTTCGATAGCTTTAGAGGGAATGAGCCTGCTCTGTTCACTTGTTTCTTTTATGTAGAAACTCTAGTTTCCTTCATTTCCAGCCAGGGACTATTTGTTTCTACTGTTGTTACTTTCAACCAGGGACATGTTAGTTAGGTGCCATTGACTCGTGTTCAAGTCCTAGAGGCTTGACCAGAGGCTTGACTTAGTTAAGATGGAGGATCCCCAGAGGAGTCCATCCATTTTCCTTCCAGCTTTTCTGTTGTAATACCATTTCCACGCTTACCTGTTGACAAGCCTTCAGGTGTCCATGCTAAGATACAGCCTGGATTGAGCGCCACAGTATCTGCACCTAATTCCAGGGGTCAGTCTCCTACTTCACAGTGTACCAGAATCAGTTCCCCTCCTCCAGTCTTTAGGAGGCTACCTGGAAAGTCACCTCACCCCTCCTTTATGAACTCTGGCGCCTGTCCCTTCACTCCATTTTGCATAAATTCTCACAAATTTCCATCGTCCAGTTCTTCTAATTCAGCTCCCGCATGCAGAAGCCCTGAGGTCCCATCTGCTTCGTTCTCAACCTCAGGCCCATTAGGGAAGAAGCCCCAAGAGATCACCTTCTAGTCCTCTCCACCTGCCTGTGTCAGTATTATGGAGAAAGCAACACGTGGTTTCTGTTTTTAAATGTAAAGGCTTGGCAGGAAGTGTAAAGCTGCAAAGGACATGCAGCAAGCTAAGGGCTGTGGCAGTGAAAGTGACCAGTGCCAGTGAATGTGACAGAATGTCTGTGACGGCTGAGAAGTGGAAACATGAGTGCATGAGTGTGTTCGATAGCCGGCAGTGGTTGGTGATAGCAGTGAAAGGTGTTAGCAGTGTAGGAGAAGGCATAAAAAGTGTGTGAGAGAGGAGTAAGAGGGACAGGGAAGAGGAAGTGAGGCAGCACAGAGGATCTTAACTGTGGAGCAGGGAAGCTAAATTCTTTGATCGCCTGGGGCCGGTGTTATTAAAGCAGGGAGGAAAGCGGGCAAATGGGATATGTCTGCCCCTGCAGTCTGTGGAGATTTTTTTTAAATTCATAATTTATAATCCGTATATCCTACAATTCTATGCGGATTACAAATTATTCAGGTACTCAAGCATTATTCTCTAACTGTCCCGGGGGGGCTCCCACTCTATTTAATGGTGTCAGGTCAAAAGCGCGCCAGGACAAAGGCGCGCGCAGACAATTGAGCGCAGCGCGGAGGTGCGCGCCGAAGAAAATTACTGTTTTTAGGGGCTCCGACGGGGGGTTTTGGGGGGAACCCCCCCCACTTTACTTAATACAGATCGCACCGCATTGTGGGGGCGTTGTGGGGGGTTTGGGGGGTTGTAACCCCCCACATTTTACTGAAAACTTCACTTTTTCCCTGTTTTTAGGGAAAAAGTTAAGTTTTCAGTAAAATGTGGGGGGTTACAACCCCCCAAACCCCCCACAATGCTGCCGCGATCTATATTAAGTAAAGTGGGGGGGGCTCCCCAACAAAATCCCCCGTCGGAGCCCCTTAAAACAGTAATTTTCTTCGGCACGCGCCTCCGTCTTGCGCTCAGTTGTCGGCGCGCGCCTATGTCTTCCGCGATTATGTCTATGAACCCTATTTAATATACCTGGGGCAATGGGGATTAAGTGACTTGCCCAGGGTCACAAGGAGTAATACAGGATTTGAACGCACAACCTCAGAGTGCACCACACACTCCCATGTGTTTCAATGATCACAACATATTTTCTGTTTGACATTATTATCAAGAGGCAGTAGCATAGTAAGAGTGGGAAGGGGAGTCCGCCCCGGACGCCGCCTTGGTACCCATCTTCCTCTCTGCCCCCCTCCCCTGCTCCTTCTCTCCCCCCCCTACTGACACACCACTTCCCTTCCCCCATACCTCTGTAACGTTCCTGGCACGAGCAAGCAACCCCCAAGTTGCTGGACCCGCACCTAGGAAGTGACCTCAGAGGAAGCGCCAACGCTGGAGCGACAGGAGCTTGGGGGTTGCTGCTCGCGCCAGGAACGTTACAGAAGTACGGGGGAAGGGAAGCGGAAAACATGCGGCAGGTGGAGGCGAGGAAGGAGTGTGTGGAGGTGGGGGGGCACAGAGAAGAGGGGCCTCTCACCCTCACTGTCAGGAGGTCAGTTCTCAAAAGGACCTGTCGAGATAAATTAAGAGCTACCACTTAGATCTCCATGCTGAAACTCTGTCCACCCCCACCCCCAGGAGTCTGCCCTCTCCATGGAGCAGCTTAATATAAACTTCTATTTCCTAGGCAGCCATATTTACCCTCTCTAAATGTAAGCAGTTCCAGGGATGTTATATAATCAAGGTGTGTGTTGGGGAAGGAGGGGGGGAATCTATGAGAACATGTGCAATTTTGAAAATGTGTGTGCATAATTTATATGCATAGATTTGCACCATTTTTCAAGATGATGTTAATTCATGTACACCTTTTATGGAGCCTCCTGATACCCCAATTTATCTCCACTAGGCATCCCCCCTCCCAGTTGCCCAAATCTTTAACATTCTTCCCTTATCCCCACTCTCCCACAAGCCAGAAAAGGCGCTCACCTTTCACCTCTCAGACCCATGTCTAACTGGCAAAATCCCACCCCCAAAACTGTGGTATATTTATTGGGAATAAAATATCTAATATAATAAAGCCCTAAGCGTGCATGCGCACTCCCACCTGCGTGCTCCTGTTTTCCGTGAGCTGTAGGAGTGCGCATTCGCGCGGCAGCGCAGAGCCTGTCGGACGCGGCGGCTCTTGCAGTCTGAAGGATGTGCCAAGTAGTAAATTTAAAACAAAGAAGAGAAAATATTTTTTCACTCGACATGTAATTAAACTCGAATTTGTTGCCAAAGAATGTAGTGAGAGCAGTTAGCTTAACAGCGTTTTAAAAAGGTTTGGCTAAATTTCCTAAAAGTCCATAAGCCATTATTAAGATGGCCTTGGGAAAATTCACTGCCTATTCCTAGAATAAGCTGCAGAAAATCTATTTTACTCTTTTGGGATCTTGTTAATACAATAAATAGCCATGTGAGGGCAATTTTCAAACTTGTTCCTACCTGAGGACCTTCAAACTAACTTTCAAATGGAAAGTCCCCATGGAGTATCCGGCAGGGACATAAACACAATTAGATATAATACATATACTATACAATTAGAAATAAATATCCAACATGCAGCAATATAGAATAATAGGCAATACATTAAAGAAAAGAAAAGATCAGTGTTTTGAGCAACCACCTTGGGCCTGTTTCACAAAATCACGCAGCAACAGCCCCAAAGCCCTTTAAATCTTTATTGGCTTCGAGGCCACTAGTCTAAGATTTCTGTAGATCAAAACCTAATTTAACCAACATTTCATTTGGTTCTAATAAATCTAATAGGAATCCAAGCCAAAAATTTGCTTGAAGATACATGAATAATTTATCCATATATCTTTATGTGGGTTTGCGGTCCAGTTATGCATTAGAATGCCAGCTTAATTTGATTCAGGCAACCGATGCATATAATTGCTGGTTAATTTAAAATCTAGATGTTCAGTGCTGGACTCTATCCTAGCATCAGAACTGAATATGTGGGGCTGATCTTAGAGGTTGGGAGGGGGGTTTGTCGATGAGATTTTGCCAATGAAATTATCAATGGTGGGAGGGGAGAAGTGGGTGCTAGTTCTGGCCCAGGGAAGGAAGTGGGAAGAATGTTACAGAGAAGATATTGGGGGTGGAGAGAGATTGGTGTAGGAGGAGAGACATTGGTGAATGCTTGGTGGGGGGGTGGAATTTGTAATCTTTGGAGGCTCTCAGGGGTGAGGGGGGGTTGGGGGGATGTCAAGAATTGTTTTCAGGATCAAAAGTGCAATCTGGGGGTAACAATAACTTTGGGATGATTTTCAGCCACGGTGTAGCCGGCTAAGCTATGACTAAAAATTAAAAATAACTGGAAATCTTAGGTCCTCACAGCATCTGGAAAGTTGTCCTTTTCATAGATAAACATGGTGCACAGATCACTGCACCCCATTAAAGACCAGGTGCATAGCCATGGATGGGCCTGGGTGGGTCATGCTTCCCACAGAAACTTCCAACATGGAATTTGACCCGTTATAGACCAGGAGCAGGAGCTTCATTGTAGATACTAGGAAAGAGGATGTCTTTCTGAAAATACATCAAAGTAACAGAAAGCAGAGCCTTGCTGTACCCAAACCTGTGTAACGATGGTTACGTGTTCCAAAATTTGCACTTCCAGGGCACACCCTTCCCAATTTAGTATTAAGCCACCCAAACACAGGCAATGGCACAAGCAAATGAGAGGTGAAACAGAGGTAGTGTTAACTTCCAAGTTGCCTAAAACCCACCCAGCTTAACCTCAGGTCCTACCAAAAATCCATCCTGGTTATGTCAATGTGTGTGAACAACTAGGAATGTTCCAAATAGCTTGCCTTCTGGACTCCCAAATGTTACAAGCAAAGCAGCTAGGTGGCAAGCGAGCTGGAAGATAATTCTACCACGATCTGATCTAGTTGCTCCAGGAAGTTCTACACTCAAGAGGCCCAGGGAATACCCCCCCCCCCAAAAAAAAAATAAAAATGCACAAAAACCAACAAACCTCACATAGTGAAGGTACAGGAATCTCACAGAAACTTCCAACATGGAATTTGACCCGTTATAGACCAGGAGCAGGAGCTTCATTGTAGATACTAGGAAAGAGGATGTCTTTCTGAAAATACATCAAAGTAACAGGAAGCAGAGCCTTGCTGTACCCAAACCTGTGTAACGATGGTTACGTGTTCCAAAATTTGCACTTCCAGGGCACACTCTTCCAAAGGCTCGCTCTGACGGGAAGGAGGGAGCAACATTTGTTACTTAATTCTGTTATTTATACTGTACAATGTTTGTTAAATTAAAAGCCAGAGAGGTTTTCTCTCTTTCCTCTTCTTGTAAATACATTCTCTATATATTTAGCTATTTTTTATTTGGTTATGCCTAGCTTTCAATGGTTTTATGTGTATAGAACTTCCTTTATTCTTATATTCTGTTTTGTTATTTTGATGTTTTATCAAGATTGATTTTTTTTTAATGCATTTCATAAATAAATGCTATGATTTTCTTATCTGTATTTTATCTTTTCCCATCCTTTCAACAGTGCCTTAATTGCTGTATAAAACCTCCTGGCTTCCCAGTGGTCTTGTCACGCATTCCCATGGTCTGCGTCTGTCAGCTTACGTCCTATAATGGGATAATTTTCTGCTGCGTCAATGTAGTCCGTTCCCTTTGGCCTGCTTTCTATTCTTAACCCAGTCCTTGGAAATACCTAGTCAGTCAGTTTTCAGGATACCCACAATCAATGGTTCCTCTAAGGACTGACTTGACGTGAGCAAAAATTTTTCTTCACGAGCAAAGGACTTTTTTGCCATGAGCTGCAAAATTTCTGTTACATTACCTTAAACTGCTTACTACTTTGCTGATTTTATGAACAACAGTTGTGAGTGACGCTCCTAACATGTATGAGCGATGGTTTCTACGAATATGCATGAGATAGATTTCTATAGAATGGAAGTAGTGAATAGAAATTTATCTCATGCATATTCATTTGGGGTATTCTGAAAACCTGACTGGCTGGGTGTACCCTAAGCAGTTGCGTACCAGGAGAGGGTGATCTGCCCCGGGTGCAGCCCATAAGGGAGTGCTCCGAGGGCCAGCAAGGTTAGAAACGTCTTCCTCTTCCAGCAGTGGCTGCTCTGTCTGCGTCGGATCTTCATCTCTGCCGGGTCCTGCCTTCACGGAAGCAGGAAGTAGGTAGAACTGGCAGAAAGGAAGGCCTGATGCTGGCAAGAGCAGTGAGTTGTGAAATCTGCACTGTTGACAGGGTGACAGAGAGAGAGGGAGGGATGGAGAGAGGTACCCATTGGGGGGAAGGGGAGGAGGAGAGAAGTTGGGGGGGGAGAAGGAAGACAAGAGAGGAGAGAGGGAGATGTCAGACCATGGAGAAGGGAGGGAGGGAAAGGAAGGAAGGAAAGGAGATACTAGACTATGAATGGGGAGGGAGAGATGCCAGGCATGGGGGAATGGAAGGAGACAGATGCCAGACCAGGGGGAAAGGAGGGAGGGGACACTTGGAGCTGGAAGGAGAGGAGATGTCAGAGTGTGGAGGGAGAGACAGAAAGGAAGGAGATGGGGGTGATGCCAGGGCATGGAAGGGAAGAAGACAGATGCCAGTCCGTGGGGTGGGGTAGGAAGGAAGGAAAAGAGAGAAATGTCAGAGAATGGGGAAGGGGTAGAGACAGAGAAAAATGGAGATGGATGAAGCTGTAATGAATCATGTATAAAGGTGAGAAGAGGCATAGGATGATGTCATATGGAAGAGGACAGAGATGGAAGAGATAGGGTGGACTGCGGATGGAAGAGAGAGTGAGGGCGGACCATGGATGGAAAGGGCAGAGAGAGAGAGAGAGACAGAGAGGGCAGGCAGAGGATGAAAGGGGCACAGAGAGAGGGCAAATGCTGTATGGAAGGATGGACAATGGAAAGAAAAGAGTGAAGAGAAGATGATTAAAGCAGCAAATAAAAAAGGTAGAAAAACGATTTTTTTTTTGTTTTAGAATAATTAGTATTGTAGTTCTATTGATAAGTTTTTAGAAATAGAAAATGGAAATAAGGTAATCTTTTTATTGGACTATTAACTTTTGGATACCAAAACCCCCTTCCTTAGGTCAGGACAGGATACCATAACAGCAGTATACTGTACTGACCTGAGGAAGGAGATTTTGGCTAAGGCTTCTCAAAGCTAATTGAAAAGGGTATTAGGCCAATAAAATGGCATTTTCTTATGTTCCATTTTTTTGTTTTATTTCTATTTGTGAAGTGATGATTGTTACTTGTGAGTTTTTTGCAAATTTATATCTACTACTGTACTATATTTTGCACAGTATTAGAGGACATTGTTTGCAGAGTCTGATTCATTTAGAATATTGTGTACAATTCTGGAGGCCGCATCTTCAAAAAGATATAAACAAGATGGAGTAGAGATGTTTAAATCAATTTCAATCAAAACAATGTTATTAGCCAAGTGGTGGAAATGGTGTCTAGGATGCGCGTGGCGATGCCACTTCAGGAGGGCACGTGCCGGCAGTGTGTTTGAGTGCCGAAACCCTTCGAGGTGGCGGTTCCCGATAGATGAAGAGCAACAAAGAACCCAATAGTGAGTTTCCGGTGGAAATGACGTCATGGGACACGGAGCTATAAATCAGGCGATATAGTAGAGCCAAATGGTGGGCGGAATAGGAGGGAACTCCCTGAAGCAGCCATTCATTGGTGAAACAAGAGCCTTGTTGGATTTGGGCATCGATTCCTTATCTTCACTTCAATGCTGTAATATGTTACTACAGGAAGATCACTGCGTCGGATCGCGATCCTGGCTTTGCTAACAGCTGTGAAGATAAGTGAAACTTTTCCCTAGGTTCTTTTACTTGTTCCCTGTGCACAGTGGTGGGATATGTTCCCGTTTCGAAAGATTACATTTTTGAGAAGCAGTGGAGGTTTTTTGCCCATGATACAGAATAAGAACGGCTGAAAAACTCATTGGGTTGCCGTCTGCATATGAAATAAAGTTGAGGCTTTTTCTCCACTGTAATGAAATAGTTTTTCAGTGGGCATTTCCACCACTTGGCTAATAACATCGTTTTGATTGAAATTGATTTATATATTGTTATTATCATTATTTTTCTAGAGAGATGTTTAAATACCTACGTGGCGTAAATGCGCATGTCTCTTTCAATTGAAAAGAATCTCTGGAAGTGTCAAATATACTAGCTCTAAGGACTGGAATGAAAAGCACTGTCCTAATAAATATGCATGAGAAAGATTTGCATACAATGAAAGTACTAGGCGTGCAAATGTCTCATGCATATTCATGAAGGGTATTCTGAAAACCTAGCCTGTTAGAGGATCTCAAGGATTGGGAATTTACACCTAGGGCTCCTTTTACTAAGCTGCGTTAGGGCATTAACGCACGGAATAGCGTGCGCTGAATTGCCGCGTGCGCTAGACCTTAATGCCAGCATTGATCTGGCATTAGTTCTAGCTGTGTATCGTACGGCAATATCCTGCGTGTGCTAAAAACGCTAGCGCACCTTCGTAAAAGGAGCCCCTAGTCTGGGATACACCTAGCCAGTAAGATATTCAGGATACCCACAATGAATATGCATGAGATAAATTTGCATATAATAGACATGCAAGTTTATCTTGTGTACATCCATTGTGAATTTCCTGAAAACCTGAGTGTGTTCTGAGGACTGGGTTGAAAATCCCTGTCTAGATGACCAGAGTTAGAACTTTCCTGGGACCCTAAATACTTGCCCTAACCCCAAAAGATTGAAACATCTTTTCCCAGATCACCTGCACTTTCTAAGATCAGGTTTTCTTTCCAGCTTCTTCCTGCTTGAAACTCTCAGCACACCTGAACTGGGAGCTCTTCTGGACAGTGACTCAAAATGGCTAGCAGCTCCAGGTGTTGGATTGGGTAGAGATGTTGTGGATATGTTAGTGAACTGTCCTTGCTCTGTCTGGAGATTCAGACATGGTCAACTTTGCATGCACGTTGCATGCACAGTCCCCAGAAATTGTTGCCATTTATCAGAATGGTCACGGAGTGACTCAAAACTCGGGACCCAAAGGCTAGTACCTTTCTGTGCCGGTTTAGTGGCATCCCCATGAGCAATTAATACTGTCACTCATTAACCTATCTAGAAATGTGTAAAAGGCAATTAGATATCCATTCGTTCCTTTCATGCCAAATGATAAAGGCTTACAAGGCTCAAAGTACATTGGGGACCCCATCATTCCAATATTCAAAAAAGGATATTGCTATTTTATTGGGGAAATGGAAAGCTATGTGTATAGTCGGCCAACAGAATGGTGCTCTCTGTGTTCCTATCCATAGAGCAGAGGCTAGTAGACTGAGGAGATTGTGGCTGTGAACCTAGGGTTACCATATGGCTCCAGAAAAAGGAGGATAGATTGAAACATCCAGGTTTTACTTCCATTGCTTTCAATGGAAGTCAAACCCAGATGTCTCAGTCTAACCTCCTTATTCCATTGCATTCAATGGAAGTAAAACCCAGATGTCTCAATATATCCTCCTTTTTCTGGAGCTATATGATAACCCTGCTTAAGTGGGCCATATTTCCATAGCAGGGACAGTACATTGACATATGCCTTATCTTCCCGCCAGAGCTGGAAAGTTATTCAGTGTTTACAAGAGAAAATATAGTCAATTTAGAAAAAAGTGGAAACATGGTCATGTCTTAGCTCTGTATGGGGAAAACAGCAAATATGTCTGAACAACTGATTGATTAGGACGCGATCTTCCAGGAGATAAAAACAGAAATGGAATTCAACAAACCCTGAGCTAAGATCCCTTAGGCCACCCCCCATGGTAATATTAGGCCACTCCCAGTGCATCCCAGAATGCACTGCGAATGGGATCTAAGATTCCGGTTGGCCCAGGTATCTAAGGCCCCTCCTATGGCCCCTCCTACTTCCTGCTTTGCGGGGAGGGGATGGGTTGCCGCTAAACACTGCAGCAGGGAGATCCCTTGCCGCTATAAGCTCAGCGGCAACCCGATTCTCCGGTGCCTGTAACGTGGATGCCGATTAGAGAATTGGGTTATTAGGCGGACTTCGCGATTCTCTATAGGACTCCTGTGTGCAATTCTCAAAAGCCGCTTAGGCGGCTTCTGAGACTGGATGTCCTATACAAAATCCGGCCCTAAATGTCTGAAATTAATTTTCTGTACGAAGGTAGAGAGGCAAAGAATTCCAAAGGGTAGGAGCCAGGACTGAAAATGAAGAATTTCTATGAACATCAAAAAATAATTGCCTAAATGAAGGAAGAGTCAACAACTGTTGATTTGATGATCGAAGAGTTCTCTGAGGAGAATATAGAACCAAAAAGATAAATAAGAAAGATGGAAGACAATCTGATGTGAAAGAATATTATACTTAAAAGGAGTGGGGGGGGGAAAACCCAGTGCAGTAGGACTAGATGACACCTACCAGCAGTTTAAAGGGGTATCAGGTCAAAAGCGCGCCGGGACAAAGGTGCGAGCAGACAATTGAGCGCAGCGCGGAGGCGCGCACCGAAGAAAATTACTGTTTTTAGGAACCCCCCCCCCATTTTACTTAATACAGATAGCGCCGCATTCTGGGGGCTTTGGGGGGTTGTAACCCCCCCCCCCATTTTACTGAAAACTTTACTTTTTCCCTGTTTTTAGGGAAAAAGTTAAGTTTACAGTAAAATGGGGGGGGTTACAAACCCCCCACAACGCCGGCGCAATTTGTATTAAGTAAATTGGGGGTACTCCCCAACAAAACCCCCCGTCAGAGCCCCTAAAAACAGTAATTTTCTTTGGCGCGCGCCTCCATCTTGCGCTCAGTTGTCGGCGCGCGCCTTTGTCTTCCGCGTTGTTGTCTATGAACCCTTTAAAGGTCCTCTTTTTTACAGAAATATTACTGCGCGTGGGATTCCTTGTGAGGTATTTGTACAAAGCTGCACAACTACGGAAGAAAATCTTTCCGCTCACACTAACAAACATAATTCTTTTTTTTTTTTTTTAATAATATGTTTATTTAAAACTCTCTACCCAGAAAGCTGTGGTGGTGGCAGATGGATTCCTTTCAGAACAGTTCAGGAATTCACCCCTAACCCACCATCAGCAGAAAATCTGCCAATTGCTTGGGATGGCATCTGTTTCTGCCCACGAGAAGGAAGAAATGGGACAGGTGAACTGAACCACCCAGATGGCAAAAAGCATGAATACACCATCCTTATGCTAACACTTAACATAGCTCTCTGAATTGCCCTCTTCCCTGCCCTGGTAAAGGAAGTCACTCTTTTTTCATCCAGTGATGAAAATGATTACTTTATAACTTTCAATATAAATTTTTTTTTATTCATCAGGTGGTTCTGTTTGATGCCAGATTATGATGTATGACTGTAGGGGAAACTGATGGGCCAAAAGACTGGTGATGCAAAAACTACTTAAATCTCTACCCTGTTCATCTGATTCTCACCAGGACTTCTCCATCCTTCCTTCTCCTTTATCCCTTCCAGTTCCACCACCAAACCCCTATCATTTCCTCTTTTGATCCTCCACAATCCTTCATGGACCACCTCTACTCCATAAATACCCTCACGGTGCTAGCAAAGGTCTCTGAGACCAATACAACAATCAGTGACATAGCTATGGGTAGGCACAGACCCACCCATTTGTGGTTCAGGCCCACCCAGCAGTGGCACCACACTACCCTCTCCCTTCTGTCCTCGGCAGCATCCCAACATCTGCCCTTCTATCTCTCAAGCCCATCCCTTCTCAGTATACCTTTCATGTATCCCCGACACCTGCAGGGGTTCATTTTTGCTACCGACCTAGAAGGCTTCCTTCTGACTGGTGCCACCAGACAGGAAGCAGGACATGAAATTAGTGAGGGTGGGATTGTAGCCTTTGGGGCCAGTTCCAGCAGCAAAAATGAGTCATTGCAGGTGTTGAGGATGTATGTAAGGCATACTGGGGAGGAATGGTCTTGAGAAGTAGGAGGGCAGAAGGCAGGCTGCCATGGAGGAGAAAGGGGAGTAAACAAATATTATTTTTTTTTGTATATATATGAGAGGGTGGTCCATCCAAAATGCTGGATCTGGTTACACAACTGGCAACAATGCAGGCATTGTGCACCTCTCACTCAATAGAACTACATGGATCTAAGACAGCAGCAGCGGTCAGGAAAGAGTGGGGTTCTTTCCTGCCCCTGAAGAGGCCACTAGGCCACCAGGGTTGTTAAGTTAGGCCCAGGGAGGACCCATACTGATTATCCCCATTACCATGGGATTAACACGATATCAATCATAAGAATATAGGAACAGACAGTGGTCCATCAAGCCCAATCTCCTGTTTCCAACAGTTCCGATTCCCGCACCACTATCACAGAGTGGTCTACCATTGCTGTGGTATTTCTGGGTAATTTTTAAAACTTTTCCCCATTGCTGCGATAACAGTTAACGTGTCACTCTCCATAGCAGAAGTGTCCAACCTGCGGCCCCGTGAAGGATTTTGTGTGGCCCCGGTCAAGGGCGATGCATTGTTTTCCTCTGCTGCCCCTGGCTGTTTACCGTCTTGCCGGCTCCCTCCTCTGTCTTGCTGCAGCGTTTGCGCATTTGTGCAGCCCCAGAAACATTTTTTTCGGTCAATGCGGCCCAGGGAAGCCAAAAGGTTGGACACCTCTGCTCTAAAGAGTAGCCCACTTGCCCTTCCCCTCTCCTCCCTCCTTACATTATAGAATCGTGGGCTCCTTGAGCATCGCAAGGCAGCATCACTGCAAAAGCAAGAGGCCTTGTGGTTCTTCTAAGGAGAACAGATTTGGCCGCAGTTTTTTGACTAATAGATGAGAGAGAAGTTTCGCTGTCTCTCCTTGTCAGAACTCAGCGCATTTGGTACAGTCACAGTGAGGGTAGGGTTACCAGATTTTAGTTAAATAAAATCCGGACCCATAGCCCCCGTCTCCTCTGCTCGTAACCTTGGAGTCGTCCGACCTCTCATTTACTCACATCCAACAGACTACTAAAGCCTCTACAACATCACCAAAATCCGCCCCTTCCTCTCTGAGCACCCTACCCAGACCCTTGTCCACACTCTCGTAACCTCACCCTTAGGGTTCCTTTTACAAAGGCCTTAACGCGCGGAATAGCGCACGCTAAAATGCCCCACGCGCTAGCTGCTACCGCCTCCTCTTGAGCAGGCGGTAGTTTTTCGCTGACCTGCCTCTCCCTCCCTGCAATTTGTACAAATCTCTGCTGCACGACTTATCTTCCGCCAACCTTGCTTCACTCACTTCACCCCTCTCCTCAGATCAACTCACTGGCTCCCTATCTGCCTTCGCATACAGTTCAGACTCCTATCACTAACCTAAAAGTGTATTTGTTCTGCAGCCCCTCATTATCTCTCCTCTCTTCTCTCTACTTACACACCTCCCCAAGAACTCCGTTCCTCAGACAAATGTTTTATCCGTACCCTTCTCCTCCACTTCCAGTTCCACCTTTCGTTCCTTTCAGCTCGCTGCCCTATACGCCTGGAATAAACTACCTGAATCCGTCCCTTCTTTTGTTCAAAAGTAGGCTGAAAAGCCACCATTTTGAGACAACCTTCCACTCATAACTCTACTCCCTTCTGCTCATCGCCATAGCTAGCAGGTTAACTATTCCCTCTGACCCCCTACCCCGGCATCCTGTTTGTCTCTCTTGATTGTGTAGATCGGTGTCTCTCAAACTGTGTGCCCCGAAGAGATTCCAGGTGTACCACAATAATCTCCAGAATCCATTTCAAATGTTCCTGCCTGGCTTTCAAGATCATTCACGGCATCCTGCCTCCTCTTATCCCACTGTCTTTCAACTCCTCCAGTCCCGACTCCTCCAGAACTGCCCAAAGGCTTAAACTAGCCTTCCCCTCTCCAAGCGGCATCCACTATTCAGGCAAACTGGGAAAATCCCTTCTCTTCAAAATCACAGGTCTTTGGAACGACCTCACCACCCCGCTGCGGAACCTGAGCTCCCTTCAGTTATTCCGCAAACAACTGAAAACCTGGCTTTTCAGCAAATTGTAGCTCTATCCTTCCCCCCTTTCTCTCCCCCCTTCTACACATAAGTTCATGTCATCCTTTTTCTTCTTCTCTACCCACTATTTTAAGTTCTTGTAAACCGTGTCGAGCTCCATTCTCATGGAGATGATGCGGCATATAAACTTAAGGTTTAGATTAGATTTAAAAAATTCCCTTCACAAGTATACACTAGAATAGAATACATGTACGTCACATATGCAAGAGTCTGTCAATGCTATGAGCGTCTGTGCGCATGAGAATACAACCGCCCAGACAACCATCATTCTTTGGTCTTTGAAAACTAATGGCAAGTAATTTTAGTTTTATTTTTTAATGCAGTAGTTATCCTAACTTGAGCAACAAAGCAATCAAGGCTTTGTTACAATTTGGATCGTCTTATCTTTGTGAACTTGGATTTTCCACTCTGACAGAAATAAAATTGAAAAAAAGAGAGCTGCATTTGTTTAATTTCTTGTTAATCTCTTGGATATCCATCGGATTTTTGTGGATTCAGGGGCTGGAGCAGTTGAATATCATCCGCATAAGCATAAATAGTGAAACTGATGATTGGCGTTAGGTGATAGAAGTGATAGAAAAATACAGTGGTGCCTCACACAACGAACTTAATTCGTTCCAGGAGC
The DNA here is from genome assembly GCF_902459505.1 of Geotrypetes seraphini. Lineage (NCBI taxonomy): Eukaryota > Metazoa > Chordata > Amphibia > Gymnophiona > Dermophiidae > Geotrypetes > Geotrypetes seraphini. The sequence goes on from NC_047091.1 coordinate 19,417,311, forward strand.
AAGTTTGTTATGCGAAAAGTTCGTTATGTGAAACGCGTTAAGCGCAGTGACTAACGACTGCCTGCAGTGCCTGCGCGGAAGGATGCAATACATCGGCAGCGATCGTGGAAGCTCGGGCGACTTCGTTGTGTGAAACGAAGTTCGTTGTATGAATCATGACATGAAGTTCGTTGTGTGCAGCGTTCGCTGTGCGAGGCGTTCTTTATGCGAGGCACCACTGTATTGGCAAACTCATCAGTGATGTCACAATGGCTTACTTAGCTCACATAAGAACATAAGAGCTGCCATACAGGTACAGACCAAAGGTCCATCAAGTCCAGTATCCTGTTTCCCACAGTAGCCAATCTATGGGGCAAATAACTCTCCTTCCCCTTCTGAAAAAATCAGATCTAGACCCCATTATCCCCTCACATTATCGACCAATTCCTAATATACCATTGTTGACAAAGTTGTTAGAATCAATTGTAACGGGTCAACTTACCAATTATCTGGAGAAATTTTCATTACTTCAACCTTTTCAATATGGGTTTCGTTCTAATTTTAGTACCGAAACTTTATTGATCTCTCTTCTTTCTAAAATCCAACAACTAGGACTTCAAAATAAATGTTCAATTTTGCTTCAGTTTGATTTGTCCGCGGCATTTGATGTAGTACATCATGACATTTTGCTCCAATTACTTTCAGATATCGGTCTTAATCAGGCTGTTCTTTGGTTTTCTAAATTTTTATTGTCCCGATCTTATTCAGTTAATATTGATGGTAATATTTCTAATTCCTGGCAATCTCCTTGCGGAATTCCCCAGGGCTCTCCGCTTTCCCCAATTTTGTTCAATCTTTATATGACAACTTTGAATATTTATAAGCTGTGAGCGTGGGAAATGCTTTTTACTTAAGCGGATGACATTTTTATACTGATTGAGACTGATCCAAATATTACCAATTTAACTTTTAAAATAAATCACTGTATCTCTAAACTTCAAACTTGGGCTATGTCCGTCCAGATGAAGCTAAATGCAGCTAAAACTAAACTTCTGTGGTTAGGCCCAAAATTGGATCATCTTCCTTCCACTGTACTTTTGGGTTCTGGAGCCTCCCTACAAATTGAGTTCTCCTCTAAGATTTTGGGAATACTTTTTGATTCTTCTCTTACTTTTAAGGATCAAATAAACTCTCTGGTTAAGAAATGTTTTCTCAGCTTACGAATGTTGAGGAAGGTCAGATCTCTTTTCCATCAACGCCATTTTTCTGTTTCGGTCCAATCTATTATATTATCCCGGTTAGATTATTGTAATGCCATTTATCTTGGCATCACTAAGAACTGCCTTCAAAGACTACAATTGATTCAGATTACTGCCGCGAAGTTGATCTATGGAAAGAGCAAATTCGACCATGCGACTCCTTTGCTTTTCTCTCCATTGGCTCCCGGTTTATTTTAGAATTCAGTTTGTATTTATGTATTGTTTTTAAGATTTTACATGGTATCTTTGCTCCTCGTGTTCCTCTGCTATGGAATGTTTATAGATTTTCATATGCGAGAGGCATTCATCGATTTAAACTTTCTCTTCCTTCTAGGAAAGGAATTCAAGGAGTTAAGAATTTTAGCAGCTCTCTGGCGTGGGTATATAAGGTTGTTTTAGTTTACTTTAGGTCACAAGTACCTAGCTAGATCCCAAGTAATAAAACAGGTTTTATGCTGCTTATTCTAAGAATAAGCAGTGGATTTCCCCAAGTCATCTCAATACTGGCCTATGGACTTCTCTTTTAGGAAATTATCCAAACCTTTTTTAAACCCCGTTAAGCTAACTGATTTTACCACATTCTCCAGCAACAAATTCCAGAGTTTAATTACACATTGTGTGAAGAAATATTTTCTCTGGTTTGTTTTAAATCTACTACTTAGTAGCTTCATTGCATGCCCCCTAGTCCTAGTATTTTTGGAAAGAGGGAACAAGCGTTTCACATCTACCTTTTCCACTCTGCTCAGTATTTTATAGCCGTTTCTTCTCTAGGCTGAAGAGACTTGGCCACTTTAGCTTTTAGCCTTTTATCATTTTTGTCACCCTTCTCTGTACCTTTTCTAATGCCGCTATATCTTTTTTGAGATACGGCAACCAGAACTGCACACCGTATTTGAGGTGCGGCCGTACCATAGAGCGATACAAAGGCATTATAACATTTTCATCTTTGTTTTCCATTCCTTTCCTAGTCATTCCTAATCTTCTGTTTGCTTTTTTAGCCGCCGCCTCCTCGCATTGAGCTGAGGGTTTCAACGTATCCTCAACAATGACACCTATTGTAAAATCTGGACCCATGGCCCTGCTCCCAGGTCCACCCAGCCACGCTCCGTTCTGCCCCAGGCTCGCCCCCCAGCCCCGCCTCCTCAACTTGTTCTTGTGCTCGGAGCCATGTTGAGAGGGCATCTGCGCGTGCGCAAGTATGACATCATGACGTCACATACATGTGTGCCTGTGCGTGATGTCACTGCTTTGTATCCGTGTATGTGCAGATGCCCTCCCAATGCAGTCCTGAGCTGGAAGCTTTTCTTTTTTTTTTTTTAGTTCAATCTTTATTAAATTTTTACATTCTACAAAGAAATTCAATGCACAAATATATTATAAACATATGTAAACATACACAAGAAAATTTGTAACAGAAACATACCATTATCTACCCATCCCACCCTACCTCCTATTTGTCTGGCAGGCCGATCATTCCGTCACTCATACCGCTTAACGAAACCCTCTAAAGGGCTCCAAACATCCTTAAATGAGGTCATATTCCCCCATCTTTCGAGCTGGAAGCTTTTCAAAACCTGGACAAAGTGGCAGGGTTTGAAAAGCCATCCGGGTAAATCTGGGCGTCTGGTAACCCTACACCTAGACCCTTTTCCTGGGTAGTGACTCCAAACATAGAACCCGGTGTCAGGTCAAAAGCGCGCCGGGACAAAGGCGCGAGCAGACAATTGAGCGCAGCGCGGAGGCGCACACCGAAAAAAATTACTGTTTTTAGGGCTCCGACGGGGGGGACGTGGGGGGTAACCCCCCCACTTTACTTCATACAAATTGCGCCGCATTGTTGGGGGGTTTGGGGGTTGTAACCCCCAAAATTTTACTGTACTTCACTTTTTCCCTGTTTTTAGGGAAAAAGTTAAGTTTACAGTAAAATGTGGGGGGTTACAACCCCCCAAACCCCCCACAACGCCGGCGCGATTTGTAGTAAGTAAACTGGGGGTGCTCCCCAACAAAACCCCCCGTCGGAGCCCCTAAAAACAGTAATTTTCTTCGGCATGCGCCTCCGTCTTGCGCTCAGTTGTCGGCGCGCGCCTTTGTCTTCCGCGTTGTTGTCTATAAACCATAGAACCCAGCATCTCCTAGGTATAGCGCATATTTCAAAAGGGGTGTGGCTATGGGAGGAGCATGGACATGTCAGGGACATTTTGGAAAATTTGCACGTGGAATTATAGAATACTGGATCAGTGCACTTAACTTGGGTGCCAGCATGTACACCAGGTGTAAGTCTAGTGCCCCAAATTAGGCTCAAGATCCGCGCTTCAGCATTCCTCTATAAAAGGCATGTTCCCCTCACAGAATCATGCTTGGTTCTGATTTTTTCCGGTGCCTAGTTCTGGGCATCATAGTGCACCTGTTTTGTACACAAGGTGCAGTCTTTAAGATAAGTGTAAGCCATTGTCAGCAAACAGCATTTCATCACACATGGCCTATCCCTGGTTACTAACAGGACAGTGTCATAAAAAGAAAATGTTCCACCATCTATTAAAAGAGTAACTGATATAATATGCTATGTTTTGTCATACAATGCTCGTCATGCCAAGTCTCACTATACTGTGTTATGTTATGTTTTGCTATGCTATGCTTTGTTGTAGAGCCCGGTGGCCCTCCCCTGCCCTCTTCCCTGGCCCCCCTGCCACACACATGTCCCCCCACCCCTTCCCTTTTCCCAGGTACACCGACAAATCCGTGCATGACAATTCGCCCCGACAATTGCACGCACAGGGGACCCTCGACCACAAGAGGACATCCGCTCAAACTCAGGGGAGGGAAGTTTCGTGGAGACGCCAGGAAGTACTTCTTCACGGAGAGAGTGATCGAGCATTGGAACAAGCTTCCAATGCAGGTGGTCGAGGCACGCAGCATCCCAGACTTCAAGAACAAATGGGATACCCATGTGGGATCCCTACGGGGTCATGCCAAGGGATAGGGTCACTAGGACTTGAATGAGCGGGTCAGTAGAGTGACAGTATAATTACAATTATACTTAAGGGGTCAGAAGACTTAAGGGGGTGGGTAAATAGTGTGGGCAGACTTGATGGGCTATATGGCCCTTATCTGCCGTCATCTTTCTATGTTTCTATGTTTCTATGACAATGGTGCCCCGTTAATTAGGCCCCATGACTGAATCTGCCATAAGTGGATATTTGGAGGGCCCTGATTTGCTCAGACTCCTCAGAATTATATGGTGCAGGACCCGCTTACATTGGAAAGTTGGTCCTCAACCTGGCAGCTAGGCTTCAATGCTAAGAAATGTAAGGTCTTGCACCTCGGAAGCAGAAATCCATGCAGGACGCACTTCTTGAACAGAGAAACTTTAACTAGGACTTCAGCAGAACGAGATTTAGGAGAAATCATCAGTGCAGACATGAAAACTGCCAATCAAGTGGAGAAGGCTTCATCTAAGGCAAGGCAGATATTGGGTTGTATCAATAGAAGTTTCGTCAGCCGAAAGCCTGAAGTCATAATGGCATTGTACAGGACCATGGTGAGACCTCATCTGGAGTACTGCGTGCAATTCTGGAGGCCACATTACAGTAAAGATGTGCGCAGAATTGAATCGGTTCAGCGGAGGGCCACCAGGATGGTCTCGGGGTTCAAGGGTCTCTCGTACGAAGAGAGACTGAACAAATTGCAGCTCTACACTCTCGAGGAACGTAGGGAGAGGGGAGACATGATCAAAACATTTAAGTACCTCATGGGACGTGTCGAAGTGGAAAATGATATTTTCTTTCTCAAGGGACCCTCAGCCACAAGAGGGCACCTGCTCAAACTCAGGGGCGGAAAATTTCATGGCGACACCAGAAAGTATTTCTTCACAGAGAGAGTGGTTGATCATTGGAACAAGCTTCCAGTGCAGGTGATCGAGGCAGACAGCGTGCCAGACTTTAAGAATAAATGGGATACCCATGTGGGATCCCTACGAGGGTCAAGATAAGGAAATTGGGTCATTAGGGCATAGACAGGGGGTGGGTAAGCAGAGTGGGCAGACTTGATGGGCTGTAGCCCTTTTCTGCCGTCATCTTCTATGTTTCTATGAGAAAGGACGCCGATGCTGACACAGGCAGCAACTTCGCGACGGGGGAACTAATAAAGGTTCTGGGGGAAAGCAAGGGACACGCACATGGCAAGGAGAGGAGCGGGGGGGGGGGGGCGGGGAAGAGAGGAGGGGTGCCGCGCCCGGGGCGGACTGCCCCTCCCACGCACTCCCCTTACTACACCACTGCTTTGTCGACTGTTTTGCCAACCCTGTCAGACAATGTCCTGCCATGCCATGTTTGCCAACACTTTGCATAAAAACAGTTTAATACATATGTAAACTTGTCACCCGTTCTGAGCTCCCCTGGCAGGACGAGATATAAAACCGAATAAATAAATAAAAACGTTTGTTTTTTTACTCTCGGTGGTGAGGAAAAAGTGGTCCTTAGGACCTGGGGGATGGAGAACGGGTCTTCCACCTGCTTGTGAAAGCCCTAGGCAGAGAGAGACAGTATAACAGAACAAAAGAGAGAGCGCAGACTCAAGAGAGGGAGAGAGCAGCATAGACAGAGAGAGAAAGAGGCATAGACGGAGAGAGACAGCCAGCCAAAGGGAGGGGAAGAGATAGAGATGGATGCCTCCTTTTCCTTTAACTAATTTACCCCTGCATCTTTTGGAGCACTGATATGTGCTTACAGCTTGTCAGATCTGTGTTGTCATGCTCTAATAAGAGCTTAGATCCTGACATTTAGATCTGCTGTTCATACTTTTAGCTCTGTTTAAACTTTCTAGGTACAAGGAAAGCTCCTTTGGAACTGTTTTTGGCTAGGGACTGTATTCGTGCTGATTCCTGCCAAAGATGTTGAGGTTCGGTCGCTGGGTTTGAAAGCCTCTCCTAAGCACTGCTAATCTGACCGGTCCACGGTTGTCTGGGTCAGGGAGTTCTGGGGCTCAGTGCAGGTCAGAGGTTTGTCGCCACTGTTAGGCGAGCATGGGCTGTGCCCTGTCAGGTCTGGACATAGAACCCGCGAAAGCAGTTCCCGATGAAAGGAGAAGTGCCGAAGAAAGCACGTCCAGGTGGATACCGGAGGAAGAGTGCACCACCGCTCTCCAAGCCACAGCCGCTAAGTCCCTGCAACTCTCCGAAGCTCAAAAGCAGCTTATTCAAGAATCCTGGAGAATTCTCCAGCAAGACATTGCCAGAGTGGGTATTATCATGTTTATAAGGTAGGATCACATACGTGTGCGTGTTTGCATTAAATCAATTCAGGGGAATTTTCTTGAGACTCCAGTGTTAGGAAATTTGGGAGAGCAGCCTGGAGGTCCAGAGCTTTTAGTGGTGCGGGACCGGAGTATTGGAACAGGTTGCATTTAGAAATGGAAACAGAGAATAACCTGATGTTATATTTGAAGAAGTTAAAAAAAAATCTCTTTTCCCTCTAAGGGCTGATGCTGGTTGGATTAAGCATTCCATTTCATTATGAGTAAAGGAAATACTTAGATATTACATTGTAAGACATCTTACTATTTTTTCCTTACACCGATGGCTGTTTGGGATATAATAAATTGGATATGATAATGAAATTTGTTTTCCCTCCCTTTTTCAAAAGCGTAGTGCGGTTTTTAGCGCTGACCACATAAGAGCTGTTACCACTACGGCCGGCGCTAAAAACTGCACCACATGTTTGAGCAGAAGAGGAGAAAGGGATCCCTTTGGGAAATGTATATGTTGCGTTTGTCCCTCGTTTTATTCTGCTTTTACTTGTCTTTTCTAGAAAATCATATTGAATGAACCTGGTTCATTAAGATGATATATAAAGCCTGATAGATAGGTAAATAGATAGCTTATCCCTCTCCTTTACAAAACCGCGCTAACGTTTTTGGCGACGGCCATCGCGGTGACAGCTCCAACGCTCGTAGAATTCCTATGAGCGTCTGAGCTGTTACCGTCGCAGCCGGCGCTAAAACCGCTAGCGCGGCTTTGTAAAGGAGAGGGTATATTAGGCCCTCTTTAACTAAGCCGCGGTAGAGGTTTCTACTGCGACCCAGGGTACTAAATGCGCCAACGCTACTCCGACGCTTATAGGAATTCTGTGAGCATCAGAGCGTTTAGCACTCCGGGCCACTGTAGAAACCTCTACCCAGTGGCGTAGTAAGGGGGTGGGGGAAGAAGAGATGGGGGTGGTCTGCCCCGGTCATCATGTTGGTGGGGGTTCCGACACCCCTCCTCCTCTCCGCCCCACCTCTTCCCACTCCTCCCCTCACCACGCGCATGCCCCCTTCCCTTCCCCCGTGCCTCTAGTTGTTCACGAACGACAAGAACTTCAACGTGCTCCTCACAACTGCGTCCTCTCTCCCACCAACGTCATTTCCAGGTGCCGCACACAGGAAGTGATGTAGGCGGGAGAGACGACAGAGTCATGAGGAGCACATTGAATTACTAGTTGCTCGCGGCGGTGAACAACTAGAGGTACGGGGGAAGGGGGCACGTGTATGGCAGGGGGGAGCAGGGGAGGCAGAGATGAGGGTGGGGGAGGAGCGCCTCTCCCATTCAGTATTCCACTGCCTCTACTGCAGCTTAGTAAAAGAGGGCCTTAGAGAGAGAAACAAAGAGAGTGAAGATGATGTCAGAGAAAGACCTATTGTCTTTTCACTCTATCTTCATCTTCCTTAGTGAGCCTATGTATGTGTCCCAAACTTGCTTAAATTCAAATACAGTCTTCATATCCACCACCTCCACAAGAAGGTCATGCCAGAAATTCACCACTTTTCCCGTGAAGAAGTATTTTCTTAAATTCCTCCTGTGTCTGTCCTCGTTCTCCTTCATCCTATGCCCCCTCAAGAGACTCGCCTCCTACGCATTTAGGCCATGGAGATATTTCAATGTCTCCCGCCTTTCTTCCAAAGTATATGTATTGAGATATTCAACTGTGTCTTCATGTGCTTTATGATGAAGACCACTGGCCATTTTAGTAGCCCCCCCTTCTGGACCAACTCCATCCTGTTTCTATCTTTTTTAAAGATATGGTTTCTAGAATTGTACACAGTACTCTAAATGGGATCTCACCAGGAGATTTATACAAAGGTACCATCACCAACTTTTTCTTGCTTGCCATTCATCCCTCTGGTTTTTGTCATTGCTTTTTCTATATGTTTGTCTACCTTCAGGTCATAAGAACATAAGAACATAAGAACATAAGAACTGCCATCTCCGGATCAGACCCATGGTCCATCGAGTCCGGCGATCCGCACACGCGGAGGCCCAGTCAGGTATACACCTGATGTAGTTTTACCACCCATATCCCTCTATGCCTCTCATAAGGAGATGTGCATCTAATTTGCCTTTGAATCCTAGCACAGTGGATTCCTTAATAACCTCCTGTGGAAGAGCATTCCAGGCGTTCACCACTCGCTGCGTAAAGCAGAACCTCCTGACATTTGTCCTGGACTTGTCCCCCCTTAGCTTTAAACCATGTCCTCTTGTCCGTGTCGCGTTGGACAATGTAAATAATTTATTTTCCTGCTCTATTTTATCGATGCCTTTCAGCATTTTGAACGTCTCGATCATGTCCCCTCGCAGCCTCCTCTTCTCAAGGGAGAACAGTCCCAGTTTCTTGAGTCGTTCCTCATATTCCAAGTTCTCCATACCTCTTATTAGCTTCGTTGCTCGTCTCTGCACCCTCTCCAGCAGTTTTATATCCCTCTTTAGTTTGGGAGACCAATGTTGGACACAGTATTCCAAGTGTGGTCTGACCATTGCTCTATAAAGCGGCTTTATGACTTTCTCCAATCTGCTCGTGATTCCTTTCTTTATCATTCCTAACATTCTGTTCGCTTTCTTTGCCGCTGCCGCGCATTGTGCCGACGGCTTCAGGGTCCTATCTATCAGTACACCCAGGTCCCTTTCTTGTTCGCTCTTACCCAGAGTTGCTCCTGACATTCTATACTCGTGTTCCTTATTCTTACTGCCTAAATGCATTACTTTGCATTTCTCCACGTTGAACTTCATCTGCCATTGCTCTGCCCATTTCTCTATCTTTTAGGTCATTCCGAAAAGTATTTAATACTCAGATTTCTAGACCACTTCTTCAAAATGGAAATGCTATAGGCAGGGCAGGATGAACCAATAGGCCAAGTAGGCACATGCCTAGGGCCCGAAATGGTCAGGGGGGCCCGATGAAGGAGGGCATCGACATTGTTTTTTTCCAAACGGCGATGGGCCCCTCCAGCATCGATCGGCAATGTGGGCTCCCCCCCCCCATCGACGGAAAGTAAGACAAGCAAGCAATATGGGTAAGAAAGGCAATGGGAACTGTAATTGTGCAAGTGATGCTGCTTGCCCAAAGCTTCCCTCTGACGCAGCTTCCTGTTTCCGCCTGGGCGCATGGTGGGGCGGGGCAGTGTACTTGTGTGCCTAGGGGCCCTTGATGAATTAATCCTGCCCCGGCTATAGTGGGTCCAAAAAGAATGAATAAGACTACAGTCTAGCTACATACAAGTAGAAATTTCAGGATCCAATTCTGAGGCCAACTTCTCAGTATGTATAATGCATATTAAGTGATAGTATTCCAATTACAACTGTGAAAACCTTTCTGCAGGGTGCAGATAAAATAATCACTAGAAGTTATTTCATCCGAATCTGCTTATGATACAGGATAGGTCATGGTTTATCTCATTTTCCTCTCAGCAAAGGCATGCATGCCATGGTCAAACATTTTCTGCATAAGTAAAGAATGATCACGCACAGCTGAGAATTCTTATGCTGGAAAATAAAAATGTATTTGGGGTGTGATAAGACACATATCCAATGCCGTAAACCAGTAAGTGAAACAGCTCATTGCCAAAAATAAACAAGCTGGAAAAGGGGAAGCCAGAAAATATTTATTTTAACTTACAGCCCACTAATACACTAAATAACAAACCAATCTACAAGAAAAGGCGTATAGCAATATGCATAGTCAGAAAATAGAAACATAGAAATAGACGGCAGATAAGGGCCACGGCCCATCTAGTCTGCCCACCCCAATGACCCTCCCCTACCTTTCTCTGTGAATAGATCCCACGTGTCTATCCCATTTGGCCTTAAAATCAGGCACGCTGCTGGGCTCAATAACCTAAAGTGGAAGACTATTCCAGCGATCAACCACCCTTTCAGTGAAAAAGAATTTCCTGGTGTCCCCGTGCAGTTTCCCGCCCCTGATTTTCCACGGGGAAAAAAAAAATCAAGCCAACAGAGCAGTATGGTAAAGAGATTTTAATAAAGTAAAGCTCATTTGCTAGTACAAAAGTCACCTGCCCGCTGCAGACGATAATGTTACCTTAATGGGGAATCTCCAATTTAATTGACAAAAATTTCAAACATCTAGGGCTCCTTTTACTAAGCTGTGCTAGCGGTTTTAGTGCGCCCTCAGCGCACGCTGCAATGCCGCTTGCGCTAGATGCTAACGCCTCCATTGAGCTGGTGTTAATTTTTCTGCATAGCGTGGGGGGGCAGCACGCGCTAACCTGCAGCTAAAAACGCTACCACAGCTTCCTAAAAGGAGCCCCTAGCCATGAGATCTGGTCAGTTCCGCTCTGCAGGTCCAAAATTCAGTTGAGCAAATGGGTGTTCCCGCGTGGCTCAGGCCTACCCAGGTGACTGAACGAATGCTATCCGTCTAGTAGAAATCACTGATGCCCATGTCTTGAATCAGGGTGGACCGGAGGCTAAGAAATATGCTGAACAATAGAGGAGTGAGCACCGAGCCCTGGAAGGCACCACAGTATAATAGGCGAGAAGCTGCTAAGGAAAGGCCAGGGGCGATATCAAGTTTATTAGGTTTTTATATACCGCCTATCGAGATTATCTAAGCGGTTTTACAATCAGGTACTGAAGCATTTTCTCTGTTTGTCCCGATGGGTTCACAATCTATCTAACATACCTAGGGCTATGAAGGACTGAGTGACTTGCCCAGGGTCACAAGGAGCAGCCCAGGATTTGAACCCACAACCTTAGGGTACTGAGGCTGTAGCTCCAACCACTGTGCCACACACTCCTCCAACCACTGGAGAACCTGTTCATTCAAGGGCATAGCTACCATCGAGCAAATCCAGCAAAATGCCCAGGGCTGCCCAGTGGTAGAGGCCGCTTACAGCTGAACTATCCTTTACCCGCCTGTTGGATCCCCCAAATGCTGCAGCCACAGAGACAGTGCTAAAGGCTGTCTCTCTAGCTGGCAGGCCCTTTCCTCAGCCGTGTCCCGCCCACAGGAAGTTGTACTAGAACGGTGGACCACAACAAAAAAAAAAACACCAACAGAAAACCACAGGAAACCAAGGGAGAACCAAAACCAAAAGCAGTACTGTGGATATGAGGTAGTTGACGTCAAAGTTTATGATGATAATACTTTGCAAATGCTCCAAAATGGCGCAGGTAATATCAACCCAACATGGTCCGTGTTTCAGCTAGAATTGCCTTCTTCAAGGGTCCTAAGGAAATGTGTATACATATATAAGTATATAAATGAAAAGAGAAATGGAATGTGAATAAAAAATATGATTTATAAAAAGATACAACCAAGCCGTGGACGAAAGTGATTGTTTGATGGGCGTGTCCAAAGAGGACTACGAAGCACGTGAGGCGTGATACTCATATCCAAAGAGCCACAAAACATAATGCGAGATCTATCTAGGGCTTAAACGGAAGCAATGGGCTAATGGGCGTGTCTAAAGTAAGATAAAAACAATAGATTGGTGGACGTGTGTAAAAGACGTGTCTAAAAGATAAATATGGTATGAATGAACGTTAAAACTGCTATGCAAATCAAAGAATTTATCCGGAAGAATGTAGGTCTAATCGGCTTATTTAGTAAACTAATGTGCCTATGAAGAGAACACGATGGTAAACCTATAGAAATAGGAGTGATGAGAACATAAAAGATGAAGAATGAAAGATGTATAATTTGAAGATAATAATGTAAACCAGAGACATCCTGAGGGGGAAAAAAATTAATAAAAGGAAAAACATTATAGGGACTTACAAGGTGTACCCTTACTTATAATAAAGCACAATATAGCATGACTGTATCATAATAAATATCTGATTCATATATTCACTAACATGACTATCAAAGAATATTGTAATGTAAAGAATATAGCCACAGACATAATAACAGTATAAAAATAAGAATATAAATATATAAAAGTCTTTTTTTTTTTATTTATACAAATTTACAATTTTAATATTAGAATGATACAAAGAAAAAGGATTCTTACACAAAGATTTACATTAATTATACATATAACACAAAAATTCCTTTTCAAGCCCACAAGATTGGGGAGCCATACTAACATGAAATATTAAGAAAACTAAGAATTGGTACTGATTCGTATGAATCTTGACCGTTCCCTATTATTGGGACAATGACGACCTCCAATTTTTCTCAGTAGTGAAACATTAATACGACAAACCTCATTTCTGTTCTTGTGCCGTTAAAAATTGTTGTAACTGGATGGGATCCCAAAATACACATTCAATGTCTTGTACTTTGACAAGACATTTACATGGAAATTTTAGATAAAATGATGCCTCAAGAGCTAAAACTCTTGTTCTTAATTTCAAAAATTATTTCCTTCTTAGTTGCATAGCTCTTGAGACATCAGGAAAAATCCTAACCAAATCTCCACAAAACTTTGTCAGCCTATTTTTAAAATAAAGTTTCATTATTAACATCTTATCTATCTCACTCATGCATGTTATTACCATAGTGGACCTACTCTGAATCACATCTTGACTATCTTCCAAAAATTCTGTTAAATTTATTTCATTTGTGACCAGGTGGTCCACATCCTGGTTGGATTGTATTTTCTTTTGCGGAATATAATAATAATTATTGATTGGAAAAGTCTCTGCATTGGGTAATCCCAGTATTTCTTTAAAAAATTTCCTTAACAAAATTTCAGAAGATAATAAATGTGTTACTGGGAAATTAACCAAGCGGAGATTCCTCACTCTATTCATATTTTCTAACATTTCAATTTTAGAATATAACACTGTAGAATCCTTAACAGCAGATACTGAGACAGCTTGCAATGTATTACTTTGAGTTTCTACCACACTTAATCTTTTATCCAAACAACTTAAATTGGAATCCACATTCACAAACTTTTGAGACACAGACTGTGAATAATCCAATGTTTATTTCATTGATTCTCTGAGAAACCCTTCAACTCTAGAAATACCTAACCACAAGTCTTTAAGGGTAATATCTTGTTTTTCCACTGCTAGTGGTTGATCTTCCACAGCACCTGAAAACTCAGGTGGTTTAGGTATGTCAGTGAAAACTAATTTACTTGATTGTGCAGAAGAAACCACATATTCAGTGGAAATAGCGGGGGTGATCTTCCCGCTATCACTAGATACTGGGTGAAGGGGGGGGTCCTTTCTAGGGGACTCATCGATGCACCCGACATGGGAGAGTTCATAGCAAGTAAAGGTTGTGGTGGATTTTCTGTGGAAAAAGTCAAATGCCTATCCATTGGTCTAGAAACAGCAGGTGTTGAGCTCTTAGGCTTAATTTTCCTTTTCCCCATAATGTAAAGGATTAAAGTTTATACAACCTGAGTTCTCGCTCCCCGGCTCCTCGTTGCTCCATGGGGCTCCCAAGGGGCGGGACCTTCCCCTTAGGGCACGCCCCTTCGGCCATGCCCTGCGGCCGCAACCGCGGCAGCAGTAAGTTTTAAAGTTGAAGCAATCAAAAGAGACGGACTCAATGACGTCAGGGGTCCGTCTCTTGCAGTGCCTGCCCGATTCCACCACCGAGCCCTGCCGCTGTTGCGAGAGACACAGGGCAGCAAGTAGAGTCTTCTCCGACGTCCCAGCAGGTAATAAACAGCTCCCAAATTCAACCGCGGCAGCAGTAAGTTTTAAAGTTGAAGCAATCAAAAGAGACGGACCCAATGACGTCAGGGGTCCGTCTCTTGCAGTGCCTGCCCGATTCCACCACCGAGCCCTGCCACTGCTGCGGGAGACACAGGGCAGCAAGTAGAGTCTCTTCTGACGTCCCAGCAGGTAATAAACAGCTCCCCAAATATATAAAAGTCTAACCGTAAAATAATCAGAGAGTGATACTAACAATAAATTAAAGGTTAAAAATGATTATCATAAGAAATGATTATCATAGACAGAAAAACAAAGAAACATCACAGGCCTATTTAAATATGAAAAAATTCATGATAAATTATAAAAAAGGACGATAATCAATCTCCGAGTTCAATCCAGCAGGCATGATCATATTCAGCTCAAAAATCGCTCTTTGTTCTGCTTGCAATAAAACATTGTCAATGTTGCTGCCTCTCCAACTTAATTTGAAGGTCCTGAATACAACAAAACGAGGATCATTAATGGTATGGGCAAAGTCTCTCCAATGCTGAACCAGAGGTGCTGTCAATATTTCTCTCATTATACAACTCCGATGTTCGATAATTCTTGTTTTTATTTTCCTCTTAGCTTTATATAAAGAAGTTGGCAAGGGCAAATAATGATATAAATCACATGTTGAGTGTCACAATTGCTGCTGAAGGAGGCAATATTTTTATTTTAACTCGAAGAATAATTAAGCTCTGAAACTCATTACGGGAAGATGTGCTAACAGCAGTTAGTGTATCTGGGTTCAAAAAAAGTAGAAACATAGAACTTTGCAGGAGCTTCCTTCTGGTTGCAAAAAAAAAAAAAAAAAAGAGATAAAACTGGCAGTCAAATCTCGCAGTCATTTTTCGACAGAGCTGGCATGGACAGGAGCGAACGGGATCTCTCTTGTGCCAATAGACAACCAGAGAGGTACAGTAGGCCAGGCCTGGAGAGGCCTACTGGTGGTTCTATGTGAGGAGGGTAATTTGGGGGAGGGGAAGAACTAAGTACAAACTGTGTCTGTTCAGAGGGGGATGGAGGTGGTGAACACTCTGCTGGTTCGGAGAGCTGATGACACCAGTGGCAGAGGAGGAAGAACACAATGGGAGGGAGGGAATGGGAGAAATGCCAGTTATCAAGGGGAGGGAGGGAGGGGAATGTTGGATACCTCAGGGTGGAGGTATCTGCTGGACAGGTGCAACCCATCTGGTCCCTGTAGTCCTTGTAGTGCCTCTCCGTGGTTCAGGAACCCGAAGTTCATCTCCTTGCACCATCCTTGCAGCCAGTCGTTTGCCTTCTGGATCCGATTCTCTCTGGCTCTTCCCTTGCCTCTCCTCGATCCTTCCAGTAAGAGGCAAGGGAAGAGCCAGAGAGAATCGGATCCAGAAGGCAAACGACTGGCTGCAAGGATGGTGCAAGGAGATGAACTTCGGGTTCCTGAACCACGGAGAGGCACTACAAGGACTACAGGGACCAGATGGGTTGCACCTGTCCAGCAGAGGGAAGAACGTCTTTGGACACCGATTAGCCCGCCTACTCCATAGGGCTTTAAACTAGGTAAGTTGGGGGAGGGTACGGGCACTAATAACCTATCTAATGAAGTAAGCTGCAAATACCATTCAGGATCTGAGGTATATACACATAGCAATCATGGATCTGGGGGGGGTGCTCACATTTCCGGGTTCAGGGGGGATACTGACATTTTCGAATCCGGGGTAAGTTCACACTGTGTTTCAGGGTCTAAGGAGAATACACACATCGCAAACAATACCAAAGGAGCCGATGGAGCTCAATCGGGAATATCACTAGATAGCCATAACAAACCTAGGATTTGGAAGGCTATGTACGTCAATGCCCACAGTTTGGGCAACAAGATTCTGGAATTGGAGACGGAAATGAGGGGCGCTGACCTAGATGTGGTGGCAATATCCGAAACCTGGCTTACGGACTCCCACAGGTGGGACATGGTCATACCGGGTTACAATTTGTTCCGCCAAGACAGGGAGGGCAAAATGGGAGGAGGGGTAGCACTATATGCCAAAGATGACATCAAAGTTACCAGAATCACAGATGTTAGGTACACAGGGGAATCCCTGTGGGTAAATATGGCCAGGGGAAAGGACAAATGCCTGTACCTTGGCATAGTATACAGACCTCCAAGGCAACAGGAAGACCTTGATATGGAATTAATCGAGGACATAGAGAATATCACCTTGCGTGGGGACACAGTATTGATGGGAGACTTCAATATGCCTGACGTGAATTGGAACACACTTTCCTCTGCGACCAGCAGCAGCAAAAGGCTATTAAACTCTATAAAGGGAGCAAGACTCAAGCAAATGGTTTTGGAGCCAACTAGGGATCAGGCGATTCTAGACCTAATACTTACCAACGGAGAAAGTGTCACAGATGTCTCTGTGGGAGACACGCTGTCATCCAGTGACCACAACATGGTATGGTTTAACCTCAGAAAAGGTTTCACCAAACCCAACACATTAACTAAGGTCCTCAGCTTCAAGAACACCAACTTCGAGGACATGGGGGAATTCATCCATCAGTCGCTGCAAAACCAAGCAGAAACTGATAATGTAGAGGAATTGTGGTCAACACTGAAAACTACCATACACGAAGCAACAAACAGATTTATTAAATCTGTAAGCAAACGACGAAGAAAAAACAAACCGCAGTGGTTCTCTACGGAGGTCTCCAACCTCATAAAAGAGAAGAAGAGAGCATTCATCTCCTTCAAACATTCAGGGAAGCAGGGCTCCAGAGAAGACTATCTGGCCAAGTCAAGAACCGTCAAAACAGCAGTCAGAGTGGCCAAATTGCAGGTGGAGGAGAATCTAGCAAAGAATATCAAAAAGGGTGATAAAGCATTCTTTAGGTATATTAGTGATAGAAACAGGAACACAGGAGGGATAGTACGCCTTAGGAAACCGGACGGGAACTATGTAGAATCGGACTCCGGGAAGGCCAAACTGTTAAATGAATACTTTTGCTCAGTTTTCACCCGTGAGGCGCAGGGATCCGGCCCTCAACTACCAACAGGGGATAGCTCGATAGACCCGTTTTGCAGCTTCGAGATAACGCCCAATAGTGTCTACAGTGAACTATCCAAACTCAAGGTTCACAAAGCCATGGGGCCAGACAACATACACCCCAGAGTACTCAGAGAGTTAAAAGACACCTTGGCGAAACCACTATCAACACTCTTCAATCTCTCCCTTAGCAAAGGAAAAGTCCCGCTAGACTGGAAAACGGCAAATGTCATTCCACTCCACAAAAAAGGAAGTAGGACGGAAGCTACGAACTACAGACCAGTGAGTCTCACATCAACAGTAAGCAAACTAATGGAAACTCTAATCAAACACCAATTGGATGCGGTCCTTAACGAGGGGAATCTGCGAGATCCCCGTCAACATGGGTTTACAAAGGGGAGGTCCTGTCAATCCAACCTGATCAGCTTCTTTGACTGGGTGACGAGGAAGCTGGATATTGGGGAGTCCCTGGACGTCGTGTACTTAGATTTCAGCAAAGCATTCGATAGCGTACCACACCGCAGGTTGTTGAGCAAGATGAGCTCTATAGGTTTGGGAGATACCTTGACTACATGGGTGGGGGACTGGCTAGGAGGTAGACTTCAGAGGGTGGTGGTGAATGGCTCCCCCTCCGAAACGACAGAGGTGTTAAGTGGAGTGCCGCAGGGCTCGGTCTTGGGCCCAATCTTGTTCAACATCTTCATAAGGGACTTGGCTGAAGGGCTTCAGGGTAAATTAACGTTATTCGCCGATGATGCCAAATTATGCAATATAGTGGACAAGAACACAACAGGACCTGACAACAAATCCAAGACCGATAGTATGGCACACGACCTCCTCCTACTGGAGAATTGGTCCAGGACCTGGCAACTAAACTTCAATGCCAAAAAATGCAAGGTCATGCACCTTGGCAACAAAAATCCATGTAAGACTTACACTCTTAATGGTGAGATCCTAGAGAGAACTGTAGCGGAACGAGACTTAGGGGTAATCATCAGTGAGGACATGAAGACTGCAACTCAGGTGGAGAAAGCTTCATCTAAAGCCAGACAAATCATGGGTTGCATACGAAGGAGTTTCGTTAGCCGTAAGCCCGAAGTCATAATGCCATTATATAGGTCCATGGTGAGACCCCATCTGGAATACTGTGTACAATTCTGGAGGCCACATTACCGCAAAGATGTGCTGAGACTTGAGTCGGTCCAGCGAATGGCCACACGGATGGTCACGGGGCTCAGGGATCTCCCGTATGAGGAACGGCTGAATAAACTGCAGCTCTACTCCCTTGAGGAACGCAGGGAGAGGGGGGACATGATCGAGACATTCAAGTACCTCACGCGTCGTATAGAGGTGGGGGAGGATATCTTCTTCTTCAAGGAACCCACGTCAACACGAGGGCATCCATGGAAAATCAGGGGAGGGACATTGCATGGCGACACCAGGAAATACTTCTTCACAGAGAGGGTGGTGGATCGATGGAATGGTCTTCCGATGCAGGTGATTGAGGCCAGCAGTGTGCCTGATTTTAAAGCTAAATGGGATCGAAAGGTGGGATCTCTTCGCAAAGGGAGGTAGGGGAGGGTCATTGATGTGGGCAGACTTGATGGGCCTTGGCCCTTATCTGCCGTCACCTTCTATGTTTCTATGAGAAGGGAGAGAAGGAAAGATGGAAGAGAAGGAATGCTGGGATATAAACCCTCAGTTTATATTCATGTTAACATTTTTCCACTAGAAAAGGGGGGGCGGGGATGTTATTTGATTTATATTTGGATGGGTTTGTATTTGAGTATATTTTTGAGTATTTATTTGGGATCTTGCCAGGTACTTATTACCTGAAGGGTCCTTTTAGTAAGGTGCGCTAACTGATTTAGCACATGCCAAATGCTAACCCGACCATTATATTCTATGGGTGCATTAGCATTTAGCGCATGCTATTCTATGGCGCACACTAAATCGGTAAAAGGACTCCTGAATTAGCCAGTGCTAGAAACAGGATACTGGGTTGATGGACCTGTAGTCTGTCCCACTATGGCAACTCTTATGTTCTTAGGTTCTAATATTTAGCAGAAAATTAGAGCCAGTTCTCCCTCTGAAGCAGTATACAGCTCTACCTCGGAAACCACAATGAATGCTTTCTTATTTAAAATATTTGGTTTTATTTCTCAATTTCTTTCCAGTGGGTCAGAGTGTCCTCAGGCTCAGCTCTAATAATGTTCATAAGCTGAGCTGGAATCAAATTTGGTACGAGTTAATGTTTCTGTTAGTAGGAGCTTGCGATGGATAATTATGGGCCAAGCCTTGGAGTAGATTTGTAAATCCACACGACGCTCAGGGCAGACTCTGCTCTCTTGGACCATGAGACGCTATCTGTAAGATTTACAGGCATTAATCAGGACATGTCTCATATCTTAGATCAATTATGCCAATTTTCTCTTGGCAGATTCTCCACATAATAACATTTGAAGAAGGCAGTTGCTTTAAATCATAGCAGGAAAACACCCTGCCATTGCATCTTTTGGCTTCAGTTTCAACATGCAATTTAGTCCTTGCTTTGCTTCATGACTTTCCAAACAGCTGCTTTTCTTGGAGGTAGGCTCATTCGGCGACAGAAGACTTGTCCTACCCCATCCGCTTATCCCTCTCTGCCCCGCTTGCTGGTTACCTGTTGCTGCAGGAGAACGTTGCTGTTTTATTCCATGGCGAATTCAATTTAAATGTGCCAATGTAATTTTTTCACCTTTATTACCTCTATCATTTAACTCTCTTAGGTTTTACACTACCAGGAATACACATAAATTTAAATTGCTCTTCCCTTCTGTTAAAGGGATTAAACCCCTAGGTAAATTCTCACATTCCTTAGCCTATTCCTTGGTAAAAGTTTGGAACGATTTTCCCTCGATTATCAGAACGTCATTATCTCTCTTACTTTTTAGGAAAAATCTGAAAACGTATCTCTTTCAGAGATCCTTAACTGAGGACTGATCTAATTTATTGAAAATTTTTTAATGACCTTCATTATTGTTTTATATCATATTCTTTTAAACTTTGTTAACCGGCTCGAGTCCTTGCTGGAATGATCCGGTATATAAGATGGAAATTAGATTAGATTAGAAATTAGATGTGATGATATATTGGTTTTAAATCAATTGACTTCAAATTGCATTATATGAAGCGTCTGCTAAAGAGAAAACGTTCTCCGTTCTGATAACTTCAGCTCTAAAGGAGATGGACAGAATAGAGCTGGTTCAAATGAAGGCTACAGACTAGACATAAGAACATAAGAAGCGCCATCTCCGGATCAGACCTTCGGTCCATCAAGTCCGGCGATCCGCACACGCGGAGGCCCTGCCAGGTATACACCTGGTTTATTTATAGCCAACTAAATATAATGAAGGTACAATCGTATTCCGTGAAGAAAAAATTGTAAATATAAACGTTGTAAATAGTTAAAGTAGGGATTCATTCACACCAAAAAAATATATAATAACAGGTACAGGACAGTTGACAAAATCATAAATAAACGGAGAAAAATAAACCTCCATTTTGAGCGAAGCAGGCCTCCCGCTAAGCAGCTGAGAGCGTGGAGATAACCTTGTGTAAATGAATCCCCTGAAGTAGCCTGCTTTCAGGCGAAATAGAAGATCTTTTCTATCGGGACGAAGATTCTCCTTCAGATGAGTGTTTAACTCTCTTATATATGCTATTATGCAGGTTTTACAGCCACGCTATTAAACCCTGTTTTGAATTTGTCTACAGCTGGAGCTGATTGCCATAAATATAGTTAGTTTGGGACTGTTTCACCTAATAATAGAAAATTTATGGACGTTGAAATTCAAATCCTTTGAGAATTTTTTGAAAACTATTCTTCTAAAGAGATGTTGAAGTGTGAAAGTAATATATAATTGTACGGAGTTTTTTTATAAACCCGTGATGAGGTGGTGAGCTTTGGGTACTTGTGTAGTCCCGGCGACCCACAATTGAGGTTTATTTTTCTCCGTTTATTTATGATTTTGTCAACTGTCCTGTACCTGTTATTATATATTTTTTTGGTGTGAATGAATCCCTACTTTAACTATTTACAACGTTTATATTTACAATTTATTTTATAGCCAACCATATCTTTATATGCCTCTCTCAAGGAGATATGCATCTAGTTTGCTTTTGAAGCCTAGGACTGGGAGAGTATTCCAGATGTCAACCACTCTCTGTGTGAAGCAGAACTTCCTGATATTAGTCCTGAACTTGTCCCCCCTTAGCTTCATTTCATGTCCTCTTGTCCGTGTCAAATTGGACATTGTAAATAATCTCTGCTCTATTTTGTCGATGCCTTTCAGTATTTTGAAGGTCTCGATCATATCCCCACGCAGTCTCCTCTTCTCAAGGGAGAACAATCCCAGTGTTTTAAGTCGATCCTCATATTCCAGTTTCTCCATACCCTTCACCAGTTTAGTCGCCAGTTTAGTTTAGTTTAGACTAGAGAGTTGCACGGGGACAGAAATCCCACCTGTCCCCACCAGAATCCCCTTGGGTCTCCGCCCATCCCCTTCAGATTCCCCTCCATCCCTGCCCATACCCACGAGGAATCCCCTCCATCTCCGAGCGTCCCCCCCATAAAAGTTGCCTGTCCCCATAAAAAGAAGCAATTACTTCTGACAGGATCATCAATTCCATAGTTTCTTTTGTGTTTGCGCTGCTGTTTTCCTTGTGGAATCTCTTTGGTGGAACCCTTTTTTTGTTTTCTGTTCAGGAATTTGTTCAGGTAATTAACTTATAAACCTCTCTCGGGAGCGCATTCCATGAAGGAAGGGGGACCCTGTTGGCTTGAAGTGTCTATTCTTCAAAAAAATAGAGCTTTAATTTTTTATCCTAAGCTAATTCCCGAAAGCATCTATAAAGAGGAAACTCTTTAGTGAGCTTTTAAATCATTCTAACATTGATTCTTCATGAAGATAAATAGGTAAGTGATTTCATTGCTGGGGAGCTGTAACAGAAAATATTTCATTCCGCCTTTTACTGATTATCTTTAAAGTAGGAACTGTAAGAAGATTTTGATTTGTCGACCTTATGGTTCTAGATGTGGAGTATGAATAAGAAGTCTGTCCAGGAAAGCTGGTCATTTTGACTGTCTGATGTTGAACATTAAAAGAGCTAATTTAGAGGAAACATTTATAGGAAAACATTTATTGCAAATCCATCTCATGGAGTGGTGGAAACTGGTGCATTGGCTCAAACACTATAGGAATCATTTGCTGCCCAGATACACAAGAGAACCTACTGGAAGTCAGTGGTCTGAAACTCGCAGCCCGGGGGCCACATTCGGCCCACCAGGTACTATGTTTATCATAATCACAAAAGTAAAATAAAACAGTTTCTTGATCATATGTCTCTTTAGCTATAAATAACAATATTATTTTTAAGACTTAGCCAAAAGGAAAGATTTATAAACTATAAAGAGTTTTACCTCATGCAAAATTGTCATTTCTTTAATAAGACATGAACTATTTTTTTTCTGAGGCCCTCCAAGTACCTACAAATCCAAAATGTGGCCCTGCAAAGGCTTTGAGTTGGAGACCACTGGTTTAGACCTACACTTTCCAAGCACCCACTCTTGAATGTTCAAGAGGATGAGGTGCAAACCTTTTGGCAGGGAATAGGACAGGATCAGAAATTAGTAATTCAGGCTCCATGTACCAAGCTGTGTTAGGCTTTTTTATCGCCATCCGTGGCGTTATTAGCTCTGACACTCATCTATGAGCGTTGGAGCTTTAACTGCCGCAGCTGGTGATAAGAAAGCCTAACGCGGCTTCATAAAAGGGGGGGAGGGGGTTAACCTCCCAAGTAACCTGGACCCGTCTATCCCAGGGCTTTAAAAATAGCCCCACTCTATTCAGCACCGCCCTTGCTTCAGACCTTGCCAATTTCTTCACGCCTCTGACTTTGTGTGTCCAAGTGACCTTTCAGTGCTTTTGAACAGTAATGATCTTCTTTTATTAAATTGATTTAAATATCTGCTTTGGGGAGGGGGCAGGAGAGAGACAGCAGATTGCAGACACCAGGGAGAATGAGCTGCCTTTGCTTTATGCAAGTTCTGCAGGGAGCTGGTGGAGGAGGTGTCGGAATATTAAACCCTATATTTAAAACGCACATATGTGTCTTTAAAGAAGCTGTGAAGACATCGAAATGCTGAAGCCCGGGCGTCTTTCCATGCACTTCAGAATTACATTAGGGTTCTGTTGTTCCTGGATGGGCTCCAGATCCTGAGTTGCCCAGAAGCAATGCCTGGTTGGATTCAGGTTGGACAAGCTGGGGCTCTTTACCCTGGAAAAAGCGGAGACTGAGAGGGGACATGATAGAGACTTATAAAATCATGAAGGGTGGAGAGGGACAGATTCTTTAGACTAGCGGGGACAACAAAAACAAGAGGGCATTCAGAAAAACTGAGAGGAGACAGATTCAAAACGATTGCAAGGAAGTTCTTCTTCACTCAACGGGTGGTAGACACCTGGAACGCGCTTCCCGGAGAGGTGATAAGACAGGGTACAATTCTGGGGTTCAAAAGGGGACTGGATGACTTCCTGGAAGCAAAGGGGATAGCAGGGAGAGGGTTACTTCACTGGACATTAGGCGAAAAGGGTATGGAAGTTGTAGATCATGGACCTGGGGGGCCGCCGCGGGAGCGGACTGCCGGGCACGAAGGACCCCTGGTCTGACCCGGCAGGGGCAATGCTTATGTTCTTATGTTATGAAGAGATTCACCCAAGGCAGTGTACAACAAATACTGTTCAATAGAAAACTTACAATTTCGTTAACAGCATAACAACAGTAAAATGACCAAATATAAACATAAAATACAATGAATGAGGTAAACTCAAAATCAGCAAGGGGTTCTTTTACTAAGGCGCTCTAACCGGTTTAGCGCGTGCTAAATGCTAAGGTGCCCATTATATTCTATGTCGCCTTAGCATTTAGCACGCGCTAATCAATTAGTGCGCGCTAAATCGGTTAGCGCGCCTCAGTAAAAGGACCACCAAATTGAAACTTAACCCCCCCCCCCTTTTACAAAACCGTGAAAGCGGTTTATTGCACTGGCCGGCGCGCTGAATGCTCTGCGCTGCACACGGCGCTCATAGGAACATGAGCGTCGGGACCAGCATGAAGCATTCAGCATGCCGGCCAGCGCTAAAAAAACGCTTTTGCGGTTTTGTAAAAGGGTGGGGGGTGGGGTTAATAATAAGACAACCATGAAACAACTTAAAAAATATACTTATTAACAGAGAGATATAATACCGGTATGTACAATGTCAGCATAATACCTATGAAAAACCTAATAAGCACATGTCAGAACATTCAAATACAATAGATAAGACGCTAATGGTTTTCTACAATGCAACTTATCATATAGCCAAGGGGCCAAGTGCAGATATTAGATTATACTATTTTAGTCTGCTTATTTGATTTCAGAGTGAAAGCATTTATCTTTCCTATTTCATTTTGGCGTTCTTTTCTGACTTTTTTGTAGCCGGTAAACGGATTTGACCAATTGCTGTAAAACCAGTATAATGTGTCTGGTAATAATCTGAAAGGTAATTACATAGGCAGCTCCATCAGGGGTCGATGCTCAAAGACAGGCACTAAAGCCCACAACGTTAGGGTTACCAGACGTTCGGATTTCCCCGGACATATCCGGGGGTCCGGATGGCTTTTCAAAACCTGGCACTTTGTCCGGGTTTTGAAAAGCTTCCTCTAAATCACGTCGGGCAGGAGGGCATCCGTGCATGCATGGATGCCCTCCTGCCTGACGAGAGCAGGCAGAGGGGGGGCGGGGGTGGGGCGGGGCTAGGTCAGGATTGGAAGAGGGGCTGGGATGGGTGGAACTGGGCAGGCCTGGGGACGGGTCTAGAGGTCCAGATTTTACTAAAGTAAAATCTGGTAACCCTACACAATGCAACAATAGCACAGAAAAATAGCTAAGCAATGCTCGAAGGAAATGATATGCACATAATATGTGCAGTTAATTTACATTAACAAAGCAAGGGGAGGAACATGCCTGGTGCATGCGCCAAAGGGTTTTGCATCATGCACAGCTCTTGTGCGCATGTCCAAAACCAGAAGTGCAAGTACACATCGGTGCTGTTCTGTGTTTTTAATCATGAGTCTTTCAAACACTATTTGCACTTAAAATTTTTGAAAGGCTGATATTTAAGTGAAGAAAAACAGGCGCTGATGTGAGCTTCCACTTTCGGTTTTGCTCGGACTCACACACACATTTGTTTCTGGAGAGTGTGGTGTGGGTTCAAACCTCTGCGCTGCTTCTGTGACCCTGGGCAAGTCACTTAATCCCCCATTGCCCCAGGGACTTTAGATAGATTGTGAACCCACTGGGAGAAATAGGGAAAATGTTTGAAGTACCTGAATGTAAACTGCTTTGAGTATGGTTGTAATACTACAAAAAGGCAGTATACAAGCCCCAATCCCTTTCTCTGATGTCATAATGCCTCATTCCGCTAATAAGAGCCAGCCTCATCAGTGATGTCACAATGATTTCATTGTTCTATACTTGACTCATTTCTGATAGTATTGGAGGAGAGTGTAGTGCAGTGGTTAGAGCTACAGTCTCAGCACCCTGAGGTTGTGGGTTCAAACCCTGTGCTGCTCCCTGTGACCCTGGGCAAATGACTTAATCCTCCATTGCCCCAGGTACATTAGATAGATTGTGAGTAGAGAATGACACTGGGACAAATTTGTCTCGTCGCTGTCCCTGCCCCATTCCTGTAACCTCTGCCTTAACCGCACAAGCCTTGAACACATATGATCTTAAAGTGTTCGAGGCTTGGGCAGATGAGGATGGAACTTGTAGGAAAGGGGCAGAGAGAAGGAAAAGAATTTGTGGGGCCGGGAAAATGAGTTCCTGTGTTATTCCCATGTCATTCTCTAATTGTAAGCCCACTGAGGCAGATAGGGAAAATGCTTTGAATTAGAGAATGACACGGTGACAAAATTCATCACCATTCCCGTCCCCGCGGGAAACCATCTTCATGTCATTCTTTAAGGAGAGAGGGAAGAATCAGAGTATAATTGGGCACAACCACTGACCCGCAAGCTTTGCTTTGAAGAATGCTGGTGTAGAAGGACTGAGGTTGAAACAGACACTACAGAATGACAGTCTCTGGTATCCAGAGCAGATATTGTGATGTCATAATGCCTCATTCCACCAGTGCCTAAGAGCCAATAACATCAGTGATGTCACAATGGCTTCATTATCCTTGGCTCACATAAGAATCAGAGTATGAATGGCCACAACCACTGACCCGCAAGCTTTGCTTTGAAGAATGCTGGTGTAGAAGGACTGAGGTTGAAATAGACACTAGAAAATGACATAGGATTATTTCCCGCAGTTATCCGCGGGGACGGGAACGGTGATGAATTTTGTCACCGTGTCATTCTCTACTTTGAATGCGGTTGTAATACTGCAAAAAGGCGGTATACAAGTCACAATCCCTTTCCCTGATGTCATAATGCCTCATTCCACCAATGCCTAAGAGCCAACTTCATCAATGATGTCACAATGACTTCATTATTCTATACTTGACTCACTTCTGTTATTGTACTGGAGGAGAGTGTAGCGCAGTGGTTAAAGCAACAGCCTCAGAACCCTGAGGTTGTAGATTCAAACCCTGCACTGCTCCTTTTGACCCTGGGCAAGTCACTTAATCCTCCAACTCCCAATCCCCTCCCCTCATTTTCACTATCAGCGATTAAACTTGCAAGGGCTTCCTTCTGTTGCCAAACAAAAGTCAAAACCAGCAGTTTAATGCGAGAAACTGACAAGTAATCTTCTTCTGAAAACCTTCTCTGCTGCCCCCTGAACTGGCGGTATTTTTTTTTTTTTTTTTTTTTACATTATGGGCTGTCATTTTCTAGTGTGCTTTGCGGTGCTTTTGTTTGTGCACAGAGAAGGATAATTTACTGACCTCTCAAAATCATCCGTTTAAATACTTTGCAGTCATCTTTAGTGCTTATGTTAACCCTGGTGCTCGAGCCCTCTGAGCTTTTGGCACTGTATAACAAGCACAGAAACCCGGCTTTAACTGCATTTTTTAAAAGCCAATACTGGTTTTCAGCATTGGCCCCCCTCGGTGGCCCAGCACTGTCCTGGATAATTCCATCCCTCAAGAGTGTTCACTTTGAAAACGAGCACAGAAAGGCTAAAAAGACAATTCTAGAAGCCACTAGCGTGTATATGTAACAGAAAGTCTAACACTTATGTGCAAAATTAGCATCAATAGCACTGGCCAACTCTCATTTTGGTGCCTCAAATGTTAGACATGTTTCCAAAAATGGCACCAGCTTTAGTTTTTCAGATACAGAACATGTGCCATATGCCACTTTTCACTCTGCTTGCCCATTAAAAAATCAATCTTTCACCAAGAATAAGAAGTTTGGTTATCAATGATTTAAAATGAAGCTTAGATTATCTAATTACATTCCAGATATTTATTTTATTTCTTTAATTTTGTTAGCTTTCATCCGGGGTGGGGGATTTCATTTGGAGGGGAAGGTAGGAGGGTAAGAGATGGAATTAAGGGGGGTATATAAAAGAATGGTTTAGTTCATATGGAAATTTAATTTGGAGGAATGATATAAATATGTATGAAATATTATTATTGTGATTCTTATTGTAATGAATATATTTTTGTATTATTTCATTGTATTTCTTACTTGATTCTTTCAATAAAAATTGTTATAAATTAAAAATCTGGATATTTTAATGTAGTCTTTAAATTAATATCTTTTAAGCATGAAGGAAAATATTAAAAATTAAAAGAAAAGTGTACAACATGAAAATCTACTTATTTCATACCAAAAGCACAAGTTTGTGATACAAACTTTCCAGTCATTCAACACACAAGAAGCTCCTTTTGTAAGACTTCTGAGAGTGGGATCTGCCAGGGCAATCCCGCATAAGATTCCTAGTCTGCCATCGTGTGTGCATCCCATCTTCCTTGGTATCTGGCTTCCATTGTTTTTATGTCTAGGTGAAATAACATAACATAAGAACATAAGAACTGCCTTCTCTGGATCAGACCTTCGGTCCATCAAGTCCGGCGATCCGCACACGCGGAGGCCCTGCCAGGTGTACACCTGGCTTAATTTATAGTCCACCATATCCTTATATGCCTCTCTTAAGGAGATATGCATCTAGTTTGCTCTTGAAGCCTAGGACGGTCGATTCCGTCATAATCTCCTCTGGGAGGGCATTCCAGGTGTCAACCACTCTCTGAGTGAAGCAGAACTTCCTGACATTAGTCCTGAACCTGTCCCCCCTTAGCTTCATTACATGTCCTCTAGTCCGTGTCAAATATTTCACCTTGTTCTTCGCTTAAGTCACCAAGGTTCTCTGCAAAGCGATCTAAGTGACTGCGCAGATAATGGACTTTAACATTCATGTGGCAGCCAAGCCTGTTGAAATGAAAGAGCATATCCTCTACTAATTGTGTGTAGTTGTCTGCCTTCTTGTTGCCAAGAAAGTTTTTCACAACAAGAACAAATGAAGACCAGGCACATGATTCGATTTAATTCTTTGATGCTATGAAAGGTGGGTCATTTATAAGTTGTCTGATATGTGGACCATCGAAAATTCCTGCCTCCAGTTTTACCATGATAAGTCCAGGTGACATATGCGCTGTGGGGGGTTCATAATCAAAAGAGATGGTGGAGGAAACTACCATTCTAGGATTTAAGGGAAAATTGGACGCACATCTTCTTGCAGGACACATTGAGGGATACGAGTGACTAATGTATGCGTCAGGGTACGCCTGGCTGAGCCTCCGCGTGTGCGGATCACCGGACTGGATGGACCCCCAGGTCTGATCCGGTGCAGGCATTTCTTATGTTCTTATGTCTAAAAACCCGCCAAAGTCAGCACTTGGACAATCTAAAAGGCAGGTCGTCCAAGTGTTGATAATTGAAACGGCTTTTTAGACATATCCAGGGACTTTTTAGGCCTCTGAATCCCGCTGTGTGCCCAGAGCTGAAAGGGGCGTTTTTGGAGGAGTGGTTAGGGCGGGATGTGTGCCAACCTAGACTTAGTCATCCTGCAGGCATCACTGAAAGTTTCACGAGACTGCCTAGACGGAACATATATGTTGTGAGTTAGACAATGTAAAGACACGTATAAGTGTCCACAAGGTATCCAAAGTGACCAGAGAACCACTGCAGGGACAAAGTAAAGACACCCCATGTTCACTGGCCCCCACAAAGTTCAGAATAAAAACGTACATACCTGCTTCCAGAACATCAGTACTTGGCATATGAAAGCCTAGTAGAGCTGCATAGAGGTGGCTTAAGTAGTCTGGGGGGGGTGGGCTAGTGAACCATAGAGAAGAAGACCCAGGCCCATAAGCCACTCTAACCACTGCATTCATGGTGAAATATGTGAGCTCACAAAAAACAAACAAACCCCAAACCCTACTGTACTGCTATATAGGTGGCACCTGCAGCCATAAGGGCTATTGGGATTGTAGACAGGTGGGTATAATGGGTTTTTGGGGGCTCACCATGACCTATAAGGGAGTTCTGGTGAGATGTTTATGTGGCACCCTTTTTGTGAAGTTCACAGCAGTGCTCTGTAAGATGCCCCACTGCTCTGTTGCCATGTTTGGGTGACCTGTCCATCACAATGCTGACCCCTCCCATGTCCAAAAGGTCTTGTTCTGGGCATTTGGGACATGGACAAATTTTTGGTCGAGACTATGGTATAAAGAAAGACGCAGTGGCGGTTTGGACGATCAAATGTATGGATGTACTGATAGATGAGTTTTGTAAAAAAAATATCTGGATGTACTTTCCAAGCATTGACATTTTGCTGCTGTCACCTTTGGGCGACTAACGCCCTACGTACAAATCGGACTTAGATGTTTCTTTTGATTATGGCCCTCTATGTATTCAATTCACAAACCATCTTAAACCTGTCCTGGGGGACCCCCAGCCAGTCACGTGTTCAAGATATTCCTAATGAATATGCATGAGGCTGATTTGCATGCCTGTCACATGTGCCTCATGCATATTCATTAGGAATATCATGAACACGCGACTGGCTGGGGGTCCCCCAGGACAGGTTTAAGAACCACTGGGTTAGAGTGTCTTATGGGTCTGGATCCTCCTCTCTATGGCTCATTAGCCCTTCCACCAGGCTACTTATGACACCTGTGTGATACTCTATTAACCTTTCCCATACCAGATGCTGCTGAGACAGGTATGTACTGTTTCATTCATATTTTGGGGGGGTGGGAGGAAGTTAGTGACCACTGGAAGAGTGTGTGGAGGTCATTATTTAATCACTTCATTGGTCATCTGATCAGTTTGGGTACCATTTTGTCACTCTTAGACACTTCTAAAACAGGTCTAGCTTGGAACATCTAAGTTTCGTCTAGGACGTCCTGCAAAAGGTTCTATTATCACCTTATAACATCCAAGTGTAACCCGGCCCATAGCCTGCCTAAATCCCATCCAAAACACCCACACACCCCTTTCTAAGTTGGACATTTTGGAGGGTGAATACCTACTATTAAATCTCTGTCCATGTCTTCCCTCTGTGTTCTTTTCTCCATAGATTGTTTGAGACCCATCCAGAGTGCAAAGATGCTTTCTTTCTCTTTCGGGAAATTGATGATTTACAGGAGCTGAAAATGAGCAAACAGCTGCAGGCTCATGGCCTCAGGTAGGCGATCGAGCCTCTTCCTCCTTCACTGCCTTCTTTGGGATATTCTGATTCTATTCCTGAGGAAAAGCTGCTCTGTAATTGTATATCAGTCATTATCACACAGAGAGCTATTCAATTTGGGAAAAATGACAAATTAGCTCTGGTAAAGACAGCAGGCTCTCCATCCATGTATGGAGACATAATGATAACTAGGGCCAAGGTTGTTGGAATGTTCTGCCACTGGAAAGATTGTCTAAGGAAAAAGCAAGGTTTCTTACCTGCAGCAGGGATTCTCCATGGACAGCAAGATAAGTAAACCATACAACAGGACTTCCCAAGTCCAGTCATCGAGATCTACTGGCAGACCAGGTTTTAAGGATATCAACAATGAATATGCATGAGAGAGATTTGCCTGCACTGCCTTCTTGGTATGCAAATCTCTCTCATGCATGCTCATTGTGGATATCCTGAAAACCTGGCCCGCCAGTAGATCTCGAGAACCGGAGTTGGGCAGCCCTGCCATACAAAATCCCTTCCACCACAATCACCTCAATGAACTCTTGGATGAACCTAGCAAGACTGGGGACCACACTGAGGAAGGACGTGAGCTAGGTTAGTGCTAGGGCAGGGATCTCAAAGTCCCTCCTTGAAGGCCGCAATCCAGTCGGGTTTGCATTGAAAGCAGCGCGTGCACATAGATCTCATGCATATTCATTGGGGAAATCCTGAAAACCCGACTGGATTGCGGCCCTCAAGGAGGGACTTTGAGACACCTGTGCTAGGGGGCTGAAGGTTCTTCGGATCTCTGGGAAAGCAAAATTCGTTCCTCGCTAGTATGTGGCTGGATTATCTTGCTATTCACAGAGAACCTCCATTATAGGTAAGTAACTTTGCTGCTTCACCACAAAATAATAAAGGGAATGGGACAACTTCCCTAAGAGGACAGATTAAAGTGGCTAGGGCTCTTCAGCTAGGAGAGGAGACCGCTCAAGGGAGATATGATAGAGGTCTCTAAAATACTGAATTGAGTAGAACAGATAGAGGTGAAACGCTGGTTTACTCTTTCCAAAGAAACACTGGGACTAGGGAGCATGCAATGAAAGCTACGAAACTGCAAATTTAAAACAAACCAGAGAAAATATTTCTCCAC
Organism: Geotrypetes seraphini; assembly: GCF_902459505.1. NCBI lineage: Eukaryota > Metazoa > Chordata > Amphibia > Gymnophiona > Dermophiidae > Geotrypetes > Geotrypetes seraphini. The sequence continues at coordinate 19,449,358 of NC_047091.1, forward strand.
TCAGCAGGTAATTAAATTATTTCAACCTTTTCTTTCTCACACCAATTCACAGAGTGATGTCTTTCATTGAGAAGAGTGTGGCCCGTCTGACACAGGAAGACAAGCTGGAACAACTGGCAACAGATCTGGGCAGAAGCCATTTCAAGTACAGTGCCCCTCCAAAGTATTACCAAGTAAGAAAGAGGTCAGCCCTGGTGAGAATGCAAAAGGAAGGAATTTAGAAGGAAGGAAGGAATCCCCACTGCCCCAAACGCATCAGATCTTAAGTACCAGTTCACTGATCTTGATCACTACTTTCATGAGAGGCAAGCCTTAAACAAGAAAACTAATTGGTCCAGCCAGTAGGAACAAACAAAAAGATGCCCAGATATTTCACAGTCGAAAATGGAAGTCCAAAACAAACGAGGCAGAAAACTGTACGCTGTTCTGAGCAGGGACCGTCTATTGTATATTACAATGTACAGCGCTGCGTACGCCTTTCAGTGCTTTAGAAAAAATAAATAGTAGTAGACTCCAGTGATCTTCATGTGATGTTTGTTTTGATTTTATTGAATTTTAATAATCTCCTCTTCACTGAGTGAATGACATGTGGTGGGATACGGACCCAACACGGTCCGTGTTTCGGCTAGTAACAGCCTTCCTCAGGGGTCCAGGTCAGTGTGCACTAACTGGTATGAGAAGGTGGCTACAAATATAGACTACGCCCGCAAATTTGCAGTTCAGAGTTTGCGGCCTCAGTCATTTGCGGTTTTCCCTCCGCAATATATTATTACCTTCTTGTTATCACCACACTGATATGGCACCGTAATCACGATATCGTAGCAGGTACTTTATCTTCTTGTGGCGTCGCTTGACCAGAAAGGTCTTGTTTCCTTTTGACAAACATGGTGCTGTTTAGTTTTCATTTATCTTATATATGTTTATGTTGATTTAAGATTTGATCTACCGCTCCTGCATTTTACTGACCTAAGCGGTTTACAATGTATCAAGCTAAATGAAAGTAGGTACTTGAGAAAAATGACCCTTTCTGTCCCGAAGGCTCACAATCTAGCTAAAGGACCTGATAAACTAAAAATATATAATAACAACATATAATATATTTCCAAGATCAAAAATCAAAGAGATAGAAAATAGAAATAATGAAAGATAAAAAATTAAAAATAAAATTAAAATTAAAAATTAAATTAAAAATTAAAAGATAAAAAATTAAAAATAAAATAAAACAAATCTAAGAGATGGAAAAGTCTCTGAAGCAGCCTGATAGCAAACAGTCCTATTTTAGTGCAGGTCTTAATACAACTCCCGGCATAGCTCATTTCACAGATCCGTCACCGGCAGAGCTTGAGAGCATCAAAGAAATTAACATTTCTAAAACATATCCACTAAGGGCTCCTTTTACAAAGGCACAAAGGCGCACTGGCGGGGTTAACGCGCGTGAATTTTCATCACGCTAACCCCCGTGCTGGCCAAAATCTACCGCCTGCTTAAAAGGAGGCAGTAGTGGCTAGCGTGCGGTATTACGCCCGTTAAACTGCTAGCGCGCCTTTGTAAAAGGAGCCCTAAAACTATTACATGAAATACATCCAAATCAATACGAATCAGTACAAATTAATGCAGATTGTGGCCCCCATTCCATTATTCCATTATTCTCTTCTCTCTCCCCTCTATAACGATTAACTTGTCCTTTTGATCACTCTCTCCTCAACAATGAATTTCCTGTCCTATTAATTCTCTTTCTTCCTCCCCTCTTAAAGTCAATTCAATTTATTACCTTTGCTTAATCTTCTGTAAACCGCATAGAACTTCACGGTATTGCGGTATATAAGCTGTTATTATTATTATTATTATTCAATAGCTCCCAAGGTAGACATTCCGTTTCCATCTATCCATACGGCATTATATTTTTGATATTTTAGATTTTTTCGTGGTGTCGCTTGACTAGCAAGGTTTTGGATTGTTTAGTTTTTATTTAGCTTATAGTTTTTATTTGTTTTATATAGTTACCGCGTCCCCTATCCCCTTTTCCTACTTTTATCTAGAACCTTCTTCGAACTGTCTCCCAAGACAGGGATATACTGGGGGTGGAAATCGTGGACCATTCCGTAAAAGTTTTGGCGTTTGCAGACGACTTGTTATTTACTTTAACGAGGCCCGATTATTCTATCCCCCATCTCTTACAAGCATTGGATGAGTTCCAATTTTATTCGGGATTCTCCCTAAATTACCAGAAATCCACTGCCCTGGCTAGCCCGATTGCCCTGCAACAGTCTTGGGTGGGGGACTTTCGTTTTACGTGTGCCCCGGCCTTCATTAAATATTTGGAGGTATGGATTCCTAGAGATCTCAGGACTCTTTATAAAAGTAATATTTCCCCTTTAATGCTGGATACTTTACAAAAGCTACAAATTTGGTCCACATTTTCCCTTTCAGAGGCAGGACGTGTGGCATTATATAATATAGTGCTTTTTCCCAAATGGTTGTATCGATTCCAAGTGCTCCCTTTGTTACTATCTCATGTCCATAATGCTCAACTCACTAAGGGTTTACAACGTTTTCTATGGGGGGGGGGGGGTAAACGCCCTCACATGACACTTCTATGGATGTGCCTGCCTAGGGAAAAGGGAGGGTATGGCTTGTTGAATGTTAGCTGATATGCGTTGGTATGCCAGATGAGGCACATCAATGACTGGTTCAGAGGCACCTCTTATTATACGGCTACCCCAATGGAATTATCTTTGTTGGCTCCTTATCATATCAGTTATATGTTACATGTTACGGAGCCGACACTCCGCTGGGTGGTGGCAGGCTACCCTATTTTTGCCTCTGCTCGGCGGACGTGGCAGTGGCTTTGTAAAAATGCTAAGCTGTCCTCAGTGGTTTCTATGTACCTGCCCATTCAGGGCAATGTTAACTTTTTGCCTGGACTACAAAACGCTACATTTCAACGATGGGCGGTTCAAGGATTACAATTTTTATTTCAACTGTTTTCGGAGAATGGCAGGCTGGCGTCCTTCGACACTTTACACCGTACATTTGACCTTCCAACTGCGGATGTTTTTGCTTACTACCAGATACGGCATTATGTTCATTCTCTACCTGCTGAACACTTAACAAAGGACAGCCGTAAAGTACTCTCTGAGCTTTTTAGTCTCTCAGCTCAACAGATGGTTCCGCTTCGTTTCCATTTAATGGGCCTTTGGGATTGTCAATCTGGACATTTTGGCAGCGTCCTGGGTGGAAGATCTACAGTGTTCTTTGACAGCCCAACAAGTGCAACAGGTGCTGAAAAATATTAGGAGGGTGTCCTCTAATGTTCTTCATTGGGAATTACAATTGAAGATGGAGCTGCGGCTTTACATTTTGCCTGAACGGGCATCTCGGATGGGAATCACCCCTACCCATAACTGTCCTAAGTGCGCTCAGGCCCATGCTTCTTTGGGACATATGTTTTGGACTTGTCCTCGCATTCTTCAATTCTGGCACAGCTTGGGTAACTATATCACCTCTCTCTGGGGTAGGCGTTGGTCCCCTACGTCCAGAGCTCTATTTGGATATTATAACATCGCAACGCCAAAATTGAAAGGGATAATAGCTTTTGTGACAAGGGCGGTGCTTCTGGGAAAGAAAGCCATTTTGACCAACTGGTTGTCCCAGGAACCACCATCCTATAGTCAATGGAGATCTTCAATGATTGTGCATGCTTCTTTGGAACGGAGACAAGTTGGTGATCTCGACCTGGGACTGGGTTGCCACTTCTGTCGGATCTGAGAACATTTCTAGATGGACCTGACTCTTCAGGCTCACAGCAGATTATTGAATTTGTGAGGGGAGCCACGGCCACATGGTGGACTGTTGAATTTTGACTTTATTGAGGTGGGGGAAGAGGGAGTGGAGGTGGAGGTTTGGTTTGTGCACATGTAAGAGTATTTGATTTGCTTTGTTGTGTGATTTTTCTTTGCACTTTATCGAAACTTTTTTTTTTTTTTTTTTTTTTTTTTAATTTCTTTATCGAAACTTTTAATAAATATATTTAAACATAGTTACCATGGTAGACATTCTATATCTTACGTATCTGTCCGTTTCCGTTTTAGTCTTTGTTTTATTCTGAGTCACAGCGTTGCATTTTTACGATATGCACATCCAATATTCGTGGGGGGTTTTAAAAAAAATTTGCTGACAATCTAAGAACATAACCCCTGTGAATTTTGGGGGGGGGGGGTCAACTGTATAGATAAAAATCCTGGCTCACAGTGAAGTGGAGATTATTAAAATTCAATAAAATAAAAAAATACATCATATTAGATCATTGGAGTCCACAGTTTGCTGCCTCTTTTGTTTTGGCCAACCAGTAGGAGGAAAGCTGAGCACACCTTCCTGCCTGCCTACAGCTTCCCTTTGCTCTGTCTCTTTTCCCTTTACTACAAGTACCATATTTCCCCGAAAATAAGACCTATCCCAAAAATAAGCCCTAGCATGATTTTTAAAGATGATCCTAATATAAGCCCTACCCCCAAAATAAGCCCTTGTTAAGATTGATGCAGAGGGAAGGCCCCAGCAGGAAAGGCCACGAAGCAGCCTGTTCAGAGCGCTGTCACCGCTGATGTTTCTGGAGGCCTCGGAGTGGAGGTATGTCAGTCTCACGGTGGGAGGATTGGTGGGGTTCTGCTGCACAGGGGGAAGAGATAAAAAGATGCTGCACCACTGGATGGGTGAGAGGGGAGGAAAGATGCTGCACATGGGGGGCGGGAGAAAAGAAAGGGGAAGAATTGGGGTGGAGGAGAGAAAGGGAGAGATGATTGCTGTACATGAAAAAAAAATAAGACATCCCCCCCAAAATAAGCCCTAATGTGTTTTTTGGACCCAAAATTAATATAAGACACTGTCTTATTTTCGGGGAAACACGGTACATGTGCTCTGAAAGCAATGTACAAACTTTTAATTATTAGGTAGATAACATTTTTCAACTAAAAAATTTGACCCACATTGCTCCCTACTTTGTATTTCTTTAAAAGGCTCCATTGAAAAGTCAATATCATTTAATGCTGCCTAGGGGCTCCTTTTACAAAGCCGCAGAAGAGATTTCTACCATGGACCAGAAATTCTATGAGCATCGGCGCATTTACCTCACCGGCCCGCGGTAGAAACCTCTGCTGCAGCTTTGTAAAAGCCAGCGTTGATTCATTTGCAAAGCAATGCTGAACTTAAATCATTCTAGATTTATACCCTGGATGTATCTTCTGAAAAAAAAAAAATCTCACTCTTTGGGATGGTTCACCCGTGGCATCTCTGCAATGATATGGATTTTAATCACTCATCTTTCCAAATCTGAGCTCAAGGCAAGTTACAATTTGTGTAAAGTGAGCATTGTTACTGCTGGAGAGGATTTATAATCCCAAGGCAGTGGAAGATGATGTGATTTGCCCATGGAGGGGACAAGCACGATTTGAACCCCAGCTTTCCTGGTTCTCGGCCGGCCTAATCACTCACCTCACTTCCAGTTTTCCTGGTATATGGAAATTCCTGGACTGGAGGTCACTATGGGACTCATTAGGGAACATGGGAGCTGACTTTACTTCTTGTTTTCAGTATGTAGGTGTCCAGTTCATTGATGCTGTTAAACCCTTTCTGAAAGAGAGATGGACCCTGGAAGTAGAAGAAGCCTGGGAGGTAGGTTTTCTGCTCTCTGCCATTACATCTGGAGCAGTGGTAAGCGGTAACAGAGAGAGATATATATGCAATAGATTGGCTAAAGATGGGTGTGATATTCATTAATACATGTGGTGGCTGGAAGGTTCTTAAATTTTATCAACAAATGGTCTAAGTAAAAGTGTATCAGGACAGACCCTGAGACACAAAGCTCATCTCTGGCATGAAGGTATTTCTGTTTAAAACCGAAATTTAAACAGCATGCTACTTAAAAGAAGCTTTGAGATCTCTCTCTCTCTCTCTCTCCAAGTCAGTCTTTTCTTAAGGTCTCAGGCTCACGGAATAAGGTTGCAACTAGATTGGTTCACTTGATAGCTGATCCAGTCCTGGGTCTGTCCCGTTATAGGCAGGGACTTGTAGTCTTGGTTTTCTTAGGGAATGCAATGTGGCAATCAGAACTACAAGTCCCTCCATGCAATGGGGTAAATCAACCCTGTCAGATAAATCTGGATCCAGTTGTAAACCTGTCAAGAAGAGGGTAAAAAAAATGAAAATGAAATCATCCAGGGCTTCAGACAGTTATACCCTTGTAGCACCCACAACTTCAGGGATATTGTATATCTGGATTTCCAAAAAGCATTTTACAAAGTACCTCATGGACTCCTGAGGAAACAGAAAATCATGGGATAGGAGATAATGCCCTATTGTGAATTAAGAACTGGTTAAAAGAGAGAAAATAGAGAGTAGGGTTAAATGGTCAATATATTCAAAGGAGAAAAGAAGATACTCGTATTATGGTTCCCCAGGAGTCTGTGCTGGGACCGCTGCTTTTTAACATATTTATCAATGATCTAGAGAAGGAAATAAGTGGTGAGATAATTACGGGATTCTTTTATTAAGGTGTGCTAACAGATTTAGCATTCGCTAAAGATTGGCGCGTACTAAATTCTAAATCGCCCATAGAATATAATGGAAGCCTTAGGGTGCGCTAATCTTTAGTGTGCGCTAAATCGGTTTAGCGCACCTTAATAAAAGGACCCCTGAATTTGCTGATGACCCAAAGTTGTTCAAAGTTATTAAATCACAAGAGGACTGTGACAAAATTGCAAGAAGATCTTGCGAGAGCAGGAGACTGGGCCTCAAAATGGCAGATGACGTTTCATGTGAGCAAGTGCAAAGTGACGCCTGTGGGAAAGCGGAACCCGAACTATTGTTAGGCGATGCAAGGTTCCAGGAAAAGAATCTGGGTGTCATTGCTGATGATAGGTTGAAATCCTCTGCTCAGTGTGCAGTAGTGGCTAAGAAAGCAAATAGAATGCTAGGAATTATCAGGAAAAGAATGAGAAATAAAAAAATGAGAATATTATAATGCTTTTCAGGCTCATACAGTGGTGCCTCACACAACGAACTTAATTGGTTCCAGGAGCAAGTTTGTTATGCGAAAAGTTCGTTATGTGAAACGCGTTTTCCCATAACAATACATGTTAAAAAAAATAATTCGTTCTGTAGCATAAAATATGCTAAGATGACATAAAAAAAGATAAATTTTTTGTTATTATTTTTATTTAGATACATCTAAAAACATACATCTCCCTGTCCTTTTACTTCCACTATCTTCCTATCCCATCTCTATTCCCTTTTGTCCCTCTCCCCATGATCAATCATCTCACCACCTCTCTCTGCCCTCACCCTCAGGGTTCAAGATTGCTTCCACTCTTTTTCCTGTTGTTCTCTCTGCCTGTCACCCTATGATTTAGCATCCCTTCTGCCCTTGTCCAATATTTCCCCTTCTCTCCCTCCCTCTCATCCCCTGCTCCAACATGTGCTTTCAGCGGCCTTCTCCCCCCTTAAGCGTCTTTTCTTCTCCACTCCACCTTTCCTCCCTCCCTGCCTCCACCTTTGTGGCGCTTTTGCACCCGACCGACAACAGAACAGGCCCGGTCGGACAAATCTCCCTGTCCTGTAGCCGCGAATCTAAATTACCTTCTTACAGCAGCTGGATTATTGAAGCTGCTGTAAGAGGTAATTTAGATTCGCGGCTACAGGGCAGGGAGGTTTGTCGGTCGGGCCTGTTGTCGGTCGATCGGGGGACCTGACCAGCTGTGCACATTCTTCGGGGCGGACCGCCCCCTCCCCCCTCTTTCGTTCGCCATTGCCTTCTTCCTACCTGCCCTGCCGCAGCCGCACACAGCCGACCGGAAGTCTTCCTGATGTCAGCGCTGACGTCGGAAGGAAGGGAGGGCTTTGCTTAAGCCCTCCCTCCGACGTCAGCGCTGACATCGGGAAGATTTCCGTTCGGCTGTGTGCTGCGACAGGGCAGGTAAGGAGAAGGAGACTACCCTCGCGGCTCGACCAACCCCGCTGCGATCCAACCCCGCAGGAACCCCGGAAGGATGCAGCTCGGGCGACTTCGTTGTGTGAAACGAAGTCCGTTGTACGAATCAAGACATAAAGTTCGTTGTGCGCAGCGTTCGCTGTGCGAGGCGGCCGTTATGCGAGGCACCACTGTAATCAAAAAACATAGACATCCAAAAAGCATCCTAAATCAGCACTTGACTGTTCTAATCACTAGGACCTCGAAGTGCCAATAATCAAAATGGTATTTCTGTACGTCTAGCAAGATGTTCCAGCCTCTGTACGTCCAGAGCATGGGATGGGCATAGTGGAGGCGTGTTATGGGCGGACTTTGGGCAGTTTCAAGGGCGGGTTAAACATGGACGTCTCGCAATGATAATCAAACATTTTGCAAGACATCCTCGATGGAATTTATATGTTTGGAACTAGACCTGTTTAAGGCTCGTCTATGTGCCACAAAGGTGCCCAAACTGACCAGATGATCACACTCCAACAATAGTCTGCCATCGTGTGGGCATCCCATCTTCCTTGGTTTCTGGCTTCCATTGTTTTTATGTCTCGGTGAAATCTTTCACCTTGTTCTTCGCTTAAGTCACCAAGGTTCTCTGCAAAGCGATCTAAGTGACTGTGCAGATAATGGACTTTAACACTCATGTTGCAGCCAAGCCTGTTGAAATGAAAGAGCATATCCTCAATCCTCTACTAATTGTGTGTAGTTGTCTGCCTTCTTGTTGCACCTCCAACTTTGGACGTTCAACTGGACTTAGACGTTTTGGTTTTTTTTAATGCCCCTCCATGTATTGCTCCATGGTGCAATTGCACCTCAAATACTGTATGAAATTCTGGTCACCACATCTCATAAAAGATATAGCATAATTAGAAAGGTACAGAGAAGGTGACAAAATTGATAAAGGGGGTGAGATGACTTCCTGTGAGGAAAGGCTAAAGCAGATAATAATAATAATAATAATAATAACAGCTTATATACCGCAATACCGTGAAGTTCTATGCGGTTTACAAAAGATTAAGCAAAGGTACAAATTGACTGACTTCAAGAGGGGAAGAAGAAAGAGAAGTAATTAGACAGATAGGGCTCTTCAGCTTGCAGAAGAGACAGTTGAGGGGGAAATATGATAAAGGTCTATAAAATACTGAATGGAATAGAACAGATAGACATGAAACACTTGTGTAATCTTTCCAAAAACACTAGCGGCCCTGCTGCGCTAACGGCCCCAAAGCCCATAGAGATTTAAAGGGCTTCGGGGCTGTTGCCGCGTGGCTTTGTAAAAGAGGCCGTAGGACTAGGGAGCAGGCAATGAAATCTACAAAGTAGCAAATTTAAAACAAACCACAGAAAATATTCACTCAATGTGTAATTAAATTCTAGAATTCTTTGCTGGAGAAGGTGGTGAAAGCAGTTCAGTTAGCAGGGTTTAAAAAAGGTTTGGATATTTTCTTAAAAGAAAAGTCCATAAGCCATTGTTAAGCAGGACTTGAGAAAATCCACTGCTGATTTCTAGGAAAATCGGCATAAATTCTGTTTGTTGGTTTGTTTTTTTCTCTTTTAGGATCTTACCAGGTACTAGTGACCTGGATTGGCCACCTTTGGTCTGTCCCAGTATAGCAACTCTTATGTTCTTAAGAGGCAAGCGGGTCAATTGTTCCAGTGGCCCAGCACCTCAAGCCAGTGGCGTAGTAAGGAGGGGGGGCAGAGGGGCGGTCTGTCCTGGGCACCGTCTTGGTGAGGGTGCAAGCACCCATCCTCCTTTCTTCCCCTCCCCCGCTCCTTCCCTGCCCCCCACTGCCGCACGTGCGCACCGCTTCCCTTCCCCTGTACCTCTGTAACGTTCCTTGCGTGAGCAGCAATTCCCAACCTGCTGTCGCACCAGCATCAGCTCTTCCTCTGATGTTACTTCCTGGGCCCGTGCAACAGCAGGTTGGGAGTTTCTGCTCGCACCAAGAACGTTACAGAGGTACGGGGGAAGGGAAGTGGCATGCACGTGGCAGGAGGGGGCAGGGAAAGATTATGTGGAGGTGGGAGAGGGGACGGAGAAGAGGTCGGGGGAGGAATGGCCCCGCCCCAGGCGCTTCGGACCCTTACTACACCACTGCCTCAAGCAGCTTCCTTAGTGAAACTGTGTGATACCAATAGTTTCAGCTTGATTGATCACCTTTTATTCCACAATGAATGTTGGCAAGTAATAGGAGCATGAATGCATTTGTTGCTCGAATGTGTATCTTTCTGGATGTGGTTAGGTCTTTCCTTTATTTTAATGGACTTCATTAACTTCTTTAAACTTGGTTTCTTGGAGACTGTGAACCGCCCTAATCTGATAAGGCTGAGTGGTATATCAAGCTTTAAAAAAACAAACAAACCCATAAACATAAAACAATTTAAGAATCCAGGAAATGAAAAAGGAAGGCAAATTGGAGAAAGCAGAAGGAAAATCATCAACACTAATAGAGAAGGATAGGGTCAGCACAAGAGCTACTCGTATCCCAATATGAAAAGTAAAAATAAAAAAAAGCAAAAAGCTAACAGCATAAAACAATTAGGTAAGGGGAAAATCATAAACAGACGTGAGGAGTCAGATGCTGCCAGCCGGCCAGAGGGGAGACAGTGGACATGACAGATAGAGACACTTGAGAAAGATGGATGGCGGACCCGGAGAAGAAATGTCTGCCCTTTTCCTCCACTGCCATTTCCAGACTTAATTTCATTCATCTTGCTGCCCCATATGCCTGGAATAGACTACCTGAGTCTATATGTCATGCCCCTTCTCTTGTTCAAAGGTAGGCTGAAAACCCACCCACCTTTTCAAAATTGCCTTCAGTTCATAACCCATTTTAGGATTTAAGGTAAAATTGGACGCACATCTTCTTGCGGGATACATTGAGGGATACAAATGAATAAGGTATTTGCCCAGGTACGCCTGGCTGAGCCTCCGTGTGTGCGGACCACCGGACTGGATGGATCCCAGGCCTGATCCGGTGCAGGCATTTCTTATGTTCTTACTCTCCGCTGCCCTCTGCTCATCACACTAGCTAGCAGTGTAACAATCCCCCCCTAACTGTAACCCCTACCCTGGTATCCTGTTTGTCTGTCTTGACTGATTAGATTGTGAACTCATTCAAGCAGGGACTGGCCCCTTCATGACTCTGTACAGTGCTGCATTCGTCTGGTAGCACTCTAGCAATAATTAATAGTAATACACTGTAGTACTGTGTTTCCCCGAAAATAAGATACTATCATATTAATTTGGGGCCCAAAAAAGGCACTAGGTCTTATTTTCGGGGATGCTTTATTATTTTCATGTAATGATCATCTCTCCCTTCCTCTCCTCCACCCCAATTATTCCTATTTCCTTTCTCTCCCCCACATGTGCAGCATATTTCCTCCCCTCTCATCCATCCCCCTTGTGCAGTATCTTTCTAGCCCTCCCTCCCATCCCTTGTGCAGCAGAACCCTTGCAGCTTCTATCCCTCCCTTCCTCTCATCCCCCCCGTGTAGCATCTTTCTATCCTCTCCTCCACCCGCTAACCCATCTCTGCCTCCCATCTAAACTGCAAGACAGGAATACCTTATAACAAACCGGCAGCGTCAGCATTCGGAATGCTGATGACATCATCATCAGAGGAACGCCCAGAAGATAGGCCACGAAGCAGCCTGTGTAGATTGCTGCCGAGTGCCAATGCTGCCAGTTTATTATAAGGTATTCCTGTCTCGCGGTCAGAAGGGAGGGAGAGATGGGTTAGCGGGAAGAGGGGGTGCACGGCGGGGGAAGCGCTGTTGCTGCTGGTGACTAGGACTTATTTTCAGGGTAGGTCTTATTTTCGGGGAACCACGGTAGTAGTCAGTGGCGTAGCAAGGATGACTGGCACCTGGGGCGGTGGGCCTCTCTCCTGCCCTCTTCCCTGCCCCCCTTCCCTGTGTTTTTTCAACTTTGGCATGAGCAGCAATGAATGCGCTGCCCGTGTTGGTTTCGGAGCTCTGTCTGACGTCACTTCCTCCCAGAAGTGACGTCAGAGAAAGCGCTGAAGCTGAGGTGCATCCTAAAGTCTGGGTTAAGAACTAAGGAGTGGGTCTAGCCAGTGTCATACATCCTAAGGCAGAGCTTTAGGATATTTGGGATTAGCTGGATTCAAGCCTTAGTGTCTGCCTTGGGGCCCAGCATGTCTTCACTGTCCTCCACACACTGCTCTCTGCATCCAGCTTAAAGGACATCTTCTTGATGGTTCTTTCGCCTATGGAAATGGTTTACTCACTTGAACCAGCAACAGGCCTTAGCACACCACAGCGACCTAGCTTTTAATTGGTGGGTGGTGCCTCTGGGGAAAGGAAGTGAGGGCATGGGTAGGATTGCCAGACATCTGGATTTACCAAGATATGTCCTCTTTTTAGAAGACTGTCTGGGTGTCCAGAAGGATTTTTAAAAAGCAGCAGTTCATCTGGGTCTTCGAGTTTGGGGCCACATCTGGAGGGCCTCTGAACATGTGTGGATGTGACACAATGAACATGTGCACATGCATGCAACATCATTGCATCACATCTGTGCCTGCTCAGAGGCCCTCCAGACATAGCTCTGAGCTCGAGAAGAGGTTTGGGAGGTGGGGCTGGGGCAGAATGGGGTATGATTGAAGCAGAACAGGGTAGAGCTGGGGTAGGCTTATCAGACGTCCAAACTTACCCGGACATGTCCTCTTTTTAGAGGACATGTCCGGACAGCTTTTCTAAACCCGGCACTTAGTCCAGGTTTTGAAAAGCTTCCGGCTGGGAGCGAAGTCGGGAGGGCATCTGTGCATGTGGGGGAGGCAATGTGATGTCACATGCATGCATGTGATGTCATCGTGTCACACATGCGCAGATGCCCTCCAATAGCCGCTTCAAACGAGTGAACAGGTTGAGGGGGGGGGGGCAGTGCTGTGGGCTGGGTTGGAGCATAATGGGGCGTGACTCTGGCAGAACGGGGCGGGGCCATGCGGAATTGGTGGGCCTGGAGGCATGGCCATGGGTCCGGGTTTTACTTCCGTAAAGTCTGGTAACCCTAAGCTGGGGTGGTGCGGGGCAGGGCGGGGCCAGGGTCACATTGCTGGGTTTCAGCTTAACAAAATCTGGTGAACCTAGGCATGGGTAAGATCAATGGAGGGTCCAGGCTAGTGAGGCTCAGTTTCCTTGGAGAGATGAAATCAGGCCAGGAAAGAAAGCAGTACTAGAAAAGTGGAAACTAAGGGGGGAATTCATAAAGTGGCACTAATCAATTTAGCATGCCCTAAACGCCAAGTCGCCCATTATATTCTTATGGGCATCTTAGCATTTAGCATGTGCTAAGTCAGTGTCCTTTGATGAATTCCTCTCTAAGCGGCCAGCAATGCCACATGATGTGTGCCTAAACTTTAAAATGTTCTACTGCCTTTTCACACCTGTTTTCTTGTCCCCCAAATTGTTTCTTGTTCAGGGTCTCTTTGCGCATATCACAACGCTGATGAATAAAGGTTATCAAGAAGCAGAACGAGGGAGCGACATGAAGAAATCAGCAAACCCTGAGAAGGCAGACACCTTCAGCATTGGCTCCATCCAGAACAGCGTTTAGAGGACATGCCAACCTGGCTTACTCTCCTTTACAGTTACCCCGACGCCGTTTTTCTCAAATGCTGCCCTCCAAACTCTGAACCCGGATCCTTGTACTTTCTCGTGCTACGTCCTCGGGTTTCCGCTATACCTGGGAAGGGATATTCTCCGTTACGAGAATTCCCATGCTACATACTGGCACACCCCAGCATCTTCTTCATTGGACTCTTCCTAGTTTACTCTTTTTGAAAGATATGACGCAGTATAAATTTTCTTTATTCTATGTAAATCATATTTTATAGTAAATGCTGTTGACTTTTTTTTCTTACCTGACATTTCCAAACAAGATATTTACAGACTGTGTAGCACAGAAAAAGGTACACTGTGATATTATTTTGATGTTGGAGTTGGGAGGGGGGGGAAAGCGATTATTTGTGCTTAATCTTTGTTTGAAGCTGGGTGGGAGAGTTTTGAGCCCTTAACTTTACTGAATGGACAGGCTTGAAACTGAATGGTTACCACTGAATAGGATATTTTTCATGTTACATACTACTATAAGAGTAATTCAAAGGTAATTAACCCAACTTTGTTCGTGCCACATGCAGCTAACAGTACATAGATTCCACAGTACATGACCTTTTAATCATGCAGGGGAAAAAGAGAAGTTCCTACAGTCTTTTTTTAGGGCAGGAGAGGAAAACAGCACATGGACATTTAGGCACAGATTCTGCAAAATACACCTAAAGATAGGCACCTAGATTGGTGCGCCTAACTTATTTATTTTAAAAGCTTAATTGGTGCCGATAACAAGCTTAATGGGCTTAAATTAAAACTAATTGCTTTCTAAGTGCCTACCGCTTTCAGCTAGGCGCCTAATCCAAGAAGCCTACCAGAAAGTGGGCATGGTTAAGGACAGATTGTGGGTGTTTTGCCATGTAGGCACCGGAATTTAGGCCACGGAAACCCTGGCATACCTAGGGGGCGCCGAAGGTTTTGATGCCCACTGGTGCTTAAGTCCAATTTAGGTGCTGCTAGGTGTGATTCTATAAACCAGTGTCTCGCAAACTTTGTGAGCCGGCGGCACACTAATTTGGGGCGGCGGCTTGAGGGCATCCAGAAGTGCGTGGATGTTGATACGATGACATCACGCCAACATCTGCGCATGCGTGGAGGCCCTGTGACGCCAGTGGGGGTGTGTTGAAAAAGAAAAGGCGCAGGGAGAAGAGGCGCCAGCTGACTGCCTACAGGACATGCCTCTCGCCGTGAGAGGCACGTCCTGTGGGCAGTCAGCTGGCGGCTCCTCCCTGGCATCCGGAATCTTCCGGAGCACACTAGTGTGCCGCGGCACACAGTGTGCGATACACTGCTATAAACGGTGCCTAACTCATGACTGACATGCGCTACACACCGCACCCCTCAGCGCCTATGTTTTAGATGTCGTTTATAGACTCAAGACCTTATAGGTTAATATTAAGCCAGCAGCAGTCAGTATTTTTTAAATGCTAACCATCGCTTCCAAAATTCTTCCCAGAGATTCAGTGCTGAGCCATGACCAAGTATGTGCAGACAGATGACACTTAACCAGATAAGTGCCAATATTCAGCCCTTAAGCAGTTAAATTAAACCAGCCAAAGATAGGACTGCTATTGATACGATCCTATTTGGCCACTTAAGTTAAGGCTCCTTTTACAAAGCCCGTGGTATTGATTCCACGGTTGCAAATTCATGGAAGGCCATTCAATTCCTCTGGGCTTCTGTGCATTTGCTGCAGGAGAATTGCAACCACGGCTTTGTGAAAGGGGCCTTTAACCAGTTAAAGGGTAAATGTTGGCACTCACGCGATCTTTAGCGGCTAGGGGGAAATTCAGATGTACAGTGCTATCCAAATTAAATACCTCTGAATATTCCCTTGGGCCTTGGTCACCGAGCATTAACCAGTTGTGAGCCTCTCTTACCAGTAAAGTTCAAGGTCAATTTATTTTATATACTGCAAATATAATACCAGGGTTAAAATATAAGCGGTTTACGCTATCATAAAAAAAGGTGGGAAAACAAACTAAGACCATTATCAAGGACGAGGTCTACAAGCATCAATAGAAGTATGAGGAAAGAACGAAAAGGTTAGACCACAATGAAATCTAGGGTATGGAGAAAGGGAAAAGGATAAAGCATTACCCTCACCCCTTTTACTAAACTGTGATAGCGGTTATTAGCGCAGGGAGCTGCGCTGAATCCTCCGCACTGCTCCCAACGCTCATAGAGCTCCTATGAGCGTTGGGAGCAGCGCAGCTCCCTGCACTAATAACCGCAATCACAGTTTAGTAAAAAGGGGGGCTGTAGGTTAGGACAAAAAAGAGGGGTTTCCTTTTTTAAAAAATTGTAATCTGTTCTGTCGAACTGTGAACAGAATGCCTGTAAGAAATAGAAAGCTTTTAAATGAGCCTTAAATTTTGAAAACGAGCTTTCGTTGCGAAGGTAGTGTGGTAGAGAGTTCCAGAGTGTAGGTGCTATAACCAAGAAAAAAGAATTCTTGTGGACATCAAGAAATAGTTGTCTGAATGATGGGACAGTTAGCAATTGTTGTGAGGATCGGAGGGCTCTCTGTGGAGAATAATAAACCAAAAAGCTGAGTAAGAATGAAGGAATACCACTTGATGGTATCTGGTAAGAAATAAATAAATAAATGCAAAATGAATATCCAGTTAATTAAATTGCAACACCCAAATGGTAAAAAAAAAGCCCTTTCCGTTTCCAATAAAACCATCAAAATTTTTAGCACCTGTGATATTCATTCATTTAAACCACACATGGACCTTTATCTATTTTTACCCACTGTGTTGGTTTAAATGAATGAATATCATTTGGGTGTTGAAATCTGGTAAGAAAGAACATTGTATTTGAAAGGAATACAGTATGAAATGAGCAGAATGTGTTCAGCTTTTAGAAGAGGAGTGACGTGATCAAACTTTGACCGACGATAAAGTAGTCTTACTGCAGTATTTTGAACTATTAACTCACTCTGAATATCGAGCCCTTAGTTTTGAAATGTATGTGTATGTTATTTGCCCCTTCTCTTCTGTCACCCACACAAATCACAGGTGCTAAGCATTTTGATGCTTTTATTGGAAACGGAAAGGGCTTTTTTTTTTCCAATAGTAGCTCAGGGTGAGTTACATTCAGAAACACTAGGAATTTCCCTATTACTGGAGGGCTCACAATCTAAGGGCCCCTTTTATGAAGCCACAGTAGCAATTTCTGGTGCCGCTTCGTCATATTTGCCGCGCCAGGATTCATTACCACGGCTTTGTAATAGGGGCCCTAAGTTTGTAACTGAAGTAGCTGGAGGGTTAAGTGATTTGCCCAAGGTTGTCAGTGGGATTTGAACTCTGGCTTCCATGGAGCTAAGTCCACTCCAATAACCACTAGGCTAGAACTTTACAATTGCTCCTTTTCAGTAGCATAGTAAGGGGGGGCAGAAGGAGTGGCCGCTAGCACATCTCCATCCCCCATGCCACGCTCGCACCCTCCCTTCCCCGCCTCTCTTTAAAATCTTCACTAGCGTGAGCAACTACTCTAGCCTACTGTTCGCGCTGGCTTGGCTCCCTCTGAAATCACTTTCGAGTTGCGGGTCCAGGAAGTGACATCAGAGGGAAAGCCAGCACAAGCAGCAGGCCAGAGAAGCTGCTCGCGCTGGCAAAAATTTAAAGAGGTACAGGGGTGGGAAGGGAGGCCGTGAGTATGGCGTGGTGGTGGGGGGGGAGGGGGCACCACTGCCCTGGGTGCCTCCTACCCTTGCTACACAACTGCTCCTTTTCAAAGTGAAATAATGCAGGCTGCTTTTCTTTCAAAATCAACATAATGTATGCATCTAAATCACTTTTGTAACTTGCAACTATTCAGGCTTTTTGAAAAATTATCCTCCTTGCTGAGTGAATATTAAATAAACATTTTCTGATAATATGACTGCCAGAGAGATTTGCCTTATCCCGGTCATGTTTGCATCCTGAGGGGAGACAACCATCAAAAAAGTCTAGTGAATACATGCTTTACCTACCCCTGCCCTGAACAAACTGGATGTAAAAAAAATGAGACGAATCTCTTTGTACAGCACAGCTGAACTACCTGCAGTTGTAAGAACAGCTTTAATAATCAGCTGCAAATGAAGAACCTGAGAACCAGTAGCCAGTGTTCCTAATGGAGAAGAAAAGACAGGCTGAAGAGAAAGGCAGAACAGAGAATGTCGTATTTTGATGTTTAAACACGGAAAAGAGGAAATGCCTGAGACACAAAATTAGATTGACATTTTGGTGTGCTTCAGATTTGTTAAAGATGGTGGCAAAGCACAAAAATTTAGGAGGCAATATACAGCCGCTAAGGGCCAGTATTTTTTTTTAAAAACCCTGGTCACTGCAGGCTGAACTGTGGTTGGAAATATACCTCCCAACCCCTTTTACAAAAACGTAGTGCATTTTTTTAGTGCCAGCCACGACGGTAACAGCTCCTACGCTCATAGGAATTCTATGAGCGTTGGAGCTGTTACTGCTGCGGCCAGCGCTAAAAACTGCGCTAGGCTTTTGTAAAAGGGGATGGGGGGGATAGTGCCAGCCTCTATCTACCTCTGAATATCTGTGACTGTGACCTTGGATTACTGTCAGCTAGCTGGTTTCTGGCCATCCATCCACTTTTGGTCAGCAAATGAGTACCCAGCATTAGCTGAGAGGTAAAAATGACTGGGGAAGGCAATGGAAAACCACCCCAGTAATAATTGCCAAGAAACCATCACATAAGTCAATCACAACTTGGCACATATGTATAGGGAACTCTCTTTAATCCTTCCCTTACACAAATAGCTACTGGGTTAACTTAAGACAGACATTTTACTGTCCCAAATTAATTGGATAATTTATCTGGGTACTGCCACTGTATACTGGCAGTACTCAGGGAATTTGCCCCCAGTCTGCCTCCACACTAACCGGATAGTGCTATAGCAGTCTTCCAAATTTTTCACAACACTATCCACTGAATATAAGCCCCTTCATTTCTAGCACATCAGTTCTTACCTAAATTACCCAACTTCAAGCAGATCTAACCAAGGGCTCCTTTTACAAAACTGTGGTAGCGATGCTGCCATGGTAAATACACTGAAGCTCATAGGAATTGAATAGGCTTTGGTGCATTTACAGTGGCTTTGTATATGGGGCCCCAGAAACCTTACAAAGCAGGAACATCTTGAATGCCTTGAAAAAAAAGACAGCAAGTTCTGTTCCTCTCACAAGACCAAACAATAGCTCATTCCAGAGTAAAGTATCTGTTACTATCTTCTGCATAATTCTGCTAATAACACAGCCTTCACCCAAAAATAATTTGTAGGCTTCACAATCAGGGTGATCAATAAGTTGGTTTGTAGTCCTGAAAAGCTCACAGGATGCTTTAAGGAGTCTCATATTTTAAATCTTAACAAATCGATTCTGGAAGAGATCAGACCGGCTATGTCACTCCAAGCCCAAATGATGAAGTTACAACTGTCTTATTTTGGTCACGGCGCCAGAAGAGAAAGATCATTGGAGAAGGACATCATGTTTGGGAAGATCAAAGGAACCAGGCGAAGAGGGCGTCCCGCAACCAGATGACTGGACATGTTGGAAAACCAACCATGGAGATGACGCTGGAGGACCTTTCTGGACTAGCACAAAACGGATTTCTTTTGAGATCTGTAATTCATTAAGTCGCTAGGACTCAAGCACAAGTCGATGGCACCTAAAGTGTAGTTACTTACTTGTAACGTAGGTTCTCCGTGGACAGCAGGCTGACTACCCTGCTGTCCACGGAGAACCTACGTTACAGGTAAGTAACTACACTTTCTGGACTAGCACAAAACGGATTTCTTTTGAGATCTGTAATTCATTAAGTCGCTAGGACTCAAGCACAAGTCGATGGCACCTAAAGTGTAGTTACTTACTTGTAACGTAGGTTCTCCGTGGACAGCAAGCTGACTACCCTGCTGTCCACAGAGAACCTACGTTACAGGTAAGTAACTACACTTTCTGGACTAGCACAAAACGGATTTCTTTTGAGATCTGTAATTCATTAAGTCGCTAGGTCTCAAGCACAAGTCGATGGCACCTAAAGTGTAGTTACTTACTTGCAACGTAGGTTCTCCGTGGACAGCAGGCTGACTACCCTGCTGTCCACGGAGAACCTACGTTACAGGTAAGTAACTACACTTTCTGGACTAGCACAAAACGGATTTCTTTTGAGATCTGTAATTCATTAAGTCGCTAGGACTCAAGCACAAGTCGATGGCACCTAAAGTGTAGTTACTTACTTGTAACGTAGGTTCTCGGTGGACAGCAGGCTGACTACCCTGCTGTCCACGGAGAACCTACGTTACAGGTAAGTAACTACACTTTCTGGACTAGCACAAAACTGATTTCTTTTGAGATCTGTAATTCATTAAGTCGCTAGGACTCAAGCACAAGTCGATGGCACCTAAAGTGTAGTTACTTACTTGTAACGTAGGTTCTCCGTGGACAGCAGGCTGACTACCCTGCTGTCCACGGAGAACCTACGTTACAGGTAAGTAACTACACTTTCTGGACTAGCACAAAACGGATTTCTTTTGAGATCTGTAATTCATTAAGTCGCTAGGACTCAAGCACAAGTCGATGGCACCTAACTAACATATTTTATAAGTAAAGTAGTCATGCTTAGTAGATCTGGGTAAGGTTTAGATTTTGGAAATCCAGAGAGGGAGCAGAACTACAAATCCCCTCCTCCCACCACTTCCTACGTGGCGATCGCGTCACTCCCGACGTCAGCACGCTCGCGAAAACCTACGGTCGGTAACGCCCCTTCCCGCGGAAACCGGAAGCGGAAACCTGGAGCGCACATCCTGTGCGGGGTTGTGCTGGAGGAGGAGGAGGACTGCGCAGGAGCCGGCAGCGGGGAAGCTGAGTTTCCCGAGACGGTGACCCGTGGAAGGGGTGTGAGCAGGAAGAACCGGGCTACACCGTGAGACCTCGCCGTTGGTGGGTAGGTGTCCCTGCTGCGCCTTGAGCGTAGGAGGAAAGGGGGGGGGGGGCGTCTGCATAGAAAATCACTCTTGTCTCCTCTGGGTGCGAAACCGGCTCTGCGCGTGCCAGGCTCGAGCCCATCCCGATTTAAGGCCGTTCGGAGCCTGGTTGCAGAGACCTTTCGCAGCAGGGGCTGTCAAAAAAAAAGAAGCAATGTCGGTGGTAAAAAATCGCAGCGATTGAAAATGGGCTAAATTTATTTTGTCCACTCTGAGAGCATAAACAACTTGGAGGGGGGATGGGGGGGGAGTGTCGTTCTGGGGGTCAGAGCAAAGGCCTCGTTTAGCCCGTGTCTCTTCTCCGATAGTGGCCGATCCAGATCATCAGTAGGGTCACTGAGAGTAGATCCACTCGTGGTTGTACACACCCAGGGTTTAGAGGTGGCTTTCCAGAGTTTTTGACTAAAAAAAAAAAAATATATATATATGGGGGTTTCCTCCAGGAACTTGTCAAAAACCCTTTTTAAACTCTGCCGGTGCTGTGCGTTTTTTAACCACATCTTTTGACAGCATATTCCGCAGCTTATTTATATATTGAGTGGAAAAAGTATCAACTTGGATTTGTTTTAAATCTGTTATGAAGGACTGTTTACTCATTCAAGTAGTACCTTTTCTGGTGTCCTGTTGATTTAGTTAACTCCACCATATCCCGGCTCGGCCGTCTCTTCTTAACCTGTTTACACTTTATTCATAGGGGAGCTGTTAATACCCGCTTATCAGTTTGATTATTCTTGTCTGTTTTGCTCCATTTTTGTGAGATAGGCTGTTCCAGACTTACACACATTACTCAAAGTTGCATCATAAATCAATACAAAGACAGTGTAATAATATATCTTATTCTATATTCTTCTCCACATAATTCCCCACATTCTTAGTCCCTTTTCAACATATCCACAGTAACTCCAGTATATCTTCTGGCTGATGACTTCTAATATTGAGTTGAAATGTAATGTGGACAAATGAAAATTACACACATTACTCAAAGTTGCATCATAAATCAATACAAAGACAGTGTAATAATATATCTTATTCTATATTCTTCTCCACATAATTCCCCACAATCTTAGTCCCTTTTCAACATATCCACAGTAACTCCAGTATATCTTCTGGCTGATGACTTCTAATATTGAGTTGAAATGTAATGTGGACAAATGAAAAATGTATCTGTCATTTAGATGCCCAAGTCACATGGAATCTTCTTCCAATGCCTCATAACCTGCTTGATTTAAATTTGTGGATGAGACAAAATTATTCCATAACATCAATACATATCTTTTCAGATCGTATCCAAATATGTTAAACAGAACCATTATAAACCTTTTCCATTAAAAAAACTACCAATTTAATTCCACTCTGTTTTCTATCTTTTAACCAGTTACCAATTCACAGTACCTCTTTTATGTAGCATGTAGACCAGATCTCGGCAAGATGACAAATTACTGTAGAAATATGAAAGGAAGAAAAAAAAGTCATACCGCTTGTACATGGCTTGGGACTAGCATTAGGACTAATGATAGTGGTGTCAATAAAATAGACGAAGGCTATTCAGATGTTTCACCTGGAGGTCCAGAAATGTCTGTGAACAGTATGCACATCATTTCTTGTATTTTTATATAAATACTGTACTAAAGTATATAACTTTAACAGTTAATACAGTAAGTAGACTCTTAGTTAACTGGCATCCATGGGGATTGATAGATGACGGATAAATGTAGTTTCTGGTTGCTTAAGAGTCACTATTAAAAATAGACCTAACTAATAAATACTATACCACATACTATGCCATACCATAAACTGTTCCAGACAAACTGCCGGACATGTGGTAGGTAAAGCATGGGCATACTCAGGTGTGGCGTGCCAAGTTTATACTTAAATTTCCACCAGAAATTGATTTTTATTTTTATTTAAAGTGTCATAATATTTCTTTGATTTTTTTTTTTTTTTTTTGCTGGTTGCTTGAGAGTTCTGGTTGCTTGTGTACAAACATATGGGCTCATTTTCAAAGCATATAGATACTAAAAGGCTTTGAAAATGAGCCCCATAATCTTTTCTTTTCACAAAATTCCAATATTAGTAAAAGGAGTCCAATACCTCAGTGAGATCAATGAAACCTGTTCTTAAGCTTCAGCATGTCTTTATAATTTGGAGAATAAGGAGTCTGTGCAATTCTTAACGCCCAGTGTAAATGCTCCAGCCCCTTCTCCTATCTTCCTTCCTCTCTCCCTTTCCAGCTCCAGCCCCTTCTCTCTCCTATTCCCCTTTTTCAACCCAAAATTCCAGCTTAGCTCCTTCTCTCCCTTTTCAGCTCTATTCCAACTCCAGCACCCTTCTCTCACCTAACCCCCCAAGTTCCAACTCCTCCTCCCACCTCCCTTCCTTCCTTTTCAGTACCTTCTACCATCTGCAGTCAGCACTGAAAGCAATCTGAAGACATGTGGGGGACCAGCTTTCTCTGTGTGCCGCCAATAGCTAGGCCAGTCACACCTCCTCTGAGGTAAACTTCCTGCATCGGAGAGCTAGCAGTGGTGGCACACAGAGAAAGCTGTTCCCATACATCTTTGCATCACTTTTAATGCTGAAGCCAACCTGGGAAGAAACCTCTCAATGGGAGAGTAGGGAAGGTAGCAATTGGGGCTTGGGGTGCCAGCACCTCCATAGTCCACTTATGAAGGCTTAGGTGTCCTGAACCAAGATTGCCATCTGCCATTTGCGTAGCCCTGATGTAGACCCTTGATCACATCTATGAGTATATCTGTACACCTCGATAAACATATTCAGGGACTCTCCCGAATAAGAGACTACTGTAGCTATAGTTATATAAACCTCTTTAAGACAAAAATGTTGGGTTTTTTTTAAATGCAACACATCCTATATTGGAATCATGAGAGTTCATAGAGAGACAATCTGGAAAATGCACCTTCCTAGTTTGCTAGTTTATATTAGTTCGTATGAGCTCCTCATGGAAAACTTTTGTACAATGCAAGTATTAAGATTAGTGTTAGCAATAAACCCAGTTAATATTCAGTATTCCGTGGCTTATGAGTGAGATTCATTTCCTGTCATGGTATGTGTAAAACCAATTCAGTTTGAAGACTGGAATCATGGAAGAAATATCTAATACTTTGTAAGATTAAAAATATCAATAAATATAAGGTACCAAGAGAGAGAGAGAGAGACATAGAAACAATAAAAAAATATATCTATAATAAAAATTTGACCCTGGCCTTTGGATATGGTATTGTCCAGTGTGTATAACTGGCTAGAACAGGGGTCTGCAACCTTTAAGACATAAAGAGCCACTTGGACCCGTTTTCGAAAAGAAAAAAAAAACTTGGAGCCGCAAAACCATTATAAAACAAATCTAACGCTGCATATATTGTTTCTTATCTTAATGCTATATACAGGATCACTAAATTGAAAATAAAATCATTTTTCCTACCTTTGCTATTTGGTGATTTCATGAGTCTCTGGTTGCACTTTCTTCTTCTGACTGTACATCCAATCTTTCTTCCTTTCTTTCAGCCTCCTGTATGTTTCCTCTCCTCCAGACCTCATTCTCTCCCCCAACTTTTTCTTTCTGTCTCCCTGTTCCCCCTTCTTTCTGTCTCCGTGCCGTCCCCCAAGCCACTCGGTTTGCTGCCACCGCAATCGGGGAACAGCCCCCAAGCCACCGCCGTCCCAAGCTTTCCCTGCAGAAGTGTTGCGCTGACCAGCATTCCGCTCCCTGACGTCAATTCTGACGTAGGAGAGGAAGTTCCGGGCCAACAAAGCATTTCTCCTCATTCCATCCAGCCTGAGCCCCATCTCTCCTTGATCCAGCATTTCCCTTCTGTGTCTGTCAGAATTACCATTCCACCTATTTTCCAGCATCACCCTTCTTTGTGTCCATCTCACCTATATCCCTATCTCACCACTTTTTCAGAATCTTCATTTGTCTCTGTCCTTATCTTTACGCCATGTTCACCATTTGCCCTTTCAATGTCTTTATCTCCCCCCACACACTTTTTCAGCATTACTTCTATGTCTCTATTTCACCTCCTCTTCATGTCCCCTCTGTATCTCTATCCTTATTCAGTAGGTCCTGCTTACCCTTTCTCTTCTTTGTGTCACTATCTCCATTTTCAGCTTTCCCCCCTTTTCCTTTGTTAATGCACCCTGTAGCCAGAATCTTTCTACCCTCCCTCCACTCCGGCCCAGCCCAGTATGAAATATTTCCTTTTGTTTCCCTCCCCTCTCTCTTTCTCTCTCTCTTCTCCTCCCTCACCCACGAGTCCTGCATCTGGCCCTCTCCCTTCTACCTGCACCTGGCAACACCCCCCTGCTCCGCGGCTCTCTTCAGCAACTCGTCAGCAGCAGTGATCAAGACAAGCTGCCGACATCGAGGCCTTCCCTCTACGAGTCCCGCCTTTGTGGAAAAAGGAAGTTGAAACAAGCGGGACTCACAGAGGGTAGGCCCCGACGTCAGAAGCTTGTGTCGATCGCTGCTGCTGAGTTGCCGAAGAGAGCCGCGGAGCAGGGGATGTGGCCGGAAGCAGGTAGAAGGGAGAGGGAGATAGGAAGGCTGTAGATCTCCGGAGCATGACACCGACCCCGGCCAGGATGATTTCTTTTTCAGGCACCTTACAAGTCCAGCGTCGCGGGAGAAATAGCCATGCTGAGCAGTGAGCTCAGCACTACACAGATGAAAGCCTTGCTTGCTGATTGGTCCGGCGGCACGGCGGGGCGGGGCCGCCGGACCAATCAGCAAGCAAGGCTTTCATCTGTGTATGTGCTGAGCTCACTGCTCAGCATGGCTATTTCCCGCCGCGACGCTGGACTTAAGCTGCATGCCTGCGTGACACACTACCGGAGCCGCAGCAAAGGTGGAAAAGAGCCGCATGCGGCTCTGGAGCCGCAGGTTGCCGACCCCCGGGCTAGAAGAATACACCTGTTTGGAGGTAGTGTCACTCAATACTCATCCTATGCAGACACTTTGCTTTAGTGATATTTTGGGCTCCTTTTACTAAGGGGTCCTTTTATCAAGGCGCAGTAAGTAAGGGTTTAACACGCGGAATATCGCACATTAAACCACCTGCCGTGCTAGTCGCTAACGCCTCCATTGACAAGGCGTTAATTTTTTGGCTTGCCGCAGGGGTTAGCGCGTGATGAAATGTCCGCGCTAACCTCCGTAGCACACCTTGATAAAAGGAGCCCTAAGCTGCGTTAGGGCATTAACACATGGAGTAGCGCGCGCTAGACGCTAACGCCAGCATTGAGCTGGCGTTAGTTCTAGCCACGTAGCGCGCGCTAATCTGCATGCGCTAAAAACGCTAGCGCACCTTAGTAAAAGGAGCCCTTTATGTTTTGCTTTTTATTAAACTATCTCTTAGTGCTTTGCTGTAATACGGTATTTCATTTGAAATCATAATTTGTGCATATTAATCACATTCATATGTTATTTGTCACTAGTACATTATTTATGGATTTTATATAAGGATTATTACATTCATTTCTAAATCTATTTTTACATAAGGGATTATTGTATATTACATTTTATTTATTCAATTTTCTATACCGTTCTCCCAGGGAAGCTCAGAATGGTTTACATAGATTTATTCAGGTACTCATGCATTTTTCCCTCTTTGTCCCGACTGGCTCACAATCTGTCTAATATACTTGGGGCAATGGGGGGACCAAGTGACTTGCCCAGGGTCGCAAGGAGCAGTGTGGGTTTGAACCCCCGACCTCAGGGTGCTGTGGTAACTCTAAACCCTCTGCCACACTCTTAGACATAGTATAGTAGAAGGTAGCATGTCAAACATTGACAATGATGGCAAAACATAGTTAATAAAGCATGGTAAAAACATATGATAGAACATGATATGGTGAGACATAGCATGGCAAGCATGGTACGGCAAACATAGCATTACAAAGTGTGGCTAACATAGTATGACACAATTTTGCAAAAATAGTAATGCAGGAACATAAGAAGTTGCCTCCGCTGAGTCAGACCAGAGGTCCATCTCGCCCAGCGGTCCGCTCCCGCAGCGGCCCATCATGCCTATTGCCTGAGCAGTGGTCCCTGACTATTTCTTTAACCTACCTCTACTCCTATCCCTATAACCTACCTCTACTTCTATCTGTACCCCTCAATCCCTTTGTCCTATAGGAACCTATCCAAACCTTCTTTGAAGCTCTGTAACGTGCTCCTGCCTATCACAGCCTCCGGAAGCGCGTTCCATGTATCCACCACCCTATGGGTGAAAAAGAACTTCCTAGCGTTTGTCCTAAACCTGTCCCCTTTAAATTTCTCCGAGTGCCCCCTTGTACTTGTGGTTCCCCATAATTTGAAAAATCTGTCCCTATCTACTTTTTCTATGCCCTTCAGGATCTTGAAGGTTTCTATCATGTCTCCTCTAAGTCTCCGCTTCTCCAGGGAGAACAGCCCTAGCTTTTTCAGTCTGTCAGTATATGAGAGGTTCTCCATACCTTTTATCAGCTTAGTTGCTCTTCTCTGGACTCCCTTAAGCACTGCCATGTCCTTCCTCAGGTACGGCAACCAGTACTGGACACAGTACTCCAGATGCGGGCGCACCATTGTACGATACAGTGGCAGGATGACTTCCTTTGTCCTGGCCGTGATACCCTTCTTAATGATACCCAACATTTTGTTTGCTTTCCTTGAGGCTGTGGCGCACTGTGCCGAAGCCTTCAGTGTTGTGTCTACCATCACTCCCAGGTCTCTTTCAAGGTTACTTACCCCTAGCAGTGATCCCCCCATTTTGTAAGTGAACATCGGGTTTTTTTCCCCTACATGCATGACCTTGCATTTCTCTATGTTGAAGCTCATTTGCCACTTTTTGGCCCACTCTTCCAGTGTCGTCAGATCCTTTTGTAGATCTTCGCAGTCTTCCGTGGTTTTAACCCTGCTGTATAGTTTGGTGTCATCCGCAAATTTAATGACCTCACATTTTGTTCCCGCCTCCAGGTCGTTAATAAATATATTGAACAGGAGCGGTCCCAGCACCGACCCCTGCGGAACTCCACTTGTGACCCATTGCCAGTCTGAGTAATGGCCCTTTACTCCAACCCTCTGTCTCCTGTCTGCCAGCCAGTTTTTGATCCATTGGTGGACCTCCCCTTGCACCCCGTGGTTCCATAGCTTCTTAAGCAGTCTTTCGTGTGGTACCTTGTCAAAGGCTTTTTGGAAGTCAAGGTAGATAATGTCTATGGATTCCCCTTTATCCACCTGGCTGTTTACCCCCTCAAAGAAGTGCAATAAGTTTGTGAGGCATGACCTACCCTTGCAGAAGCCATGCTGACTCGACTCTAGCTGCCCATTGTTTTCGATGTGTTCACAGATGCTATCCTTAACCAGCGCTTCCATCATCTTTCCCGGGACCTAGGTCAAGCTCACCGGCCCGTAGTTTCCCGGGTCACCCCTTGAACCCTTCTTGAAGATGGACGTGACATTTGCTATTTTCCAGTCTTCCAGGATCTCTCCAGTTTTTAAGGATAGGTTGCATATTTGTCGAAGTGGCTCTGCTATTTCGTTCCTTAGTTCCTTGAGTACCCTTGGGTGAATGGCCTCCTGTCCTAGCGATTTGTCGCTCTTTAGCCTGTCTATCTGCCTGAGGACATCCTCTTGGCTTACCTCTAGTTGGACCAGCTTATCATCATGATCTCCATTTACGATCTTTTCGGGTTCCGGAATGTTGGTTGTGTCCTCCCTCGTGAAGACTGATGTGAAGAACTCATTCAACTTGTCAGCTATCTCGTTTTCCTCTTTTACCACTCCCTTTCTGTCTCCTTCATCCAAGGGTCCCACTTCTTCCCTTGCTGGTTGCTTCCCCTTAATGTACTTGAAGAATGATTTGAAGTTTGTTGCTTCCCCCGCCAGTCTCTCTTCATACTCTCTTTTTGCTTTCCTAACCACTCGGTGACACTCTCTTTGGTGTTCTTTGTGCTCCTTTTGGTTGTCCTTTGTTTGGTCCTTTTTCCATTTTTTGAATGATGCTTTCTTGTCACTTATCGCCTTTTTCACTGCATTTGTTATCCACACTGGGTTTTTTGTTCTATTTTTTTTTGCACCCTTTCGTGAACTTGGGGACACACAGGTTCTGTGCTTCGTGCACTGTGCCCTTGAGTAGGGTCCAGGCTTTTTCTACGGACTCCATCTTCCTTGTGTTGCCGTTGAGTTTCTTTCCCACCATTTTCCTCATGGCATCATAATTCCCTTTTTTGAAGTTGAGTGCTGTCGTTGTGGTTCTTTTCACCTTTGATGATCCAATTTCTAGCATGCATGCATGATGCAACATAGCATGGCAGACAGTATGGCAAAACATAGTATGGTAATTATGGCGTATAGTAGTAAGACAAAGATAGCGAATAGTATGGTTAGTCATAGGACGAAGCACATGGGTTTGTGACTTGAGACAGTGGAGGGCTGGGGCACTTTGTTAGAAGTTTCAGGGAATTTTGATTAGTGTACTCTCATAGAGGGTCAGAGGAAGAGGTGAGTTTTTATTTCTTTCCTGAAGTTCAATAGATTTTCTAATGATCTTACGTGGATAGGTAGTGTGATTAAGATCTTTTTCGGGTGTTCTCAAGGTGGAGGGTGCATCCTGAGAGTGTGTATAATCACTTCTTGTGAGCAAAGCGGTTGATTTGGGGTGTAGGGCAGAAGTTTGAAGGCCATCTAGACCGCTGCCATGTTGTGGAAGAGTTTGAAGACCATTATTAGGCTTTTGAATATACAGTACATTGTTTGTCGATTGGCAGCCAGTGGGCAGTGCTCAATGCTGGGGCGATCAGGTCTTGTATGTGGAGATTCTTCAGGAGTTGGATGGCAGCATTTTGTACTCATAGTCGATGGAGGTTTTTTGTTGTGAGCTTTTTAGGAGCGCATTGCAGTAGTCCATCTTGAGAGGATGAAGGCGTAGAGTAATTGAGAGAAGTCCAGTTCTGAGAAGTATTGTCTGATTTTCCGTAGTTGCCAGAGGTAGTAGAAACGAGGTGGATACTACTTGGGAGATATGGTCAGAGAGTGAAAGTTCGCTGTCAAGGATCACCCCTAGGCTGTGTACTTTCTTTGGCCGTCAGGCTGATTCCCAAGAGATTGACAGGTGGGCGAGTTCAGCTTCACCTCTCCGTATCCAGAGGAGCTCGATTTCTTTTGCCACATTTAGTCACGCAAGAACTGACGCAGTCATTCTGAAAGCGGGGCGGGCCCAGGCAGCAGCGCAGACTGCACGCTCCTGCTGGCCCATACACCGCTGGATTACCAGGCTTAAGGGGCGGGGGGAGGGGTTAAAAGGAAGGGTGGGCGGTGTTTTAAAAAAGGTACCGGGGGTGTCATCTTCGCTCCATAAGATGCACCCCCTTTTAAAAAGTGCATCTTATGGACTGAAAAATACGGTAACTGGCATTTCTATCCCTCTCACAGTGTTATTTGGTTTTATAGCCTGTCCTCCCAGAAGAGCTCAGAACAGAATACAGAGTTACATATGTGGTACATCATTGGTGTGCTGTTACAGTTGCAGGTGCATAATATATGGTGCAAAAGGAATTGAGGTCTCCATACAAGGAGTAAGTGATGTAGGGAAGAAGGTGTAAGGGTAAGGTATAAGAAGACACTAGTTGATAAATGCTAGATTTGTTTTATATCTATACAGGTTACAGTTAATACCAGACTTTCTAGATGGTGATCCTGGATACAATTGAATGGAAATTTACAAACAAGGAAGTTTGAGAATATAAGTGGGGGAGGATATCTGGTTAGAGGCATAAGTTTGGCTAAGTTGTTTTTGTTTAGATATTTGGTTTGGGGATACATTTTGTATTTGACCCATTGCATCAGATTACTGCTGGCTCCAGAATTTACAGGTTCTGTGTAGCTTCTTGGTTGTGAGGTGTTGGTCAGAGGAGTTAAGTAAACAGTTTGATGTAAAAATAAATGCAATAAAAAACAAAGATTACTCTTTGAAAAAAGAAATACAGGATACTTTATTTATTTATTTATTTGGATTTCTATCCCGTCCTCCCAGTAGCTCAGAACGGTCTACAAATGAACATACACAGTGGAGAGTAAATAGACATATAAGTAATACAACAGGTTTAGTGATTGGATTTATAGATTTTGGAGAGAATTAAATACAGGGAGAGTATAGCAGAAAGAGAGAGGGGGGAAATACAGTAGTTTAGTTTAAGGAAAGTTATATGCGTTTAGGTACAATTTGTTGGTGGAGAGAGTAAGAGAGGGTTATATTGGAGTTTTGGGGAGGAGATAGGAGGGTGGGGGGGGGCGTAAGGGGGGGAGAAGACAGAGGAGATCTTTAGTTGAAGAGGAGGGTCTTTACCGATTTCCTGAAAGTTAATAATGAGTTCTGTTGTCTAAGTTGGGGGGGGAGTTGGTTCCAAAGGTGTGGAATGAAGTGGCTGTAGGATCGTTTGTGGGCAGTTTCTGTGAGCAGGGATCTTCCGGGGGGGGTGCGTAGGCGTATCTCTGACTTTGAGCGGAGGGTGCGAGTGGGGTTGTAGATGGGAAGCTTGGATTTTATGTAGGAGGGGGTGGTGGAATAAATTCTCTTGTGGGCAATTGCCAGGGCTTTGAAAGTACAGCGTTGGCTAATTGGGAGCCAGTGTTCAGCATGGAGTGCCGGGGAGATGGAATCGTGGTAGTTGAGGTTGTGTAGGAGGCGGATGGCTGTATTTTGGACCCGTTGGAGGCGTTTGATATTATTTTTGGTTAGTCCATTAAATAGGGAGTTACAATAATCCATTCTGGAGAGGACATATGCGTATAGGAGTTGGGCGAGGTCTGGTGTGGAGATGTAGGGTTTGATCCTTTTCAGTTGGCGAAGGTAGTAGAAGGAGGTGGAGACTACTTGGGATATGTGGGCAGATAGGGATAGGTGTCCGTCTAGGGTTACTCCCAGGCTGCGAACTTGATCTGCTGCCGTTAGTAGAGTGGAATCCCATGTTAGTGTAGGTCGTAGGTATTTGGTGTTTTTGTTTCTGATCCATAGGAGTTCGGTTTTGGAGGCGTTAAGTTGAAGCTTGTTGTTTGACATCCAAGTTTTCATGTCAGTGAGGCAGAGTTCAAGGTTAGCAATTTGGGATGGCCGGTTTTCGCCTAAGGGGAGGAGCAGTTGGATGTCATCTGCATAAGAGTGGATTTTGATTTTATATTTTTGCGCTATATCGTTGACGGGTTTGATGTAGAGGTTGAATAGGAGGGGGAATAGAAGGGCGCCTTGAGGAACACCATATTTGATAGGCTTAGGGTTAGATTTATGTGTCCCTAGTAGGACAGTTTGGGTCCTTTGGAAACCCTCCCCCCAAAAAAACAAACAAACAAACAAAAACAACATCTTAATTACATAATATAGTCCACATAATGAGAGGGAACCTAAATAAAATCCAAGTGAAGTTGCAATTAAACATGAAAAATTCAAATAAAGAAATATAGAGATCAAACTGTTAATCTAATTCCAAATGACCAGAATTCTAACCATCATTATTAGGGGTCCTTAAGACAGTTTTGCCTTCCAAAAAGAATTGTAATTGATCTGGTTCATAAGAACATAAGAATTGCCGCTGCTGAGTCAGACCAGTGGTCCATCATGCCCAGCAGTCCGCTCACGCGGCGGCCCTCTGGTCAAAGACCAGCGCCCTAACTGAGACTAACCCTACCAACGTACGTCCTTGTTCAGCAGGAACTTGTCTAACTTTGTCTTGAATCCCTGGAGGGTGTTTTCTCCTATGACAGACTCCGGAAGAGCATTCCAGTTTTCCACCACTCTGGGTGAAGAAGAACTTCCTTACGTTTGTACGGAATCTATCCCCTTTCAACTTTAGAGAGTACCCTCTCGTTCTCCCTACCTTGGAGAGGGTGAACAACCTGTCCTTATCTACAAAGTCTATCCCCTTCAGTACCTTGAATGTTTCGATCATGTCCCCTCTCAATCTCCTCTGTTCGAGGGAGAAGAGGCCCAGATTCTCTAATCTTTCGCTGTACGGCAGCTCCTCCAACTCCTTAACCATCTTAGTTGCTCTTCTCTTAGTTGTTCCTTTCAAGTAGTACTGTGTCCTTCTTCATGTACGGCAACCAGTGCTGGACGCAGTACTCCAGGTGAGGGCGCACCATGGCCCGGTACAACGGCATGATAACCTTCTCCGATCTGTTCGTGATCCCCTTCTTTATCATTCCTAGCATTCTGTTTGCCCTTTTCGCCGCTGCCGCACATTGCACAGACGGCTTCATCGACATGTCAATCAGAACATATATCTGTTATTTTGAGGAAGAATATAACATTTGCATGGAAAGTGCAGTTGAAAGATAGTTCCAAAATTCAAAACAGATTGATGTAAAGCCAAAAATTTCTTACGTGTGGATTGCGCCCATTTAGAAACATCAGGAAATACTGCAATTTTGAGTGCAAAGAAAACATTTTCAGATCTATAAAATAATCGTAGAATTGCCTCTTTGTCTTGTACAAACACAAATGTTACTAATACCTGTAATCTCCTTTTGAGATGATTCTAGAATCCCAGTGAGATCCAACACACCAGGTTCTTCAGCCACAACTTCTTCACTTTTAACTAAATTAACAGACTACAATTTCTGTACTGGTGGCATGTTGGTTTTTGAATATTTCAAAACAGAAGTAAAAAACAATTGAAATAAATCCCTAGGAGATTGTAATCTGGAAACAGGAAAGTTAAGAAATCTCAAATTTAAAGTTGTGTTTTCCAGATTTTCTGTCTTTCTTATTAACAAATTGTTGTCCTCTAAATATTGATTAGATAGAACTTTCACATCAGAGACCGTTTTTTCAATAGAATCCATTCTAACAGAATGTTGTTGAACTTTTTCTTCCAGGTTTCTAATCTGCATAGAAGAGTTCAGTAGTGAATCCAGTGATTGGATCGATTACAGGGTTTGGTTACAGAGTTTGGGTCTAAAATGTGAGTATGAGTTTCTGCTAGCTTTTTCTTGTAACAGCGAGCAGCCAGATAGAACTATAAGGCGACTTTCTCCTTGTGATCTACCGTATTTTTTGCGCCATAAGACGCACCTGACTATAAGACGCATCCTAGATTTAGAGGAGGAAAATAAGAAAAAAACCCATTCTGAACCAAATTCTCCCTGCCAGGCTCTGCACCCTGTCCCCCCTCCCTGCCAGGCTCCCCCTCCTCTGGTGGCCTAGTGGTAGGCCAGGCACAGAGCAGGCAGGCTTAGTGGTCTAGTGACAGGCAGGCAGGTAGGCCTAGTGACAGGCAGGCAGGCAGACCCCATACACCCACGTGCCCCCAGTACCTTAAATCATCCCCCCATGTACCACCAGTACCTTTTTTAATCATCCCCCGTACCTTTAATAATATCCCCTTGGTACCTTTTTAATTCCTCCCTCCTTAGACAGTTGTCTCATCTTTCCCAACCAGTGGTGCACAGGCCAGAAGCACAGCGATCGGGAGCAAGCCCTCCGCGCTCCGGCCTGGGCCCGCACCGATCTCCGAATGGCTGCAGGCAGTTCTCGTGAGTCCCACGAGAGCTGACTGTAGCCATTTGGATATTGGCCCAGGCAGGAGCACGGAGGGCTTGCTCCTGATCTCTGTGCTTCTGACCTGTGCGCTGCTGGCTGGGAAATACGCTGGACCACCAGGTACGACGGCAATGGGCGAGTGGGTTTTAAAGATGCAGCGGTGGCTGAGTTTAAAAAAAAAAAATATGCGGCGTGGCGGGGAGTAAAAAATATGCGGTTGCGGCAGGGGGTTTAAAAGATGCGGCAATGGACTCAACAAATTTGTATCTTCGTATAATAAGACGCACTTACATTTCCACCCCCTGTTTGGGGGTGGAAAAAGTGCGTCTTATAGAGCAAAAAATACGGTAAGTGGCTGATTAGGTGTATAAGCTGGGAGCTTGTTTTGCACGTATCCCGGGATCATGCTATGGAAGGATTTGTAGGCTAAGGTTAGGGCTTTGAAAATGCAACGTTTGTTTATGGCTAGCCAGTGGACTGAGGCCAGCATGTTGGTAATGTGGTCTCTAACACTGAGGATTTTAGAAGGTGGACCGCTGCATTTTGTATGCATTGCAGGCACAGCAATGTTACTTACCGTAACAGTTGTTATCCAGGGACAGCAGGCAGCTATTCTCACTAGTGGGTGATGTCATCAGACAGAGCCCCGGTACGGACGTCTCACAAGCACGTGTTGCTTGTAGAAACTTAAAGTTTCTAGATGCCCGCACCGCGCATGCGCCGGTGCCTTCCTGCCCGGAGATCCGGGCGTGTCTCCTCAGTTCAGGTAGCTAGCCTGAGAAGCCAACCCAGGGGAGGTGGGTGGGACGTGAGAATAGCTGCCTGCTGTCCCTGGATAACAACTGTTACGGTAAGTAACATTGCTTTATCCCAGGACAAGCAGGCAGGTATTCTCACTAGTGGGTGACCTCCAAGCTAACCTCAGTGGGATGGAGGGGGAGTTGGCGACTTAAGAGAATAAATTTTTCAATACTGTTTGGCCAAACTGTCCATCCCGTCTGGAGAGAGTATCCAGACAATAATGTGAGGTGAATGTGTGAACCGAGGACCAGGTGGCAGCCTTACAAATTTCCTCGATTGGTGTTGATCTGAGGAATGCTACTGAGGCTGCCATTGCTCTGACCTTATGGGCTGTGACCTTACAAGGAAGTGATAATCCAGCCTGGGCATAGCAGAAAGAGATACAAGCCGCCATCCAATTAGAGATGGTGCGCTTTGATACGGGTCTTCCCAACTTGTTAGGATCGAAGGAGACAAAAAGTTGAGGAGTGGTTCTGTGTGGCTTGGTGCGATCCAGGTAGAAAGCCAAGGCACGTTTACAGTCTAGAGTGTGAAGGGCCGATTCTCCGTGGTGAGAATGGGGCTTAGGGAAGAATACTGGAAGTACAATGGATTGGTTGAGATGAAATTCGGAGACCACCTTAGGCAGGAATTTCGGGTGAGTGCGTAGGACCACCTTGTCATGATGGAATACTGTGAATGGTGGATCCGCCATCAATGCCTGGAGTTCGCTGACTCTGCGAGCGGACGTAAGGGCTACAAGAAAAAGCACTTTCCAGGTGAGGTACTTAAGAGGGGCCCTGTTGAGTGGTTCAAACGGGGGCTTCATGAGACGGGAAAGGACTACATTGAGGTCCCAAACTACTGGGGGTGGTTTGAGAGGAGGGTTAACATGGAAGAGTCCTTTCATAAATCTGGCGACCACTGGATGGGCCGAGAGGGGTTTCCCTTGTAGGGGCTGGTGGAACGCCGCAATAGCGCTCAGGTGGACTCGTATGGATGTGGACTTGAGCCCAGATTGAGATAGGTGTAGGAGATAGTCCAGCACGGAGGATAAGGAAGCTCGCTGAGGTTCCTTTGACTTAGAAACACACCATGAGGAGAATCTGGTCCATTTCTGGGAGTAGCATTGTCGAGTGGCGGGCTTCCTGGAAGCTTCCAAGACCTCCCTCACTTCTTGTGAGAATTGGTGAGGGGTTACGTTGAGAGGAACCAAGCTGTCAGGTGGAGAGACTGCAGGTTGGGATGAAGTAGTGATCCTTGATGTTGAGTAAGCAGTGAAGGAAACACTGGAAGTGGTACTGGTTCCCTGCTGCTGAGTTGAAGTAGGAGGGAGAACCAAGGTTGTCTGGGCCACCGAGGAGCTATTAGAATCATGGTGGCCCGTTCGAGTTTCAGCTTGACCAGAGTCTTCTGGATCAGCGGGAATGGTGGGAACGCATATAGAAATCGTTTCCCCCAGTTCAGTAGAAAAGCATCTGCCTCGAGGCGATGAGGAGTGTAGATCCTGGAGCAAAACTGAGGCAGTTTGGAGTTGTGGGGAGCCGCAAAGAGGTCTATCTGAGGCGTCCCCCATTGCGTGAAGATTTGGTGAAGGGGGCTGGAATGGAGAGTCCATTCGTGCGGTTGTAGCAGACGGCTTAGTTTGTCTGCTAAGACGTTGTTCTCCCCCTGGATGTATACTGCTCTGAGTAGGGCGTTGTGGCGCACCGCCCAGTCCCAGACTCGTAGAGCTTCCTGGCAAAGGAGGGCCGAGCCCGTGCCTCCTTGCTTGTTGATATAATACATGGCGGCCTGATTGTCTGTGCGAATGAGGATTACCATGTCGTGGAGTAGATGTTGGAAAGCTTGGAGCGCATTGAAGATGGCTCTGAGTTCCAGTAGATTGATTTGGTGTAGTCTTTCCGCACTGGTCCAGAATCCTTGGGTGCGGAGGCCATCCAGGTGGGCCCCCCATGCATAATTCGACGAATCGGTTGTGAGAACTTTCTGATGGGGGGGAGAGTGCATCAGCAAACCTCTGGATAGATTCGAAGAGGTCATCCACCAAAGTAGAGACTGCCGAAGAGCAGGTGTGACTGAGATGTGTTTGGATAGTGGATCGGACGTCTGATTCCACTGTGATGCCAGGGTCCACTGGGGGATCCTGAGGTGGAGTCTGGCAAAGGGTGTCACGTGTACTGTGGAGGCCATATGGCCCAGGAGCACCATCAGTTGTCTCGCCGGTAGAGTTTGGCGAGTAGACACCGCCTGGCAGAGATGAAGAAGGGACTCCATGCGTTGCAGGGGCAGGAATGCTCGGAGTCGGGTGGTGTCCAGGACCGCTCCGATGAAGGGGAGGGACTGGGTGGGTTGTAGATGAGATTTGGAAAAGTTGATCTCGAAGCCCAAATTTTGGAGGAAGTAGGTTGTAGCCAAGGCCGCCGAAGTGACCTCTGGGGCTGACGGGGCCTTGATGAGCCAGTCGTCGAGGTATGGGAACACCTGTAGACTCCTGTCCCGGAGTGCTGCGGCCACTACCACCAGGCACTTTGTGAAGACTCTGGGGGACGAAGATAGGCCGAATGGTAGCACTCGATACTGTAGGTGCAGATTTCCCACCCGAAATCTGAGGAACTTTCGGGAGGCCGGGTGAATGGGGATGTGAGTGTAGGCCTCCTTGAGATCCAGGGAGCATAACCAGTCGTTCTGCTCGAGGAGGGGGTATAGAGAAGCCAAGGTCAGCATGCGAAACTTCTCTTTGACCAGAAACTTGTTGAGGGCCCGAAGGTCTAAAATGGGTCGCAGGTCGCCCGTTTTCTTCGGGACGAGGAAGTACCGGGAGTAAAACCCTCGGTTCAATTGGTCTGACGGGACCGGCTCGACAGCCCGAAGCTGAAGTAAGGTTTGGACTTCCTGAAGAAGAAGGGCGGTCTGCGTCGAGCTTGAAGGATACTCTCTTGGAGGATGGTCCGGGGGGACCCGGTGGAATTGAAGAGAGTATCCTTCTCTTATGATGGTGAGGACCCATAGGTCCGTGGTTATGGCCTCCCATCGATGGTAAAAAAGATGGAGGCGGCCCCCTATGGGAGAGGCCGAGGTTATGCTCCCGGGAGGGGCGTCAAAAGGGCTGGGGAGCCTTAGGTGCAGCCGGTGGATGAGGTTTTTGCTGAGACTTCTGGGGGGGTTGTCTCTTCGCAGGCTGTCTCGCAGCAGGCGTTTGTCTGGGCATGTAACGCCGCTGGTAAATCAGGGGTGGCCTGGAAGGTCGAGACTGTTGAGGTTTGGGTTTGGGCCGCAGGATGGATTGAAAAGATTTTTCATGATCCGACAGCTTCTTGGTAACAGTTTCGATAGACTCATCGAACAGGTCAGCTCCAGCACATGGTACGTTGGCGAGTCTGTCCTGGAGGTTGGGATCCATATCGATTGTACGGAGCCATGCCAGGCGACGCATAGCTACCGCGCTTGCGGCGGCGCGTGCCGAGAGTTCGAATGCATCGAAGGAGGATTGCATCAGCTGGAGGCGTAATTGGGAGAGGGAGGCTACCACTTCCTCGAACTCGAATCGAGCTTGGTTGTCTATGAACGGAGTGAACTTTCGGAGCACCGGCAAGAAGAACTCCAGATAGGAAGAGAAAAAGAAATTGTAGTTTAGCACCCGTGACGCCATCATGGAGTTTTGGTAGAATTTTCTACCAAATTTGTCCATCGTTCTCCCCTCTCGGCCCGGCGGTACAGAGGCGTAGACCTGGGAGGGATGAGAGCGTTTAAGGGAGGACTCGACCAGTAGGGATTGGTGGGAGAGTTGAGGGCCCTCAAACCCTTTATGGTGCACGATGCGGTATCGAGCATCGAGTTTGCTGGGTATCGCCGGTATGGAATACGGTGTTTCGAAGCACTGCATGAAGGTCTGGTCCAGTAATTTGTGCAAGGGGAGCCGAAGCGACTCCGTTGGAGGGTTAGGTAAATGCATGGTGTCCAGATACTCTTTGGAGTATCGGGAGCCCGTGTCAAGGGTCACATCCAGATCATCCGCCATTTGTCGGAGGAATGATGAGAAGGACAATTGTTCCGCCAGCGTCGGTCTGTGGGACGGGCTGGAGGAGGAGGAGGCCTCCAGGTCCATGGACATCGGGGAGTGGCAAGGAGAATCGGGCACCGATGTCTCCTCGTACTCCGGGCCCCCCGGAGGGGACACCTCTGATGAGGAGTATCCCCTACGTTGCAGTTTTTTCTGCGGTGACACCTCCGAATGGCGTGAGGAGTGCCAGGATGAGTGTCTCGATCGGTGCCCGTCTCGGTGGCGGGACGGGGATTGGGATCGTCTGTGCATCGCATGGTCTCCCGAGGCCCCCAAGTGGATAGGGCTGGAAGCGGTGGATCGCAACTGGGTTTGCGATGCGGGTTCTTGCGATGCTACCCAAGTCTGGTAAGGAGTACGGAAGAACTCTTCCTGACTATGCCCAGGGCTTCGAGTATCGATCGGAGGTCTGGTCCCATGTTGGCGCGGAGGCGTAATGGGTTCTAATGGCGGCATATCGGTAAGCGAGGCTTGCCGCGTGGGCATCGCCGCCCTCCCCCGTTCGTCCTCGTCGGTTGTCGAGGTCGAACGGTGTGGGGGAGGGGGAGGGGGCGGACCGCCCCTTTGGACCGGTACCGGGAGGTCACCCTGTATGGCAGCGATGAGCCCGGGTCCGATGGTCTGCATGAGCTCAACGAATTGAGCTTCCAGCACGGACCGTAGCGAAGCCGATAAGGAGGGATCCGCACCGAAAGGGGGTCCTCCTGCACGGACATCGCGCTCCTTCGAGGCCGAGTGCTTCTGCTTAGTAGCTTTCGGCACTTTGATGACCACTGGTGGCACTGTGGAAGGAAGAGGTACCTGAACCGAGGAGACCGGGGCAGGCACCGACGTCGAGCTCGTGGATGGTGTCGGGGTGAGCGATGCCGGTTTCACCACACTCGATGCAGGAGGGGTCGATACCGGTTTCGCCCGAACCGGGGAGGTATCAGATGAAGTGGAGGCTGAGGGATCCTTAGCTGCGTCCATCTTGAACATCGATTC
The DNA here is from genome assembly GCF_902459505.1 of Geotrypetes seraphini. Taxonomy (NCBI): domain Eukaryota; kingdom Metazoa; phylum Chordata; class Amphibia; order Gymnophiona; family Dermophiidae; genus Geotrypetes; species Geotrypetes seraphini. Next base: position 19,489,353 of record NC_047091.1, read on the forward strand.
CCACAATAGGCAACGCCGCTTGAATGAGCATGCCGTAAGGGTAGAGCAAGGCCTGCACGATTTCGGGATGTGGTCAGGGCCCAAACACTGCAAACAGCGCCAGTGAGGGTCCGTGAGTGAAATCGCGCGTTGGCACTTGCTGCACTTTTTAAACCCGGTGATTGGCCGGGACATAGGCCGGAAAATCTCCGCCGCGAGGTCGAAGCCAGTGGGCCTGAGCCACGTGGCCGGCCCGTTCGACCCGCCGGAGGAAATAATCTTCTTTTTTTTTTTTTTTTTTTTAACTGAAAAAGAAAAGTACTGTTAACTGTAATTAAAAGAAAGCGAAAACGCGGACAAGGAAGGCAAATTTAACTGAATTCAGCTAGCGCATGATGAAGTTGAACTTCTCAGCTCCGCGGAAAAGAAAGAACTGAGGAGACACGCCCGGATCTCCGGGCAGGAAGGCACCGGCGCATGCGCGGTGCGGGCATCTAGAAACTTTAAGTTTCTACAAGCAACACGTGCTTGTGAGACGTCCGTACCGGGGCTCTGTCTGATGACATCACCCACTAGTGAGAATACCTGCCTGCTTGTCCTGGGATAATGATGGTTTCTCTTGGATAGGCCTACAAATAGTGCATTGCAATAGTCCCTTTGATAAGACATAGGCATAGAAGAGTTGTACAATATCTGCTTTAGTGAAGTATGCTCAGATTTTCCAAAGTTGTCGAAGATAGTAGAATGAGGTTGGGACAACCTGGGACACATAGAAAGCGAGAGGTTGGAGTTGAGTATTACTCTGAGACTATGAACTTTGTCCTTGGTTGTTAGTGAGGCCATGTCCTAGGAGAGTGAAGGTCATGGAAAGGTGCAATTTTTGCTGTGTATCCAGAGTAATTCTTTTTTGGGTGCATTCAGCTATAATTTGTTTATGGTCATCTATTTTTTAATTTTTGTTAAACAGCTTAGGAGTTTTTGTGATTTGGGTGTTATGTTTTTTTCCTAATGGATGTTATAGTTGGATGTCATCAGTGAAGGAGTTAATTTGGATTTGGTGCTTCATGGCTATTTTAAGGACAGGTCGGATATATAAATTAAATAGCAATAGGGAGAGTAAGGCTCCTTGAGGAACGCCATAGTAGAGTGGTTTTGGTTTCAATATAGTCAATTCCCATTGTATTTGCTGGGATTTTTTATTTATGAAGGAGAAGAGCTATTGAAGGGCCAAGTTGTTGATTCCAATTATGGCCACTCTGTTTAGGAGAAGTCGATGTTCTCAAATGCAGCGCTTAGATCTAGTAGGGCTAGGAGGGTATCTTCCTCTTTTATCTAAATGCTTTCAACAGTCATCGATTATGTCAAGAAGGACCGTTTTGGTGCTGTGGAATTTCTTAAAGCCCGATTTGTACTTGGCGAAGGTGGTTTGATTGTTTATGGATTCTTGCAGCTGGATCAGGACTTCTTTTTCCAGGATTTGTGATATGAAAGATAGGTTGAGACAGGTCTGTAGATATCTGGTTGGTCAGGGTCTAAGAAAGGTTTTTTAGGATTGGTTTGACTATGGCAGTTTTCCAATTTGAAGGTACTATCCTAGCTGTTAGTGATTCGTTGATCAGAGGTAGTAAGGCTTGTAGGACTTCTTCTCTTGCCGATAGGAGCAGAGTGGAGGAGCATGGGTCAAGAGTAGTGTTTGACAGATGGAGTGTGTCTACTGCTTTACTTAGGTCATCATAGGTGATTGCCTTAAATTGACTTAAGTCTCGTGGTGCAGGGGTCTTTATTTGGAGGTTGTCCACTTTAGGATCTTGTGGTGATATAGTCTCCAAGTATAGGTTGGAGTGTATTTTACTTATTTTCTCTTGGAAGAAGGTGACTGAGGTTTCGTTATCTAATTTTGTTTGAAGTGGTTGGTCTTGTCCTTGGGAACTTTGTAAAAAATGTATTTGTGAGAGTGAAAAGGCTTCTAGATCTGTTTGGGGTCTTTTTCAGTAATTCGGCATAATAATACTTTTAATGCTTTTTTTGCTTAATAGATGGCTAACTTGTAGTTATTGGTTGAATTTTTTCATTGTAATTTGTTTTCTAAGTTTTTTCTTTTGTGCCATGTGTGTTCCACTTTCTTTGCTACTCCCATCCCCTCCCTCAACCCCCCTCTTTCCCTCCCCCCCCCTGGTTACATTCATAATCTCACTCTCCTATTCCCCCATGCCCCTGCAGTGACCAAAATTTATCCCCTCCCCTGTACAGCTATAATCTCACTCTCCTATCTTACCCCCATGCTTATGGCATTCATCTCCTTTTCCCCCCACACTGTCTGGTATTGCTGCTTTTATTTTCTCCTGGTTGCCACAGACAGGAACTGGGCTGGGCTGGGGCCATGAGCATCTGTGCATGCTCAAGGCCTGCCAGCTCCCACGAGAGCTTGCGGGATCTGGCAGGCCTTGAGCATTCACAAATACTCAAGGCCCAGCACAATTCCTATCCAAGGCAGCTGGAAGAAAGTAACATTGGCGATGCCAGATACCACAGGGGAAGAGGGAGAGCTCAAGGCTACTAGTCCAAATAAGATGGTATGGGGAATCGATATGAAACTTTCAGCATTAAACAAAAAATCCCTCCAATCACAGTACAATAAGTGATCTCTTGAGAGGAAAAGGATCTCAGAAACCTGCTTGATTGTCAGGAATAGATTTTAACCCAAGACTTACAAGGTTCCACATTTCTATTATCAATCCTAAAAAAACCTCGCAATCATATTGTGGTTTTATATTTTTTAATTCTTAATTTTTGGTTCTTCATGATTAACTTCGTGCAAAAAACTTTAATTCGTCCGTGTTGCATGCTAAACATTTAAAACATACTCAGTCGAACAGCCCACACTTATCTTTAATTGTAGCAGGCAGCCCTGGCCTGACAGGACCCGTTTCGCCATAATAATCCGGCTTTCTCAAGGGTTCTGTCAGGCTGCTTGAATACTTTTGCCGCTGTTATAAGAATGGATCCAGATAAGATAAGTGTGGACTGTTTGAGTAGGGAGCAGCAAAAAAACCCAAAAAGCTTTTGTTCTAGTTGATTGCCAACTAGCTTTCCTTATAGAGAGGAAGTAACTGTGATCTTGTAACAACCTCAAGATTCTAGCAGTAGTTTAGTGTGTGTGATGTCTTATCAGTAAATGTTTTGCACTGCCATTAATGAGAGAATTTTATTCATTATACTGCTCCCAGAAACACTTCTCATCCAAAAAATAATCCGCTTCCTTTGCAGAGTATAAAGAAGCTCCAAAGATGTCAGACAGTGAAGACAGTAACTTCTCGGAGGATGAGAGCGAGCGTAGCAGTGAGGCAGAGGAAGTAGAGAATGAGGTATACTTTGGGAAGCATTCCCTGAAGTTCTTATCCCAGCGTGTGCTGCTCAGAGCGATTGGGTTCATAGAGGAGACATTACCCCCCTTCGTCTCCCCCCCCCATAAGAGCATCTAAGCAGTCAGACTGTGGTAGCTACAGTTTCCCTGATTGCAGCATAGTCCGATTTGAATTTTGTTTTCTGTGAGGGTGGAACATGTGAAGGGGCTTTCCCCTGTTAGTAAGCATGTACAGAGTGTGGAAAAGTTTGAATGTCCAGTGCTCCTTGGTCACTACAGGAAAGTTTGGAGGGAGGGGAATAGTTCATCTCACTTGTAACAAACTTAGCCAACAGTGAGGTTTTCTGTGTTAGGAAGGGAACTGCAAAAAATCTCCTATTCTCTATTAGTATCTCTCAAATTATGTGTCATGGCACAGTGGTGCACCCCGAAGAGATTCCGGGTGTGCTACAAGAGATCCCAGAATTTTACTTTGTTTTTAAAAATTCCCTGAATATGTCTCAATGGACTAAGTCTTCAAACTTGAAAAGCAAACAAATACAAAAGACTTAGAACTAATAATTGTGATCAAAAAAATTACTTGGCTTTCTCTCAAGCTCTCAGATGTCTGCACTATTTGAAAGCAGGAAGATAGAATCTTTCATTGAGCTGAGAATTTTTTAAAAGATTTTGGTGAAAATGCTATGTGCTTAAATTAAATCTTAAAGTGCTTCAAATACAGTGCAACTATATAACAAAGAGTCCGGCACTTATCTTTTAACTTGCTCTTTAGCCGGTGCTCTTGTTCTAAGGACGTAGCTGCTAGCCCTATGGGACCCGTTTCGCCCTTAAAGCGGCTTCATCAGGGGTCGTACATTCTAGTGTGCAGCTAGCTTCCATTAAGAAGAAAAATGGCGCTGCTTTCAAATAGTGCAGGCATCTGAGAGCTTGAGAGAAAGCCAAGTGATTTTTTTGATCACAATTATTAGTTATAAGTCTTTTGTATTTGTTTGCTTTTAAAAATTCCCTTCATAAGTATACACTAGAATAGATGACATGTATATTGCGTATGCAGGAGTCAATGTTATGAGCGTCTGTGGGCGTAAGGATACAACCGCCCAGACAAGCATCATTCTTTGATGTGATTGGTCCTTGAAAACTAAAGGCAAGTAATTTTAGTTTTATTAATTTTTATTTTTTTACAGTAGTTATCCTAACCTGAGCAACAAAGCAATGAAAGCTTTGTTACTGTTTGGATCTTCTTATCTTGTGAATTTGGATTTTCAGCTCTGACAGAAATTAAATTGGAAAAAAAGAGAACGTCTGCAGATGGTGGATGATGAAATGTGTGTTTGTTGGTCAGCTATCGAGCCGTGTTTTTAGTTAATTTGCACTCAAAAACAAACACATCCATTGTATTGATTAGCAATTCTATCCTAACAGCTTTAGTTTGCCCATACATAGCTTAAAGAACTTTAAATAAATAACTTTCATATTTAATTTTTTGTTGGTTTTGCAATTTTATTATTTCAGTTATAATGAACGGCAAAAAAACATTTACTCCGTTTAATGTGCCAGAGCTAAAAAAAAGTTTGAGACACACTGCTCTATTAGGTGACTAAGGCACCCCACAGACAACTAGACCCTTAGTGCAGCCCTAGATTTCAGTCCAGGGATCTCATGTACCCTGTCGCAGCACATCCCCTGGATTCTCTCCGATAGCTGCAGAGGGATATGTTGTTTTTATTACTTTTATCTATTCTCTTTGCAGGAAGCAGAGGAAGAGCGAGCCAGTGCAGCAGGTAGTGAGAAGGGAGAAGAAGAGGAGGAGGCAGAGGAGGAAGAAGATGAAGATGAATATGATGAAGAGGAGGAAGAAGAGGATGAAGATCGGCCTCGGAAACAGGCACGGCATGGAGGATTCATCTTGGATGAAGCTGGTACTTCTTTCAGGAGGCTCTTTGTTGCTGTTCTGAGGAGTCCTTACGGATATTTGTACAAGGATGTCTGTCTCCTAGTTTTGCTGCTGGTTTTTCTCTGGGAATCATGCTGGAGGCATGGGTTCTATAATTTTAGAGCGGGAGACGTTCCTAACCCTTTGCAAATTCCTAGAGCTGTTATACTATGCATTGATTTTCTGATTTTACGCTGTTCCTTTCCCTTTTTAGATGTAGATGATGAGTATGAAGATGAAGACCAATGGGAAGATGGTGCAGAGGATATTCTAGAGAAAGGTAAGCAAATGCTATTTTCCTATCATCTCCTTCTCCTTAACTGCAGATCACTCCTGATGGATTCTGCTGAATGCTTATGCTTTTTGGATGAATTATCTAGTCTGTCAGACAATGAATGCTGGAGTGGAGCTTAGCCCAGACCCAGGGAGACCAGGGGCCTGTTACACAGCTATGTACTGCTGAGTGTTATCCCTTGCATGCTGTCCTCATTATACCTGGAGCTTCCTTTGCATTCTTGCTGAGCTTCATCTGTTTTGACTAGGGCTGTGGAGTCGGTAGATAAATCCTTCAACGCCAACTCCTCAGTTTCTGGTACCCACGACTCCGACTCCAGGTACCCAAAATTGTCTCCGACTCCACTCTGACTCCACAGCCCTGGCTGTGGAGTCGGTAGATAAATCCTTCGACCCTGATTCCTCAGTTTCTGGTACCCACGACTCTGACTTCCAACTCCAGTTACCCAAAATTGTCTCCAACTCCTCGGCTCTGACTCCACAGCCCTGGTTTTGACCACTAGATCTCCTTGTGTTCTGGAGAAATGGCAAGGCAGGTCCGGCACAGAAATTAATTGAAAAAAACAAATTGTGAGAACAGACTAATTCAGGCTTGGAGGAGGGTGGCATTTGCTTGGCTCTATGGATAGCACAGGGTTGACTGTTGGAACCCAGGAGCAACACTCGCTGATGAGACCCAAAAACTGGCTTGGAAAACATGACTGGTGAGTGTGATAGCTCTACAGATGTTGCCATCTTCCACAAGTTTGTATTTGGGAACTTGGCACCGTTCTTTAGTGTTAATGACCTATACCTGAATCTGAGGCTGCCTTTATCTTTACCATCACAGAGTGCTAGACCTTTTGTGTTGCACCAAGAAAGAGAGGTGGGCTGAGATTTTATACTCACCAAAGTAAGTGAGGGTGCCCCTCAGCTCTACAGAAGAGATTCCCCCCTCTTCCTGACTACTCAGTAAGGAACTTTGCTCAAGTATCTGTTGAGAGAGGCAGAGTAGTGCATCCTCTACCACCTTGGTTTTTCTCCTGGGTTTCTTGATTATTGTTGTATGCACAAGAGATTTTTGTCTGTATGCACAAGATCCACTGATCTGCTGGTCCTTCGGATATAATAAAATCGTGATGATTGTTCTTCTGATAACCCTAGTTTTGAAGCTAATTTTCTAATGCATAGTTAGAGATCTGGAACTGTCAGCAGGGAGCATAACATTATTAAATATATTGCATATCTGTGCTCCAGTGTATCTGCCCTCTGCCTTGTGTGGCCCAGGTAACTACCCCCTGCCTTCTGTGCCGTGTTAACCCACAGTTCTGTCTGTGTGATTTGTACTGACATTACTATGATTCTGCTTGGCTCCTGATTTCTCATTTTTGTGTATATGTCATCTGAGATGCTTGTAAAGGCCTCTTGTGATTTATGATGCAGGGGGATGCTGATTTGTAAGACACCACACACGGCAAAAGAGCTTACCACTGAGGAAGTTTGGGGTTGCAGAGCTCTAACCAGATTAAAACAAAGATGTTTCCTCCATAGCCCAAGTCCTTTGATTTACAGGATTGAGAGTCCAACTTTATAGGATTTATAAAGATTATAGGATTCAGGGCTACAGTAGTTCTTGACCTGTTATCCCATTGCTCTCTGCCTCAATTTACTGGATTCAGAGCTCTGTCACAGATTGTGTTCCACTCTCCCCAAGTTACAGGATTTAGTGCTGGCTACTGGCTTTCTCCTTGATTTCCCCCCCCCTAACAAAAAATTGAGAACTGATTCAGCCCTGCCCCTGACCACTCCAGATTACAAGATTCAGAATCTAGCTCAAAATTGTGCCTCTGAATCTCTGAAGTTTCAGCATTCTGAGCCCAGCACTGGGCAGCACCCTTGCTTACTGGAATTTGGAACTTGGTACTGGTCATGATACACCTACCTCCCCATTCCCCCTCTCTCATTTTTTGGTTCAGTGATAGAGACCTTGATATGCCTTAAGGCACAGCTCATTCTGAGAGCAAATAGTGGATAGGTGGGCCAGGTACTTGGAGCAGGGTTTGTGCTCTTGAAGGAGGGGAGAGATTTCCAGCTGAGCACATGGGGCTTAGCTTGATCAACAGCAGGGTTGGTCCCCTGTGAGTGAGACTGATTTCCCTCATACTTTTTAATACATTGGTTTTCAGCTTGGAACATTTCATTCCTTCATGCCGCTTTCAGCCATGTTTTAATTTTTTGCTCCTTCGGTTTTCTGTCCCCGCATCACCCTGTGGTTGATTTTGCTGACATTGTTTGGCTCATGCTGTCTTCCCACTACCTCCACCTCCCGCCGGCAGAAGAGATAGAAGGTGAGTACCGTACTCGCATCCAGGCTGGGTTTAAGCCCTTATGGGAGACTGAGTAGCTTCGCCACAGGTCAGGGACTGTCTTGCGGAGACCCAAATACTGCTGCAGAATCCCTGGTGAAGGGAGGGGGGTGTGATGAGAATCCCCTGAGATAGGCACTGCCATTTGAGCACTGAGATGTGGTAGGAAACCCACAGCCCTGTCGTATTTAAATATATACTTTCAGAGGTGTTCTAGATGAAGTACTAGATGTTCTAGGTGTTCTAGTACTAGGTGCTCTAGAAGTACTAGGTGTTCTAGATCAGGGATCTCAAAGTCCCTCCTTGTGGGCCGCAATCCAGTCGGGTTTTCAGGTTTTCCCCAATGAATATGCATGAGATCTATGTGCATGCACTACTTTCAATGCATATTCATTAGGGAAATCCTGAAAACCCGACTGGATTGTGGCCCTCAAGGAGGGACTTTGAGATCCCTGTTCTAGATGAAGTATAGTTTATCCTATAAATCCCCTCTACTGCAAAAGTCTGAGAATTGTACTTTGCCACCAATGTTTGAAAGCAAGCTGTTAATAAAGCATGGGGTGTGAGGTGCTATCTTTTATTGAGCCAAAGGAGGATAGAACTGAACTAATCTTGTAGATGCTCTCATTCAAGCTAAGATTATAGTGGTGTCCAGGCCATGAGAGAGTTGGCTAGTGGACAGAAAGAGGTTTGGGTGGGGGAGTATTTATTTCCAGTTAAAGCTGTTCTGTCATTTCAACTTGCAAGCTGTAACCTTTCACCTCTTAACTTCTCTTGCAGCCTCTAACAAAAGCAAGCTGTTAACAAAGCATGGGGTGTGAGGTGCTATCTTTTATTGAGCCAAAGGAGGATAGAACTGGACTAATCTTGTAGATGCTCTCATTTAAGCTAAGATTATAGTGGTGTCCAGCCCATGGGAGAGTTGGCTAGTAGACAGAAAGAGGTTTGGGTGGAGGAGTATTTATTTCTAGTTAAAGCTGTTATGTCATTTCAACACGCAAACTGTAACCTTTCACCTCTTAACTTCTCTTGCAGCCTCTAACATCGACAATGTTGTTCTGGACGAAGATCGGTCCGGAGCCCGTAGGCTTCAGAACTTATGGAGGTAAGTTGATGCGTTGACTTCTGATAGCACCAGCACTCTGTGGTCAGGTATTACAGGCCAAAACCTAAAAGCGTGTTTGTGAAAAGCAACTTGCGGCGAGATGGGGTGGGATTCTGGGACAGGGGTGCTGGTTACTGCTGAATCACTCTTTGGGGATTTGTGGCAATATAAGGGGTGCTGGGTTACTGTTGAATTACTCGTCATATGGGGATTTGGGGAGGTTGGGATGTAGTTGATGGTTATTCTTGTGCATTTCTTGATGTGTGTTGCTTCTTTAATTTGACACTTGTAACTATGTTGGTTAATACAAGGCTTTATTATTATTATTATTTCTCTCACAGAGACCAGAGGGAAGAGGAGCTTGGAGAATATTACATGAAAAAATATGCCAAATCCTCCGTGGGAGAACAGTAAGTATGGGGCAAAAAACAGGATGTGCAGAGTCTTTGCAAATGATGGGTGGGTGCAGGCAATACATGGTGAGATGAGGAGGTTGCTGCATACTTGCTTTTTCTCTGATTTGGCACTTCGGAGAAGATAAACAAGGTGGTGGGTTGTATTTGAAATGAGTTAGTTTTGGTCCGTGGCTAACTTCTCCATATTTTTTTCTCTCTCTCTCTTTCCTTCTCCCCACCCTATCTCCTCTCTTCCAGCATATATGGCGGATCTGATGAGCTTTCTGATGACATCACCCAGCAGCAGTTATTGCCTGGAGTCAAGTAAGGACCCCCATGCATGCTAAAAATCTGCACCCAGGCTTGGGCACTATATCTGAGCATTCATGCAGTGTATATCCTGCTTTGTGTTTTTAAATGCTCAATGTCCCTTTTTGTGTTGTTTTTTCCCCCCCCCAATTAGAGACCCCAACCTGTGGACAGTGAAATGCAAGGTAGGTGAGCACATGCAGAGAATTGTGAGTGTGATATGCCACTCCCCAGCTTTTTTCCCTATACAGTACTCCCCGATATTCGCGGGAGTTCTGTTCTAGGAAACCCCGCGAATGTTGAAAAACCGTAAATACGGTTTTTAGCGGGGGAGATAGGAGATGGAAGCAGGAGAAAGCAGCCGGAGCGCCGGCGAGTGAAGGAAATCATTTGCAGTATGCTTCGACCGCTTCTTCCTGTACTAAAGTCGGGCATCTGGAGTACTGTGTCCAGTATTGGTCGCCATACCTCAAGAAGGACATGGCAATGCTTGAGGGGGTCCAGAGAAGAGCGACAAAAATGATAAGAGGTATGGAAAACCTTTCGTTTGCCGAGAGGCTAGAACAGCTGGGGCTGTTCTCCCTGGAAAAGAGGAGACTTAGAGGAAACATGATACAAACTTTCAAGATCCTGAAAGGCATAGATAAGGTAGACAGGGACAGATTCTTCAGACTGTGGGGAACAACAAGTACAAGGGGGCACTCGGAGAAACTGAAAGGGGACAGGTTTAGAACCAATGCCAGGAAGTTCTTCACCCAGAGAGTGGTGGACACATGGAACGCACTACCGGAGGTTGTGCTAGGGCAGAAGACACTACAGGGATTCAAAGAAGGTTTGGATAAATTCCTGAAGGATAAGGAGATTGAGGGATACGGATAGAAGTAGTGATAGGTTTTTTTAGGATGAGGCAAGAACCACTTGACAGGTCATGGACCTGATGGGCCGTCGCGGGTGCGGACCGCTGGGCGCGATGGGCCTCTGGTCTGACCCGGTGGAGGCAACTTCTTATGTTCTTATGTTCTCACCAATCAGGAGCTGCGTGTCAAAGCAGCTCCTGATTGGTGAGGCCCAACTTTAGTGCAGGAAGAGGCGGTCAGAGCATACCGCGAGTGATTTCTTTCACTCTCCGGCTGCCCTCTCCTGCCCGGTCATTCGCAGTCGGAAAATACCGCGAATGACCAGGACCATGAATCGCTGACCGCAAATTCGCAGGGGAGCACTGTATTCCTGACTTTCCTGAGAGTCTGACTCTTAGGTAAGCCTGAAAATAGGTTTACTTATCTGTTTTGTTGCTGGGATAAGCCACAAAGAGTGTCACACCTGTGAATGGCATTGTAGCTGCTGTAGGCTCAACTGGGATGAGTTGGTGGGTACTCCATGGACAGTAGTTGTTTACACTTTGACAGAGGTGCATACTTGGACAACTTAGCTAATGTGGGGGGGCAAAGTGGTACTGGGATAGCATAGCTGTTCTTGGGCAGGGTGCAGCTTTTACTTCTTTGTTTCTTTCTCCCCCTGCACAGATTGGAGAGGAGCGTTCCACAGTCATATCTTTGATGAGAAAATTCATTGCTTACCAGTTTACAGACACGGTAAATAGCTCTTTGTTTTGAGAGAGGTCATTCTTGAGTACAGTGAGAGTTGCATCAAGTCTGTGTGTTGGGTCTGTGCATGGCTGTCTCTAATCTCGTCTCCTGTTTTTTTAATCTTGTGTTTGCAGCCTTTACAGATTAAGTCCGTGGTGGCCCCTGAGCATGTGAAAGGTTATATCTATGTGGAGGCATACAAGCAGACTCATGTGAAGCAGGCCATTGAGGGGGTGGGCAACCTACGCATGGGCTACTGGAATCAGCAGATGGTGCCTATCAAAGAAATGACAGATGTGCTGAAGGTGGTGAAGGAAGTGACCAACTTAAAGCCCAAATCCTGGGTCCGCCTGAAGAGGGGTATCTACAAGGACGACATTGCTCAGGTGCGGTTCTGTGCTGGGGGACAAATAGTATGTGACATGGTTGTGGGGCTGTAATATTAGATTCTTTTTTTAAAATTATTATTATTATTTTTTTAATAATTTCTTTATTCATTTTTAAACTTACATCAAGTGTACAGTAAATATCAACCAAATATAATACAACATCGCTTGAAAAATTTTCAATATCATACACCAAGAAGATTTAACCCCACCCCCCTCCCAAATTCATATACAACTAATATATACCATATAAAAATAATATCTTAAGACAATCATCTATATATTCTTAATGGAAAAGCAAAAAATCCCCCCCCACCCAATCCACATATGTATTAAGATTGGGAAAAGTGTAACTTATTCATTACTATAATTTAATAAAGGTCCCCACACATCCTTAAATTTATTATAATAACGCTCTTTCCATTTTATACACATGACAAACTGAAGACCACCAAAAACAATAATTCAGTCTTCTACAGTCCTTCCAATTATGTGTTATTTGTTGGATGGCAACTCCTGTTAATATCAATAAAAGCTTGTTATTATTAGCAGATATTTGACATTTAGCTCTCATAGACATGCCAAATAAAATTGTGTCATATGACAATGCTACATGGTTCTCTAACAAACAATTTATTTGATCCCAAATAGACTCCCAAAAAGCCTTTTTATAAAAAGTTGAATAGTATGTAATATTAGATTCTTTATATACCGCTTTTCTGTGATACGAGGGAGGGCTTACAACCTCTTGTTTTTTATGGGTGGACTATGTTAGTGTTGTCTGTCATGGGTGTATACAGTAAATATTCTGTACTGATGGTATTGGGGTGAGGGGCTGTACAGTTGCGGGTGTCATGTGAATACTCTAGCTGCACCTCATGTTGCATACTGCAGCCCCTTAAGCACAGTTGTATCTAGCATGAGTATGGAGGTACTGCCAAAACTCCAAGGGTGAAACATGTTGGCAAACTTATCCCTTGATGTTCACCACCTAAGATAAGTACAACATATCTTTTTTAGTAAAGAAAAGTTGTTAAAAAAAGTTCAAAAATAGCTTTGAAAAACAGTTGAAAGTTTAACCTAATTTATATAGGGGTTGATATAAGTTCCCATAAAGTGACCCGATGAAGATTTGGATGCATAAAGCCAAGTGTTATGAAAATTCAATTGAACATTTGGTGGCATTTCAGAGGGTCTGAAGAATTATTAAATAGAAGGTATATCAGGGGTGGCTAAGGACATTTCACCCCAAAATATAGATTGCGGTTGAGACCTTCTATTGGAATTCATTGATTAAGCCTAATATTAGAAACTCCAAGTAGGACATAGATTGTTCTTGACCATGTTACTGCTTCATGAAATGGTGCACAGCTTTGTATAAAATGGGAAAAAATGAAACGCAGAAGTAGGGAGGAAAAAAAAAATCATCAAAAATCTTACCTTGCTTATAACATGTTGGAATGACATCACAAATTTCTCCCAAGACCAGTAAAGTTTGAAATCATTGGTTCCAGTTTTTAATATTTTTACTTTTGAGATCCTATATGCAAATGAAATGAGATTACAATTTAATAATAATAATAGCAGTTTATATACCGCAGGACCGTGAAGTTCTGATTAAAAAGAATGCTACAATTGAGTAGAGCTTATACATAGTTGGAGGTTAGTGACTAACAGAATATGAGAGCGGTTGTTGTGGGAGAGATTGTGCGGATCAGCTGCCTAGGTAATTCAAGAAAAGATATGTTTTTAGGTGTTTCCTAAATTCAACCTAGTTATTTGTATGCCTAAGTAGTTTTTCTAGGTCTTTGCCCCATGATGCTGCTTGATAAGATTGGAGATGTTGATGGTGTCTTTTAAATTTACATCCTCTAACCGGTGGGGAGACGAACTTCGGGTGTGAGCTTTTCTTATGTTTGTTGGTTGAGAAGGAGAAGAGGTCAGTTATATATTTAGGAGCTAAACCGTATAGTGCCTTAAAGCAGAAACATCCCAGTTTAACTTCGCACTGCCTCCATTGGCAACCAGTGCAGGAGTCGGTAGGAAGGGGTTATGTGATCGGACTTCTTCAACCCAAAAATCAGCCTAACCGCTGCATTCTGCACCAGTTGTAGTTTCTGCAAGTTCTTCTGGGAGATTGCCAGGTGGGCGATATTAAAGTAGTCCAGATGGCTTAGTATAAGGGATTGTACCAGAATTCTGAAGTGTCAAAGTATGCTCTGATGGACCGATGCTTCCAGAGAGTAAAGAAACCCCTTCTAACCAATGAGTCCACTTGGTCTTTCATGGTTAGGTCTTGGTCAAGTATTACTCCCAGAACCTTCATTGTAGGTTGAACAGGGTAACTGAGTTTGTTGATGCATAGTGATGTTTTAGTGACGAGTGGATATGGCGAGGCTACAAAGAATTTTGTTTTTTCTGAATTAAGGTTCAATCTAAATTCAGTCATACCACCAGTTCAAACCACTTTATAAGCTAGCTCAACTTAATAATGTGGAAAAACTTCTAAACCACAGATCTTGAAAGTTAAAGCATACTTGGCTTTTAATTAATTCATTAATTAATTTATAGCATTTATGTAGCGTACATTCTGTCCTGGCAGGCTCACACACTATCTAATATGCCCGGGGCAATGGGGAATTAAGTGACTTGCCCAGGGTCACATGGAACAGTTTTTCTCTTCTTTTGATGGTATCTTATCCCATAAACTGCACAGATTGTCAGTCTAGTAATTGCCTCTATGATGTGTGTGTGTGTATAATTATTGGACGGACCATTTTGACGACTTTTCGTTTGACATAACCTAATGTGCTGTGAAAGTTTTGCCACTTTTGAGCTGAGGTACAGGTTCCAATGTTAATTCTATATGGAAAGATTGGGGGAGGCCCAGATACTTGCAAATAAACTAGGGAGATAGGAAATATTCTGTGTTCTCACAGCACCATTGCATTTCCTGCTGTAGGTGGATTATGTGGAGCCAAGTCAGAACACCATTTCACTGAAGATGATTCCAAGGATCGATTATGACCGGATAAAGGCCCGAATGAGTCTGGTGAGCAGTGTTCTCTTCATCTGTGTCCCTTCATCTGTGTCCCTATGTTGTTAGCATTGGTGCCGCTCCATGGCTGACGGTCTTGCTTCATATGCCCCCTTACTTCTGCTAGGTAATCTTGTTTTTCTTTGTTTACTATATATAGAAAGACTGGTTTGCAAAGCGGAAGAGGTTCAAGAGACCACCACAGAGGCTCTTTGATGCTGAAAAGATCCGGTGAGCAGCTAGTTGTAAAGGGATGGGAGTAGTGCCTGCAGTCTTAGGTACATGCAGTCTTCATGGCCTCCCACCTGAGCTGCAGTAAAGTCTGGAAGGACCCATGTGTGACTACAGTGTGATCAATGACCAGGGCACCATTGCAGGGGTGTAGCCAGAAGTTGATTTTTATTTTTTTTTTTTGGAGGGGTGGTGGAGGGTGGTAAGGGGGCTTAGCATTTTCTCTGTCCCTCTCCCCTGTTGTTGCTGTTGACATGCCCCCCTGCTTCTGCTGTTGCCATCCCAGCTGCTGCCAACCTCCTCCCCCCCCAATCATACCTTTGTTGGCGGGGTGCTCGAGTCTCGCCCAGCCAAAGTTTTCCTGCCGGAGCTCACCCACACTACCTGAGCAGCAGAAGTCAGAAGGCTGTTCTGGCCTCTAACACCCAACACTTCTGCACATTCTTAGTTCAAATATATGCAGTGAGCATGCGCGGAAGTGCTGGGTGTTAGAGGCCGTAGCAGCCTGCTGACTTCAGCTATTCAGGCTGCATGAGCTAGGCTTCAACAGGTAAGCTTTGGCTAGCAGGGCTTAAACATTCCTTCCAGCCATGCCAGTCAGTGTTGGAGAGCCTGAGCCCAACATGGGAGGCCCAGGACCCTAAAGCACCCCCCCCAATAGCTACATCACAGCACCATTGGTGGGGAGCGTTCAGAGGAATGGGATCCCTGGACTAATACGCAGTGTGGGTTTTTTTCCCCACCACAGGTCCCTAGGTGGAGATGTCACCTCCGATGGGGATTTCCTAATTTTTGAGGGGAATCGCTATAGTCGGAAAGGCTTTCTGTTCAAGAGCTTTGCCATGTCAGCTGTTGTAAGTGGTCAATCTAAAACTGTGCATTCTTCCTGCTGTGTGACGGAAGTGGTCTTATTCTTAATAGGTTTCTTCCACTGCTGATCTGCAGTCCAGCTCATGTCAATGTTTGTTTATAGATCACAGAGGGAGTGAAGCCCACTCTGTCCGAGCTGGAGAAGTTTGAAGATCAACCTGAGGGAATCGACTTGGAGGTGGTAACAGAGGGCACAGGTACCATGTGGTGCCCACATACTATGCTGGGAGGCCTTCACGGAGTCTCCTTCATGCTTTGAATGGATCTTGGTATGCTTGATTTTGTGTGCATGACATGAATGGCTCATATTGCTATTAAAAATTTTTTAATATACCATTTCCAAGTTAACAAAAATGATTGAAGCGATGTACAAATAAAAGAAATTAATCCTCTCATCAACCTCCTTTCTCCCAATAAAACATTAAAAATCCCTCCTTTTGCACGTATCCATCCAACCATATCCCATAGCCCCATCTAACATACTCGAACAACATACAATATACATAATTTATATTTTTGGTTTATCAACAGATTTATTAATTTATATATATATATATATATTTTTTTTTTTTTTTTAAATTTTATTTCTTATATACCGCTATACCATGAGGTTCAAAGTGGTTTACAATGAAGATAGATTAAAGATACATTAAAATAAAATAAATAAAAATGGTACTTTGGATTTCCCTAGCTGTCCCGAAGGCTCACAATCTAGCTAAAGTACCTGAGAAAACAATAAATAAAAATAAAATAAAATATTCTGCTTATTTCTAAGTGGATTATATAATAAACATTTATTCCCAATATTTAAAACCTGAAAATCAATAATTTTTTTTCATTCTCCCTAGCTTATAGCCAGATCAACCTTCCCTTCAACATCCCCACCAACTAATCTAAAAGACTCGGGATCTTCTGCTATCCCTATGTTGCACTTCTGGGAAGAACCCACCCAATAAGTTTTTAACTGGAAACAAGTTTTGAAGGTTTTCCAAAATCTCTTGTAACGATCAAACGTCGGAGTCCATTTGTTCCACAACACAGATGCAATTGCAGAAAAAAGCTTTAGCTCTCAAATGGCCCCTATTGTGACTCACAGAGGGAACTTCTAATAACATTCCCTGACTGGAATGAATAGAACGAACAGGAGTACTGTATATTGTGCCAATTGGATTTGATGGCTGGGATATGGCATCCTGTTTCGAATGAGTGATTTATTTAGGAGGGTTTGCCCTGTGGCTTGTAGGATTAAGCTAGGCTCTTGTTTCCTCAGCGTTGGTTGTTTCATCTCTTTTACACAGGAAAAGAACGGGAGCACAACTTGCAGCCCGGGGACAATGTTGAAGTGTGTGAAGGAGAATTGATCAATCTCCAGGGCCGAGTCCTGAGTGTGGATGGAAACAAGATCACTATTATGCCCAAACATGAGGACCTCAAGGTGCGGCTGAACATCAGTCCATGATAGCACTGCAAACATGCCACTCACAGAGAGATTCCCTAACTGCTTTCTGTCCCTTTGTCTGTAGGATATGCTGGAGTTTCCTGCCCATGAACTGCACAAGTACTTCCGCATGGGAGATCATGTGAAAGTGATCGCAGGTCGCTATGAGGGAGACACAGGGCTAATAGTACGGGTTGAGGAGAACTTCGTGATCCTGTTCTCGGACCTCACCATGCATGAGGTAATAGCGGCACAGCATGCATGCTTGCTAGGAAAGGTTCAGGGCAAGATTGCAAATGTTCAGCTTGGAAATTTCTGATGTTCATTAGCTCAGGGCTTCTCAACATAGTCCTCAAGGAACACCAAGTCCCGTCGGGTTTTCAGGGTATAAGCAGCGAATATGCATGAGATAGATTGTTGCTGTTGTCCTGGTCTTGCCACGTCTGAATGTGGAACTGAAGTTTTAGCCATCGAGCTAAGCTGTGAGGTCTGTAGTTTGTCTTTATATATAGTGGGAGCTCAAACCTGATTGGCCGGGATCTGAGCTGATTTCAGATGCAGCAAGACCCAGACAACTGCAACAATCATGACACCAGCCACAGAAGCCTTAAGAGAACATGCATCAGAGAGGTTGGCATACAACTTTTCTTTGATATTCAAATACATCTCATGCATCTTCATTGTGGATATCCAGAAAACACGATGAGTCTTGGTGTGCCCTGAGGTCTGAGTTGAGAAGGCCTGCTTTAGGAGACTGATTAAGTGATGCACACACTGAAACAGCAATTAGAGGGTTGTGGTGGGTGAGTTTTTCAGGTAAGATTGGATTTTGAAGTAGTTTCGTGTTGGATATTACAGGTTGTGGTCAAGTGTTGAAATTGACTGGCTTAGGATCATATGATTTGGATTTAATGTCGTTTATTCTTTCCATTTGGTGTCCTCTAGCTGAAGGTACTCCCACGGGACCTTCAGCTGTGCTCAGACACAGCCTCAGGAGTGGATGTGGGGGGCCAACATGAGTGGGGAGAGTTGGTACAACTGGACCCTCAAACAGTGGGTGTCATTGTTCGTCTAGAGAGAGAAACCTTCCAGGTGGGTAGTAATAGTTTTAGGAGGTATATAAGCCTGTTAAATAAATAAATCAATCTATCCTTTATGCAGTACACCTGTGTGACGTCTTTTTCTGTTTTAATTGATTTATCTGGATTTGTAACACTTTTGGTTCTATAGATTCTGAATATACACGGGAAAGTGGTAACCATACGACACCAAGCTGTGACCAGGAAGAAGGACAATCGCTTTGCAGTGGCACTGGACTCCGAGCAGAACAATATTCACGTCAAAGACATTGTCAAAGTCATTGATGGGCCCCATTCGGTATGAAGTAACTTAAGTGTGTGTGGGGGGGTGGGGGCGCAAGGGCATAGCCCTTCAATATCACAGGCAGCCTGAAGCTGTCAGATGACCTAGTTGGACTGGTTTGCCATCCTCTATCAATTTCACATAGGGGAAGCCGTGCAGAAGTTTGGTTCTGCTATTATCTTAACCTTTCACTGGCAGTTACCCATCTTGTCTGATCCACATGAAAACGCTGCCTGTCTCTGTAACCAGAGGTTATCTGGAACATGCTATAGGATGTTCCATTCTGCGGAGAGTGTGGCGCAGTGGCTAAAACAAGTTTGCTTTATTGATTTTTTGCTACACTGATATTTACCAGTTCTGCAACAGCCAGTGCTTTAAAGTAAAAATATAAAGAAAAAGTTACTTAAGAACTGTCAGTGCTCTAGAGAAGTAAGGAGCACTGAAGCCAATGATAGAAGGTCGGGAGGGATCTGTAGCTAAGCTTAAGCTCCCTTCCATAGCTCCGGTGCAACGTTTTGCCCCGTGGCTTCTGAGGCCTGTTTATCCTGGTTTTTTAAGCACTTTAGCAAGTGGGTTGCATTGTGTAGGCAGATATCCCCAGTGAAATTTACTGGAGTGTAACTGATTTTTATTTATTTATTCAGTTTTCTATACCATTCTCCCAAAGGAGCTCAGAATTGTTTATATGAATTTATTGAGATACTCAAGCATTTTTCCCTGTCTGTCCCGGTGGGCTCACAATCTATCTAATGTACCTAGGGCAATGGAGGAGAATTAAGTGACTTACCCAGGGTCACAAGGAGCAGGATGGGTTTGAACCCACCACCTCAGGGTGCTGAGGCTGTAGCTTGAACCACTGCAAACCTAATAGTTTCTTGGGCGATACCCACTGTGGATCATGGGAAAGTGAATCTGGTGGCCAGATTCAGGACACTAAAGCCTTTTTGTCCAGATCATCTAAGGCTGCAATACATGCTCAGCTGAGAGTCTCGGGAAGAAGGTGGGTGGTGCTGACTGTTTCCCTCCCTGAAATATGTGACTCTCTTGCAGGGTAGAGAAGGAGAAATCCGCCATATTTTCCGAGGCTTTGCTTTCCTGCACTGTAAAAAGCTAGTGGAGAATGGAGGAATGTTTGTTTGCAAAACCCGCCATCTGGTCTTGGCTGGGGGCTCAAAGGTAATACAGAACGGCAGAAGGAGCGGGGTAGGACTGGGAGGTAGTTTCTGGCAGGAAGTGAGATGGGGCTGGGAGGTAATAAAAAAGGTGTTTGACAGGAGGAAAATGATGAGTAGGGCTGGGATGTAATATAGAGGGGTCTGTTGGAGGACAAGAAGGGTGGGGGTAGGGTGAGTGGTAATGAGAAATGTCTAGCGGGTGGAGAGGGGTGAGGGTACAGAGGTACTTGTCTGAATATTAATCAGATCCTGTCTTGCAGCCCCGAGATGTCACAAATTTTGCATTTGGTGGCTTTGCTCCAATGAGTCCACGGATCAGCAGCCCTATACACCCCAGTGGAGGAGGTAAGGGAGGGCCTTGCTCATGAGGATGGCAACCAATGTACCTGTTGAATGGGTGAGGGGGGGGTGTCTCAGTAGAATGAGAGCCATGCATTAATGTAGCAGGTGAGAGAGGTTTTATTGATGCTGGGAGATACTTGTATTCTGGCAGAGCAAGTGAGAGGGTCTCTCTTGTAAGAGAAGTGACCTTGTGCAGCCTACCAAGTAGGTGTCAAGGTTCTTCCTTAGGGTGAGGGCAAGAGTACTATGGGGTGTTGTCCAGTATGCTCACACTCACTGTGCATATGTCTGGTCCCTGACAGGTCAGCGAGGTGGATTTACTGGAGGTTCGATGGGCCGTGGTCGCAGGGACAATGATTTGATTGGTCAGACAGTCCGGATATCCCAGGGACCATATAAGGGTAAGGTTTAGGAGGCTGAGAGTGCAGTTGATTTTCTTTCCTATGCTGCCTTTTCAGCTTGCTCTCACTGTATTCTTTGGATCTGAGAAAGCTCTGGAGTTAGCTTCAATAACTTCCTGTAACTTTCCGAAGGTTTTCTTGTACTTTTCAGGCTACATTGGAGTTGTAAAGGATGCCACAGAGTCCACGGCTCGTGTAGAGCTTCATTCCACGTGCCAGACCATCTCAGTGGACCGTCAACGCCTCACAACACTGTAAGTCTGCAAGGACACACACTGTATGGGTGCTTTGTTGCAATTAGTACCTTGCAGAGGTAGATAACTGATTTTTTTACTCTTTTCTCCAACACACAGGGGCGCAAAGCGGCCAGGCGGAATGACCTCTACCCATGGCCGAACTCCCATGTATGGTTCCCAGACACCTATGTACAGCTCGGGCTCCCGGACACCTATGTATAGCTCTCAGACGCCACTCCATGATGGTGAGTCTGGTCCTTGGTCTGTTTCACGTCAGCACATGGCAGGTGGGGGAGACTGGAGAACTATATGTTCTCCTAGGACAAGCAGGAGAGTCAGCCACATATGGGTGTTGTCCCAACAGCTCCCAATTTGCGGATAAGCTCTCCAATAGCTCAGAGAGATTTTTTTTTTTTTTCTCTGAGCACATGCAGTGCCCGGGCCCCACTGGGCATGCCCGAGTCCTACCCATTTCCCCCTGCTTCCCCCTAATCCCCAGTCTTTAGTTTCCGCCCGTTCCCATCGGTCGGATTTTCTACAGCTCTCCATTACAACTTTTCTACTCATCACCTTGAAGATGCCTGAATCATCTAAAGAAACAACTGGGATGCAGGAGAAGGATGAATACACTGGATCTTCATGAATTGGGCGCCCACTGATTGAATCCGGCGCACGAGGTTTTCGTGTTGCTTGCATTGTGTGCACATGTCTCCACGTGCACGCAAGCTAAGGAAGAGGGCACTGAGAGACTTCATGAAGAGAAGTGAGGCCCGAGAATCTTCCTCCAGCAGCCATCCTCATCGGAATGCAGCAGCGGGGGATCCACAAGCTACAGCCACAATTGTTTTTGTCCTTCGACCTAAACCGGTTAGGTCACCCAGTCTCCAAGCGCACCTTGTCCAACTGGTTGGCCGATTGCATCTCCTTCTGCTACGCTCAGGCTGGTCTCGCACTGCATGGTCGAGTAACGGGACACAAGGTCCGAGCGATGGCAGCCTCCGTAGCGTTCCTCAGGTCCACACCTATTGAGGAAATCTGCAAGGCTGCCACGTGGTCTTCGGTTCATACTTTCACATCCCATTACTGTCTGGACTCTCTGTCCAGGAGCGATGGCCGGTTCGGCCAATCGGTTTTGCGAAATCTATTTGCCTAAATTGCCAACTTCCCTCCATCCCTTTTCAGTTAGCTTGGAGGTCACCCACATGTGAGAATATCATGCCTGCTTGTCCTGGGATAAAGCACAGTTACTTACCGTAACAGGTGTTATCCAGGGACAGCAGGCATATATTCTCACAACCCGCCCACCTCCCCGAGGTTGGCTTCTTTGCTAGTTAAATGAACTGGAGACCACGAGGGGATGCGCCCCCTAGTGGAGCAGGAAGGCACGCATGCGTGGAGCAGCAGAGCAAACTTAAATCTTCAATCAAGTTTGCTTGAAAATGCTTCCGCATCGGGGCTTCGTAGATGACGTCACCCCACATGTGAGAATATATGCCTGCTGTCCCTGGATAACACCTGTTACGGTAAGTAACTGTGCTTTATCGAATCTCCATACAGACCTACTATAATCCCGCTTATCAAAATTAAATTCAATCCATACACCACCATGATCAGATAAAATGATAGGATCTGTGGAAGCTTTTGTCACTTGTTGTACTATTTGATTTGAGACAAAGATATAATCTATTCTTGAAAAAGATTTATGAACTTGTGAGCAAAATGAAATTCCTGATCATCAAAATGAAGTATCCGCCGTATATCTTTCAAATCATAAGATTGCACTAAATTATCTAATCCTAATGATTTCATAATTGTACTTAGTTTTTTATCCAATAATGGATCCATTACAGCATTGAAATCTCCAGCCACTACTAAATTAGAAGCAGCCAGTGGGAGTATTAATTGTTGCAACTCTTCAAAAAAAATTCATCTTGATTCGAATTTGGGGCATATACATTAAACAATTCCAGGATATTATTTCCCATGCTCATTTTCACATGAACCCACCTACCCATTAGATCAGCATCAATGAATTGAAAATTAGCTGTACATTTTTTGTTTATTAGTATGGCAACCCAGCTTTTTTCACAATGGCAGAGACAGAAAAACATTGCTTCACCCAACCCCCCTCTAACTTTTTTGATTCTATCATTGACAGGTGCGTCTCCTGTATATAATATATGTCAGCATTCTGTTGCTTCAGAAAGGCCAGCATTTTTTTCCTTTTTATTTGATGGTTAAGACCATTAACATTTAATGAAAAAATTTTAATCTCCATTATAAGTTTTTATTCCCATAAACATAATCCAACATGAATATTTAGAATTATTTAAATTACAATGAATAGACACCATCACCCAGCTTTTAAAATTTTTAGTTAAAGTTTTCCTTACAAACTCCCCCAAATCCCCCTAATTAAACAACCCCCCTCTCTTTTCCCTCCCCCACCTCCCTTGGAACACACATAAGATTAGTAATCACAATACCCTCTCCCCCAGGCAACTTTATCACATCCTTCCCTTGTCGATTCTAAAAATTAATAAATTTAAACTCTAATTTATTACAATCAAATACTCTCTTATTACCTACCCATACAACAATGAAATCCCTACTCATTCATTTTTAAGAAATTTTCATAAAGCCCTATCTATACCTCCTCTTATTAAATCATTTTTATATATAAAAAATAAAATGAATAAATAAGTTCATAGAGCATTCATTCCCCCTTTAATTTCTACTATCACAATTAATATCTTTCCATTCCCAAATATCATCCTAAAACCTTTTAATATTCAAATTAAGAACTTCTTAGCAAATCATCCAACTAAAATTCCCCTAAAAAGTCTAAGTTAATTAATAAAATTTAACCTTTTATATATTACTTCTTAGAAGTTCATATCTTTTTCTTCCCCCCAGATCAAAAACAAGTATATTAAATATTTAATATAAGGTCATCTTTATATCTATATCTGAAATTAATACCCCACCTTTTTGTTATTTAACCATATAGTCGCAATTAATCTTTACCCATAACTGATTTTAATATCTGTACGTCAATATCCATTATGATAATTCATATTAATAACCAAAAAATAAATTAACATATAAATTCCTTTTCATGTAATAAATGAAGAGACCATGTATCTCTTCCCAACATCAACTTAAATGTTTTGATAATGAAAGTCAAATAGTATCAGTGACAAACCCAACTAATAAAACTCACTCCTGTATAACTGATCTCGTGTTTCCTGACAGAATATAATCGTGCCATTGAGATAACAGGTGAAAAGAATCATCTATAAATTAGATTCTTGAAAAAGATGATAATGTGTTCCATTTAGATTCTTTGACAGCCCCTGAGATTGAATAGGGAATCCTCAATCCTAGTCTTTTGAATAGTTTAGAACACCTTATTACACCTCTGTTTATATTAGTCTGGTTATCATCTCAGAGACCTAAAGCATACTGGAGAAGCTTATCTTCCATTTAAACTTGCAATGCCTGAATATTCCAACTAACAGAAATTAAAAAGTTGTGTCAAGATATAACAATTCTCCTAGTATGCTGCTTCTTTTTTTTTTTTTTTTTTTTTTAACTCCTCTTGACCCAGTAGGGATTGAATTCTCTGCTAGCTCCATTCCATCTTCAAGACCAACCCCTTGTATTTTATGACATAACTCTGAGAAGCAGTATTTTAATTTTGTGTTGCATCCAAAAATCATACTCTTTTCTTTTTTTTCCCCTCCATAAGTTCTTCAAGTCCCTCCTCTAGTTTTAATAACATGTCCAGAAACCAAAAGACATCACTTT